>NC_137461.1:80386794-80776234 GCF_964235325.1 Thermobia domestica
GTACTAGTAGTACCACCTATAACAAAAATATCAAACAAGTTTGTCGTTTTTAAACGTGATGTCCTAGACATTCAATAAAGTGTGCTGTAAGTCAAAAAAGGTTGAGAACCACTGTTCTAAACTGCTGAAAATTCGAAACATCACGTTTAAAAACGCCCTAGCTTTAAAATTATGGGACCTTTTGAAAGCGGTGGAAGTAATTACACAGGAACTACTTTATTAGTACACGCTCTATTTAAATATCCATGTTTCATAATCCCCGTTACGGCATAACGAATTGTATAAAGTAAGTTGGGGTATGGTAATACACT
Organism: Thermobia domestica; assembly: GCF_964235325.1. NCBI lineage: Eukaryota > Metazoa > Arthropoda > Insecta > Zygentoma > Lepismatidae > Thermobia > Thermobia domestica. The sequence continues at coordinate 80,387,106 of NC_137461.1, forward strand.
TTTAAATAATAATAATAATAATAATAATAATAATAATAATAATAATAATAATAATAATAATAATAATAATAATAATAATAATAATAATAATAATAGAGATTCGTTGTGTGGGTACCATACGATTGTAAGATATGTATATTTAAGTAGAGTGGATACTAGTTCCTGTGCCATTTCTTTATAGAACCGCTTGCGAGAGGTCCCATAATTTTCAAGTTAGAGCGCTTTAAAACTTGATGTGTCGCATTTTCGGCGGTTTAAAACTATGAAAGGAGACGTTTTCTGATCCATATTTACTAGAACTTTTTTCTTCCATTTGATATAATGATTCACCTTCTAAATTTATGACGAAGAATTCATTAACAACATGTATATAGTATATATTAATCTATGTTTTTCTCTTTAACATGTGTGTGCACAAATGCGTCTCGCAAAATTTGCCGGAGCCACACAAATTAAAGGGTGGGACATAATCGATAATATGTGGGCCAGGCAAATGAAACGAAGGCTGTGGTATAACGTTGCTGTGAAATAAATAGGCGTGGACAAGCAGACACATTCCAAAGCTAGCAGGTAACAGATACATCTGGTGTAGACACAAAGACGTGACAACATCGCAGCCTACTTGCTAACACCATAAACGTTGTCCCTTACCCAGTGCCGGATTTAGGTTTAATGGGGCCCTAAGCTATTGAAGATGGGGCCCCTATTACAAGCGGAGCTGATTTAACAGGATCTCATTATAAGCGGGGAGAAACAGACTCCAATTACAAGGCAAACTGAAAATCAGGGACCCTATTCATAACAAACTAGTACATTATGCAAAATATCGTTGTTGCATGTGCGTTTAATCGTATTTACATTTTGTATTATTTTGAAATTACATTACCACCCAATTTTTTCTTTATTTTTGGGGGACTCCCCAAGGAAGTGAGGCCCTAAGCAATAGCTTGTTTAGCTTATACGTAAATCCGGCACTGCCCTTACCATAGTAAGTTTCCGCTACTGCGAAAAAAGTTCGCTCTTCATTGATTGCTTTAGTAAATCTTTATTATAAGTACTCAGCGCATTTACAACATAGATAATTAACAGTTTCGTCTGCTATTTTTTATTGCTTTAAATTAACACTTAACAGGTTTGTACCATGTATTTTTGTTCTGTATTAGAGATTTTTTTTTTTTTTTTTTAATTTTGCGAAAATTTTACTAATGCAAATCCAATCCAAATCCTAGCTTCAAAGGCCCGTAACTTGGAAGCCAATGACCAGCACACCATAATGCAATGTTTCATATGCGTACTAAGATAGTCATCAAGGTCTATCACTATACCCAGTTTGATCAAGGTCGGCTGAATTGCAAGGATCGCAAACGATATCCTTTATTATTCATTTCTGTTCTATTTACAGAAATCAAATAAAGGATCGAAAATAAAAAAACAGCTCGATATCAAAATGTTGTGCAAACGGACTTATTTGCTTATTTTGTTGAGCCATAAATTTTATTAATAGGTCAGTGACTGTGAAGTGTGAATACCTTTTATAATTTCAGATTTAATATCTTTGTCTTGTAGAAATTCTCATGAATTTCTTTTCTTTTTAGTCTAATACAAGGTGGGAGCACAATGGATTAAGCGGTACAGCGCTCACATCTGGTGGATAAGGTCTTGGTTCCATCCCTCGATGTAAGTTTGTGGTGGATAACATTGGTGTCCATGGGTTTTCTCGGGGTTCTCCCCTTTCCTCCCACATTCTCCTTCCACCAATTCTCTCACAACCATTCACTTCATCAATCATCAGTTTCTTTTTAGCCTAAACGGCCTAAACGTGGAATATTAAGTTCAAGATTTCACTTAATTTTCCCGCCGCCTCTGTCCGACATTCCATAGGAAGGAGGCAATTAAACAATGTTTGATAGCAAAAGGGAATTAAGTACAATTGTTTGAAAAACCTTTCCAAGACAAACGTGTTGGTAGAGCAACAGCTCTGTGTGCTCTCTACTCAAAGTGGCTGATTGTAGATCATATTCTTAAACTTTCCTTATCAGGCATACAGGTTTCAGCGTTTTTAACAAATATCAATTGATTTTAAGATAAAAAGAAAAATTCTCGGTTTTGGATCACCTGTATATGTCTTTTGTCTGTATGATGTTTAGCCAGGTCCAGGGCCGTGCCGTGAAGGGGAGGGGGGGCGAGCGAGGCGACGACCCCGGGCGCCGAAGTAAGGGAGCGAAAAATTCGGGAGAAAAAAGATAGAAAAAAGATAGAAAAAATTGCTTGGAATATATGTATGGGGGCGCTGTCGTATACTCTCGCCGCGGGTGCTGATTTTTCCACGGCACGGGCCTACCCAGGTCCCCATAAGAAGATTTTTTTTTCAACTGTGGAGACATAAAAAAATATACTGATATACGCTCTGAAAAATCCAACAGTTACTTGATCTAGAAATACAAATCAGTGAACAAAACAAAGTTTATTTAAAAATTATAAATGTGTAACAGTTTCGCCAACTAACTGAACAAATTGGCTTCATCAGACACTGTAAATTTAAGTCTGTGTCTGGTTAGTGTCTGATAAAGCCAATTTGTTCAGTTAGTTGGCAAAACTGTTACACATTTATCATTTTTAAATAAATTTTGTTTTCTTTAGTGATTAGCATTTCTAATGTAAGTTATTTAAAATACTAAAGCTAGTATGAATGAACATTTACATTATTATATACTGAACAGGTAACTCTTTATCATCGAATATGTATTGTACTCTAAACACACACAGTAGACCGCACACTTTAAAACACACTTTTGATGTGGTTTTGCAATTTGTTTGCAGAGACTGTTTTCATCACAACTAACAGCATTTAGCTTAATTTAAAGTTTAGACATAATGTAAACATCTTGTCTACAAATTCAAACAAACAGACAAATTTGTCCCACAAAATTGTCTCTTTTGGTTGTTGAAATTGTCAATAAGAATCATTACACGAAAACAAAGACTTTGGTACACCATGTCTTAAGAAGTTCAGCACATTCGCTTCAGGTTAAAAAGAAAAAAAAAGTTTGTTAGTTTTTTGTTCGAGACAGTTGAATGGAGATCATACTTCTTATTTGATGGCTTGGGTTATGTATAGCGTCCTCGTCACATGTCTGTAAAGTCAAGTTTAATGTAAATTCTTGAGATATTCACAGGGAAAGGTACTTTAGCTTCTCAGAATACCTGAGCGACCAAGCCTCGAAGGTCAGTAGCCGATACAAATGCTGCTGGAGTCCTTTCAAGATAAATTCACATGTCTTGTTTGTTAAGAAATATATGATCGCATTTCTCTTAATCAGAGCATACTTACGCCTACTTCTCATAGTTCAAGAAGATACAAAAGTGTCTCAGTAGAAAGAGAAAGATAGAAAAACAAAAGTTGATATCTCTGCCAACCTCCTCCCTTCATCCAGTTTCAGTTTCTGTTTTTGATCATTGTGTGGCGTGAATCTGTCAGGCAAAATCTTAAAACATTCTTATTGGCGAAAGTTTGGCGGACCCAGTTTTTTTTTTTCTCCTACACTCTCATCTCTAATGCTTACGGAAACTTGTATTCTCTAATGAGCCTCACTGTAAGGTGCTGTAAATTACGGAGGTATGTTCCTTCCTATACAAAGGACGGCGACAGTTTTTTTTTTTAAACCTTCTTCTTCGGCTCCGTCTACCTGTGACTTATGTGTAACAGTTCTTTAGTACTTACTGCATTTTACTGAAATAAGCGTATCCGGATTGTGTCATCGTTAAATAAAGTAATTCAGCTCCTTATCTTAAAGTGATTACTCCATAGTTTTGTAGTTCGTTGCACACGTACAATGCACGTCAAATTCTGCATTCCAAACCGTACGTATACCAATGAGATAATAGTACTAGGATAAAGATGATGAAAGGAAGAATTATCGAAGAAATTAAATTTTACTGACAGAGATGACTAAGATATGGCTTTAACAGATATAGAAGACAAAATTATTTGAAGTTACGTTTCATTATCATGATGCCATTTAAGATTTTGCTGGTAGAAAAAGTCTGTGAATAGATTTTTCACTTCTTTCTTTTGTTGGCAAGTCTGCAAATGTGGTTCTATCGGGGATGCGGCACAGGATCGACACGGCACAGGATCGACACGGCATACGACCGACAATTCAGCTCAGAAACCTGTTTCGGTCCTGTGCCGTGTCGATCCTGTGCCGTGTCGATCCTATGCCGTGTCGATCCTATGCCGTGTCGATCCTGTGCCGTTTTGCTCTCACGCCGCTGCTCTGAAATAATTTAACTTTTAATCATGTGCCTAAAAAAATAATATTTTTATTATCTGTTTAATCTTTGCTCTTACAAATTATAAACTCCTGTCGATTCTATGCCTGTGCAAGTTATATGCATAGAATACGTACGATCGAAACGGCATAGAGCCGACACGGCATAGGATCGACACGGCACAGGATCGACACGGCATAGGACCGAAACGGCACAGGATCGACACGGCATAGGAACGAAACGGCACAGGATCGACACGGCACAGGATCGACACGGCACAGGATCGACACGGCGCAGGACCGAAACGGCATAGGACCGAAACAACGCACGATCATCCCCACTGCGTAGTATCTATAAAACCAAATATTTATTTCTCATAAAAGCAATCAGAGACCTGTCAATTGATTTTAAAATATAAGAATTATAAGATATTTACTATATGAATATTAATAATTGTGAGTGACAAAAGAATGATAGTGCTAAATGGACAAAATATAATTTCTTGTGTGCTTGGTCAAAAGCATTTCTATATGTATGGAATACTTATATTTATTATTATTATTATTATTATTATTATTATTATTATTATTATTATTATTATTACGTTTTAACTCGTTTTGAAATCATGGCCTGATTCCACTAGAAAGCGAAAGCCATGAGAAATGTAAGCTAAGTAGTAATATGGAATACTTTTAATGTTGCTCACTAGAGGAAACATGCTCGCATGTCTTCTCGTCTCGATATCGAGACCACAAGAGACTTTTTTAATAAGAAGCTTAGTTGGGAAGTAATAACTGAGCCGATGGCTCGAGCCGGCTCGCTCGGGGTGAACCATCGGCTCGAGCTGGCTTGGTTGGATGAACCCTCTGCTCGGTTCGGCTCATCTGGGCCGAAGGCTCTTGCTGACACGGTTCGGTGAGCTGTTGGCTCGGCTCACTTCTCGGTTCGGGTCCATAGTGAGTGAGCTGTGAGCCCAGCTGCTCAAGTTGTTTACAATTGTAAACCCGGGCCGAACAGTTTTGAAGATATTTGGCCAGTGCCCTATAACTTTTAACAATGTTTGGCTCGAGCCCGAATACTCAACCTAAACCCTCAACCCAAATTCACAAGCTCGTGAACAATATCCTTGACTCCTAGAATTCACGACTACCGAGGTTAGCAATCAACTAGTTTTTTAGTATTCAAACACAGACCGCGTTTCTTTCATGTTTAAACACAGTGTTGTTATAATTATAATTATTATTTATTATTATTAATAATAATAATAAAAGTTGTACTAGTAGTAGTACTAGTATCATTGATAACCTATATTGTCTATGCAAGATACTTGAAGAGAATACTCGAAACTACAAACCAGATTTGGTTCGACTCGACCCGAATTCGAGTCGAGTTGGAGGAAATTTTTCGAATCGCGTTCAAAGATGTCTGTTTTTAGTCGAATCGAGTTTCAAAGAATACTCGCTCGTACTCACTCGTGCCCATCGTAGGATGACCACATTCTAACAATCGAAAAGTAGGACACAAGTATAATAGTACTGTATATGATATCTTACTGCGTCGGCAATACGCATATCATTATTTCAATTAATGTTAACCTTAAGTTAATGAACATTTTTGTTAAGAAGAAGCACTGAACAAAATTATTAAAGGAATTAAACACAACTCCAAATGCTTTGATGAATAACAAATTGGTTTATTTTATGAACGTACAGTCAAAGTTCGTGTTGGGCTAAATAATAATAATAATAATAATAATAATAATAATAATAAATTTCGAAGCGTGGTATTATTTTAAGAAATGAAAGAAAATTTAGACCGGCACAAAGGAACTTCTATTTAACTTGGTTAGCATCACTGTCATAAGTTCAATAAGAAACCTTTCCTACTTTACCGATATCTCAACAAGGCCTTCTCAGTAAAAGCGATGTATTGTAAAAAATGGTTTGTTGATTGTTCTCCATCCCTAGTCTTCTGAGGAGTGTTAAAAAACACAGCGGTTCATCATTCAGGAAAAGAGTGTGTTTGATTCAAAATATTGTGAATAAAGAATGAAACATTAAGATATTGCAAATAAATTAACTCTGGACATTTCGCAGGACATTTTAAAGAAGAAGGATATTTCTCGATTTCCTAGACATCTTCGCAACACGCAGGACAGCTCTTTGAAAAACAGTACTGTACTGCGAAAATCAGTACGTCTGGTTACCCTAGCCCATCCCTACGAGTAACGCAGTATGGCATTTTAGCCAATGTTACCTTATATGAAAATATTCATAACTTATAGCTGTCAAGTAAAAATGTGTCCTTGCATTTACATAAAGCAATTCAGAAAGGGCAATAATAATAATAATAATAATAATAATAATAATAATAATAATAATAATAATAATAATAATAATAATAATAATAATAATAATAATAATAATAATAATAAAACCGATAGTAATAGTAGTACGGAAAATTGAAGTGATAACATTTGTTCACATATTCTAAGTTTCAGACCTAAAAGTAACGCGTTACTTTCGAAGTAAAGTAACAGTTACTTTTTGGGGGCAAGTAACGCGTTACATTTTAGGAAAAAGTAAAGTAACTTGTAACGCGTTACATTTTTACATGTAACTTACCCAAAACTGTCCATGGGAAAATTGTTCACTGCTCGGGCCAAGATTGTTTCTGACTGTCGACAGATGGATGCCGTTTATGGCAGACCTTTGCCTGAAGTACTGCCCAAAGTTTGTAGTCCAACGGGTTAAGATCCGGGCTACTAGAAGGCCAATCAGTGGTAGAAATGAAGTGAGGGACGTTCCGCGCCAGCCAGTCCTAAGTTGGTTTCGCTGTGTGGCCTGGAGCGGAATCCTGTTGGAAGGTCCACCTTTCTCCAGGGAACATGGTAGCAGATAGTGGTTACACTATAGGTGTTAGCACTGTGTCCTGGTATACCTTGGCAGATGTTTTAACACCTTGTTCGCAAAAATACAGCTGGGTTGTGCTTGAGTAGCTCACTCCCCACCAAACCATCACTGAGGCAGCATGATGTGTCGGGTGTCATCCAGAAGTCCTAAACGGCAGAACTCCTAAAAATATAGGCACTAGACCTGAATTTTAGTACTTCTGCAGTTTAGGACTTGTGGCACGGTATGATTTTTAGGATTTCTGCCGTTTAGGGCTTGTGCCGCGATATGATTTTTAGGACTTCTGGCGTTTAGGACTTCTGCCTTTTAGGACTTGTGCCGTTTAGGTCTTGTGCCTTTTTCATTCACTTGCTTTAGTTCTGAAATTCGCCACCACCCCACGAAATTGCGACGATGCAGCAACTAGTTGGCAATAATGTCACGAACGTAGCTAATTCCAACAATAACAGCTATATTTGTACTACTAAGATTATTATTATCACTATCTGTTCTGCACTTATACGTGAATTACATAATACAACTTATTTCATTCTAAGAATTAATTACATAATTAGTTAAGAAATTCGTTTCTTTCGAATGGAGATACGAGAATCCCAAGACAAATTCCTAAAACAAAAATAAATAAATAAAAAATTGAAAAAATGTTTAAAAAGCATATTTTACCAGACTTCTGAAAGCAAGAAAACATTCAGAATTTCAATATATACTGTGTGGAGCGAATTTTATTAAGAGTAAGACAAAAATCCACCAAAGTTTACTTAATTAAGACAAAAGCTCACTAGACATTTCACGAGTGAACATTAAATACCAACGGTATACATAAAGAACGCAGTAGATTTAAAATTGAACAAAGAACATTTATTATGCAATACATTGGGTGACATTCATAAGTTCTAAACGGCACAAGTCCTAAAAATATAGGCACTAGACCTACATTTTAGGTCCTGTGCCATTTTTGCAGAAATTACTACATAGTCATTTAGGCGTGTAGCCTGCAATTTTTTCTAGGGGAGCTTGATTTTTATATATTAAAAGCAAATCAAAAGTTTATTTTCAGATTACGAAAGCTTCAATAAGACAATAAATTTATACATATTACACATGTACATAAATACATAATATTATTGTATTTCCAGTTACTTCCTTTTTGAAACCTGGACCTTGACAGAGCATAAATTTAAAACCACAGCTTGTGGGAAATGTACGAATAAGTTAGTTATAAGAAATCGGAAACTGTTCATGGAAGTCCATTTGTTTGACTGTATTTATCTTCTGTACTCTTATATAAAAGAGTAAAGATGAGTGATTTTTGGGCAAACTACTACAAGTAGAGTCGATAAATTTTAGTTATAAAATATAATTTTCTTATAAAAGCAGTACATAAGAAAGAATTTTTGGAAATAAGTATCGTAAAAAGGGTGGGGTAAGATTTTTTTAAAGGGTAGTGTATCTCGCAAGTTTCTAAAGCTAGTAAAATAAAACTTGGCATATAAGCTTTCCTATTAAAGAAAAAACTGAAAATTGAAAATTGAAAATTGAACACATAAAAGGGAAAGAGCAAAGGGAGCACATTTTTTTATGTTCGATTTCCCCATTACTTACTCAGAAAATATGTAAATAAATTAAGGAAGGATTTGTTTAAGCTAGATGCGTGAAACTCGGCATTTGAACTTTTAACTAAAAGTAATAAAATACTATATGTTTCAGCGTCTTGAAAATTACACTTCTAAGCGAAAGGAGGGTCAGTTTCTATAATATTAAAATATCCCACTGCTTATGAGATTTGGGCAGATAACTCTTTTTCCTTTAGGCCTCGGTTCATCCAGTTAAGCAAACGAGAGTACAAAGTGGCTGATTAATTAGGTTCTTTTAATTATTTTAACATGTTGACGTAGTTTAATTCTTTTAAAACTGTATTCTTTCACATTCTATTATAAACATATTTCATTTGCTGTAATTATTAAACACGTTTAATAAACATAAAACAGACTAACCTCCGGTCCCGGCCAGAATATGTTTTTGGTGTTAAGCCATCATTTGCCGTCCGTAACATAACCTTTGATTTAAACTTCACGTACTATCAAGACTCAAGTCTCAGAAATGTAGCATATATGAAATATACTACTTCTACTACTACTACTATACTACTACTAAATATTAATAACAATAATAATAATAATAATAATAATAATAATAATAATAATAATAATAATAATAATAATATGTACTTCTGAAATACATATGTATCTATGTGTTATTAATTCTTTCATAATCTTGAAAGAAACTTTTGATTTGTTTTTAAAAATCAAATTTTGATTTGTTTTTATTTAGTTTGTAAAAATGAAGGCCCTCTAGAAAGACTTGCTGGCTATACCCTGAATGACTATGTATTGGTTTCTGTACACGTATTGTGTTATCACTTACTAGTCTAGTGTTATTTTTAGAACAAGACAATGGTTCTTGTCTTGGAATATTACTAGTTTGGTTTGATAGTACAGTGATAGAGTGTGACCTATGATTTTATTTCCCTGTAGGGTATGCTATCTGCAATGCAATAAACTGTATATGCTTCTTCTTCCTAACAAGGCTGGGCGATAAGCCCCTGCAATTCCATTACAAATAAGGACGATATTATTTTATAAACTACTTGGTGAACCTTTGTTAATATAACGCTATTAGTTCTTACAACCTTTTGTTAATCTTATTTAACAATTGCAAAATGGAATAAGAGAGAAAATATATAATGATGATGATAGTTTATTTACATAAGGTATACATACAACAAAAGGGAATCTGTTGGTCACTACTGTGTATCTGCTAAACCAGGGTCAAACTCTGTGTGTCACAAAGGTTAGTTTAACAGAGTTTAAAATAATAATAGATATTTTGTTTGACTTACAAAGATTATCATATTAGCAAAATGATTTGAAATAACACGCCAGACATAGGATAAGCCTTGGGCTATATCGCTTAGAATTGTTTTAAGAGTAAATATATCATTTATGCATTAAATTTCATTACTGGCTACTTACACGTTTCGGCCTCGTATTGGAAGTCAGCTTCTCGTGTTCTTTTCATATTCCACGATAACTGTTTTAATTGCACACTCCGCCAAATTACCTTTCCGACCTTACAATACTTTCTTGGAAAACTTCGGCTAACATATATCACCAGACGTTTCGAAAACCGACATCCTTTACTTCAGGATACAATGCGTTATTTAGCACTTCACCCAACACCTCACCGTTACTATCATTCTCCACTTTCGCTCCTATAATCTACCACCGTTAGATCCCTCTTTACTTATCATCGCCGATTACGTCATTCATGAACATCTTCCTCTCATTCACCCATCATTTCCAGCACAGTGATTACCATTATTTACTAACATGGGACTCATTCATTTTCATCATTGAATAGAGCAGCCTCTAGGCTAAAGATAAGCTCATTTGTCTAACTAATATCACCCACGTGTTGTCCTGTGTATGCATCTCGCCACATCATTCACGCCCATTACTATATCATACGTATCGTGCATTCTATACCTAATCCTTCGTTATGATCATTAATGTTCTTTCCTTATAATATACTGCCTGATTATTTTCTTATTTATCTTCTTACTAATAACAATCATATATATGTAAAGTAACTTGGCTTCAGTTATCGCATCCTTATTGGTATGCAACCGTGCACATCACATTGCATCAGTTTGAGGAAATATTATTGATGAATTGGCAATGGCTTTCATGTTCTTGACGCTAATCCTTACATTTCCGACGATTTGAACTCACGTTTACTGAGTATGAGTGCATTCTGGGGATTTTTCGTAAAGTGTTTCCACACATTTGAATCACCCTGCTTCACTGTTATGCTCTACCGACACTGCAGATGTCTTTCTAGAGCATTTGAGTACAAATTCGCTATACTTAATACTCAGAACATCACTGTTGTCCGGCATCCATACCTGGCGATTATGCAACCACACACAACGGGCATGGTGTCCGCCATTTTATATTTGTTCCAGATATCGACTTAATACAAACGAATTATTGTTACCTGGTACAAGCCTATCAATTCATATCCATTTAGACCAAGTTTCACTTGGAAGATTATCCGGGACTCCCTACGTTCCTTTGGGGAACCCTTGCGCGTGCATGGTAGGATTGTGAAACATGCAAAATTCAATGGAGCAGGTATGACTTCTTCAGTGAATTTTTTACCCGCCCTCTTTATGTTGGTTAGTTTCCGAACTATTGGCGTCCGAAACTCATTTTTCTACGCTTTGTAGATCCGAAACTATGTCCGATAGCCGAAAGTTCAAGAGAACTTTTTTTCTTGTCTCAGTGGCAGGAGTCACCTCTCAAGAGTTGTAACACTTATTTTGCAACACTCGATATCTATCTATCTATATCTATATCTATCTATCTATCTATCTATCTATCTATCTATCTACATATATATATATATATATATATATATATATATATATATATATATATATATATATATATATAGTAAGTAAAGATCTAAGGGTTTACTTGTCCCTACCATAAATCCTTCATTGTAACCAGATTCCGGCGTTGCCGCTCTAACTCAGGTAGAACTGTATAAAGCTCTCAGTATGGCTAACCCCATTACGGTTATCATAGTAGCCCGAGCCCGTGCAGACCTATAAACACATTACCCCACAGAAATGAGTGCCATAAGTCCATGCCTTCTAAAGGCTGTTGCGCCATGAATTTAGTTATCATTATTATTATTGCTAATATTAATATGTAATATTAGTAATAGGCTTAATAAAGATTCTGCCTGTTTATGTGCTCTGCTTGTAAGTATATTATTTCTAACTTTAAGATATAGTTATAGAGGTCATTATATAATTGATCAGTTTCTTTCTAATGTGATTCGTCACGTATATAAAAACTGGACAAACTACAAATTAGGATACTATACACAGGAAATTAATAATGATAGCTTTATTACTCAGATATTAACCTGCATACATTAATACATATGAGATTTAGATACTTAATAGAATGCTTTTTAATCATTTCTTTCTTTAAAAATAAAGTTTTAAATTGTCATTATAGACAGATGGCCTGTCGAATATTATTATTATTATTATTATTATTATTATTAATAATAATAATAATAATAATAATAATAATAATAATAATAATAATAATAATAATAATAATAATAATAATAATGTTTTCCCAGGACATTGAACAAAGTTACCGTGTCTTGCAAAATATTTTTGTTGGAGACAAAGATCATGTTGTCATCGAGATAGTTCAATCGTCCTCAGAAACTGAGGAAAACTAAAACGAGGACGTTTTGAACTCTTGAAGTGTTAAGTTCCAATTGTTAATTTTATCTATTTATATGAGAATTTTCAAAATAATGTTCAATCAGGTCTGATACAGTACTTTATGTGAGATTGATTCTAAGTTGCATGAAGGGCATAAACAAATAATAATAATAATAATAATAATAATAATAATAATAATAATAATAATAATAATAATAATAATAATAATAACATTTATAAGACTAACATTAGTGCATCACGCTAACTCCTAATAGTAAATCACGTTGATGCTCATTGCAATAATATAATACAATAATTTAGATTTGAGCATTTATATTTATGTATCCTCAAGTTCGTTGGTCGGCTACCTACAAAAAGAAAGAAAAAAGTGAATGCAAACAATTAGAGCTCTTAAGTATTGACTTTAACCTATAATTAGTGCTTGAACTTTTCGGGTAAACTGTATCCGCCCGATACCCATTGCGTTTGGTATACTCGATCCTTAGACCTGATAAACCCGTTTGACCCGTGTTTGTCCTGTTTGGACCGTTTGTACCGATAGACTCGTTATGAGTTCGTACATGATAATTAGAACAATTTGTGTTATGATAATAAAGTGAAACAACACATCATTTACCATAATGACAGACTAAGCTTGTTTTCATAAAAACGGGATTATCAGGTCACCCTATTCATACGGTTCAATCGGGCAAACCCGATTCATACGGGTAAAAATATAATATCGGTCCAACGTGCGGTCCAGTTTCTATTCTATTTTCCGAGCATTACCGCAAATGCACAGTACCCGAAATGGCTCGGACGTAAAAACTATCATATTATTATTATTATTATTATTATTATTATTATTATTATTATTATTATTATTATTATTCTATTAATAGGAGAGAAAGTTACTTGTTGAATGACTTGTACGTATTTTATCCCTGTTTTAAATTGTTATTCTGGTTTTATGTATCTGCTTATTGGTTTGCAACACTCAGAAAGAATAGTTCGAGACTTCATTGTTTACCCTGGCGAGAGGGAGAGCGGCTAAGCTTTTGTAATACCGGCAACATCCAACTGGTTGACAAACCGCACGTGGCTGCTAACAACCATATGACAGTTTTACATCTGATAAGAAAACTTGGTTTAGCTTTGAAAACCACTATATAATTACCATATTTATTATTTATGTTGTATTCAATTATACTCGCTATTATGTTACTGCTCTTATGTTATTAAAACTACACCAACCATTCAAGTATGATTATGATCGAAAAGATCATAATGTCCTAGTTTTAGTAATAAATAAATAAATAACTCTTAGCCCACCCATTCCTTACTTCTTTACCATAGTACCTTCACTTCTCCCACCTAAGAGAGAGTGAAGCCCTCAAAAAGGGAGCTAGCCTATGGCGAGCACTAAAAAAAAAAAACGCTTTTAATTGCTATTGTAGCATTTTAATAGATAGATATTGTGGACGGTTATCTGTTTGTGGTCAATCCTTTCGAAAATGAGATCTCGGAAACTGCAGGCTCTAGAAAGATGACGTTTTCACTGATCGATAGCGAATTTCATGTAGATTGTCCAGTTCTAATTGAATAAGTAAAAAACATGGATACTATTTCTTTATTACATTTTTACGGGTACATTGGAAGGATTGAAATTAAAAAAAACAACTAAAGCATCACATCCTACGCATTATACATTCCAACACTACATAGTTGTATATAGAGGTTGTATATGTCTCAGGCGTTTGTTTCATGACCAAATAATAATAGAAAGGCAAGGATAACCATTTCTCCAGTTTAAGATGAACCTTTATTTATTTTTTTTTTTTTTGAGTGTTTTGCCCAATGAACACCATATATAACTGACATTATAATAAATTGTGTATGTAATGTATTGTCTTATTACATACTGCATGCAAGAAGAAAGAAAACACTGGTCATACATGAATTAGAAACTCCAACCGGAAGTAGGCTCAAATCTTGCAAACGGTGCGAGATATTGAGAAAAAATAATCAAAAAAATTCCCATTTATGATACCTCTTGGATTTTTTTACTCAATACGCCTTTCACTTGTGTCTGTAAAAGGACATGTACAGATGTTGTAAGGAATGAGAAGGAGATTTATGCTCATATGCTAATGATGCGCTGTGTAGAGAGCGCAGGTTCAGCTAGTAAACAATTAATATGCCTGTAACTTTTAGCGAAATTGGCATATCTTAAAACTAACTTCACCATTGTCTTCCTAATTAAATTATAGCCCGAAATTATGTATCGTATTACCTATTCCTATTTTAAAAACTTGGACTTAATTCAAAATGGCGGATTTCAAGATGGATGCCGTCAAGGTCATACCTACCATACGACTTCCCCTAAGCTTTATATATACATTGTTGTTTTTTTCATTAACGCTCCGTTTATAAAGGGTAGTAAGGAACTTCTGCAGTAATCTCTAATAACCACATCACAACTCTTAAAAATTATAAAAAATAGAAACATGCACCACGGCAAATATTTCTATCATCACAAATAGTGCATACATGTCCTTTAACAGAAAAAAAAAATCATTGAAAACAGAGCCGGACAATTGAGTGATGTCCTTTGTTAGAATTAAAATCAATCAAGAACGATGAAGTGGATTCCACCCCACCCCACTGCGACATGTTTCATACTGTGTTCGATTGATTGATTAATAAATTAATTGAGATTTCACGTTCGTTTTCAATACTATTTTTACATGAGCGAATTAAGCACCTTCCTTCCGCTGAAATCGATGTTATACATGGCAATTGTAATAGAGTAATCTAAATATTTCTTTGTTCTATCTACAAAAGTTATAATTCTGCCATTTCGTGTTGTATAGCAAGAAACCAGTGAATTATTCTATTTGTCAAGAAAGCATTTAGGAATGATTTTATGTTACAAATCAAAAAGTAATAGTTGATTAATTAGAGTTTAGCCTTGGTTAGGACTCCACGCTAATCAGCAGGTCCACGTCTCATATAGCCTCGCTGGTGAAAGGGGTGTTAAAATCAACTCAATTAGAGATATGGAAACACAACTCAACGTGGGACCCGCACCACATGTGCTTCTACATATAATCGAAATCTGGTGCTTCGCGTAAGAAATTACAGTAATACCGTTGAAACAGTGCAGATATTTACCATCCTGTTTTCAGCTATGGCATTTTACATTTACATTTACAGTTCTTATAATATGGTTTTCTAATCAAATTTGAAACGAAAACACTTGAATAAAGAATTACTTTTAAAAAATGTTCTCAGTCTCCGGGTAAGTTAGAAAGAAAATTAAAAAATCAAATATGACTTTCTCCGTGTCTTGAACACACGATTAACAAATTATTTATCAAACTTTTGGACTATTGTGTTCGCTACTTTA
The DNA here is from genome assembly GCF_964235325.1 of Thermobia domestica. NCBI lineage: Eukaryota > Metazoa > Arthropoda > Insecta > Zygentoma > Lepismatidae > Thermobia > Thermobia domestica. Next base: position 80,403,010 of record NC_137461.1, read on the forward strand.
GGTTTATTTTGTGTAAAGTGGTTTTGTGTTCCACAGGCAGATACTATAGAATTTGTGACAAATAATTGGAAATTACATTTCTTGCAACATGTTGTATTTTCCTGTTTCGCCTATTTCAGTTTCGCCGAATGTCTTTGCCTACTTAATTATCGCACTCCTGTGCAGGTGGCTATGTTCGACGCATCAGCACTTCCTGTTATCCCAAAAACTAGTTAAAGGGAATGTATACCACAACGGAGGGTCATGAAGTGGCTCCGCTGAGATTCGAAGGAGACAATTGTGTTTGCATTTGATATGTTATAATAACTAGACGTGCCACCGGGCGGGATATCGTGAGTTACAATATATATTTTTTAGTGTAAAAGCTACAAAACTAACAGAATAGTTGGAACCGAGTAATTTGTTCGGAAACGGTTGAATAAGTGGAACACTCGGCGAACACGAATCCCACCATTTTCAAGGGCACACAGTTTGAGGTAAAATAGTATGTCCCAGGGTCCCCCACGGGGTCCCAGACGGGGTTCAACTCAAAAATTTCAAATAACAAGGGGGGTTAAGTAGCATATCATTTGAAAGCTGTTGTTATATGAAAGAAGATGGAGCAAGTCTCGATTCTCTACGATAATCTTGTGGAACATGGCGCCGGGTTAAAGTATAAACAAAAAATTAATTGAAAAGTCAATGGTTACTCCTATAAATCGGAAACGGTGAGGCAAATGTGAAAACATGAAAGGACGTGTGGCATTATTTGTAAAGTGTGGCATTATGTTCAAACGATTTAAGTTGAAACGTCTTGTCCCAGGACCCCCACAGGATCCCAGGTGAGGTCCAATTCAAAAGTTTCAAATGGCAAGGGAGGTTAAGTAGCACATCGTTTTAAAGCTGTTGTTAAATGAAAGAAGATGGAGCAAGTCTCGATTCTCTACGATAATCTTGTGGAACATGGCGGCGGGTTAAAGTATAAACACAAACCAAATTGAAAGGTCTATGGCTACTTTGAATCCAAGATGGCCGCTTAAAGCCTATGCCATTCATAAGAGTACAAATCTAAATCTCTTTCTTTTTAAAAATTATGTATTTAGAAACAATAGGAATACTAAATAACAACTGAATTTCGATTCACTTCAACTATTATTTCATTCCGTAACAACACATATATGTTTTGTTCCTAATGTACGTTCGTCACGGTTCTCTCGATATCATTTGTGTTAAGATAATGCATAGGCGCCGACTTGAAGAAAATATTGGGGGGGGGAAACAATGAACATAATCATATTCAGCCGTTTTCTATCAACTGTTTGATGAAGCCCTTCTTCTTCCCCCCTCCAAGTTCTCGGTCCGATATTCCGCTTCATCCTCTCCTTCCTCGACTGGATTATATTGGAGGGGCGAGGACCCCACCTTTAAACATTGGGGGTGCCAAAAGTGTCCTGCCCCCCTAAAGTCGGCGCCTATGATATAATGAATATGTGATGAACACACAACTCTGATTTCCTATTCATACTGTTAAACAAAAGTCCAATATTTTATCATACGGATAGCGATGAAGCGTCCATATCTCAGCAAATTGATTTCCTGGCGATGAGAACGGTCTCTTCAATGCATTCCTATCTTAGGTTTGCAGTTTCATTGATGTTTTTCAATCTTCTGCTCTGTCTGCATGTCTGTTTCCCCGCTAATGTTGAAAGCCGATTTAATGAAGTAAGAAAAGTAATCGTTTCTATGCAATGAAAATTAATTTGGAATAGTTGAGTTTTTCTCCGATTATTTCCTTTTACTCGGTCTTATTTATTTTTGCTTTCTTTCTATAAATTACAAATTAGATGAGTTTTACGATATTGTAACGTATTCGTGATGGTTACATTTGTATGCCATTCGTTGGTTTGATCGCAATATTTCAAGCAATAACAAATATATATATATACAATAAACGTTCACTTGCAAGATTGGCGAGCAGTACCAAACCAACGTGTAAATCATTTCAGTACATCGAGCTGCGCCAAACTTTGTTTGTTTGGTCACAATATTCCAAAAAATAGCATATTTATATACAAACTCATTTTTCACGCTGTCACCCATATTGGATTGCAGGTGTTACTCTTTATATTTTGTGGATATCTACTATTGACCGTAAACGTAAATATCACATTTCGCTTTTCCAACATCACTGTTTAAAGTTGACATGCATCCGATACATAGTGCGGCATTTTGAACTCAAGATGTCGCGTTTTTGAACATTTCGTATCTTTTCGTCACCTAATGATCAACGTTCATGCCAAATTTGGTTTTCCTACGTTCAACAGTCTGGTATGCCTATCCTCTCGGCATAGGTTTTAAGCGGCCATCTTGGATTTAAGGTGGCCATAGATTTTTCAATTAAGCTTTTCTTTTCATTTTGACCCGCCGCCAACTTGCACAGGGTTGTCGTAGAAAGTCAAGACTTGCTCCAACTTCTTTCATTTAACAACACCTTTCACACGATGTGCTAATTAACTCTCCGTGCCATTTGAAACTTTTCAGTTGGACCTTACCTGAGACCTTGTGGGGGTCTTGGGACAAGACGTTTCAACTTAAATCGTTGTACTTTGAAAATAATGCTACACGTCCTTTCCTGTTTTCACATTTGCCTCACCGTTTCCGATTTATAGGGGTAACCATGAACTTTTCAATTAAGTTTTTGTTTACATTTTGCCCCGCCGCCATTTTGCACAGGTTTTTCGTAGAGTCGAGACTTGCTCCACTTTCTTCCACTTCACAACTTTCAAAAAATGTGTACTTAACCCCCCTCCTTGTGTCATTTGAAACTTTTGAGTTGGATCCCATCTGGGACCCTGGGGCAAACTTTATCCCCAAAAACTGTGCCCTTGAAAATGATGAGATACGTGTTCGCCGAGTTTTGCATTGACCCAACCGTTTCGAAGAAATGACTCGGTTCAAACTATTCTGCCAGGTAATTTTTTGCAGCTTTTACATTACAAAATATGTTGTAACTCACGATATTCCGCCCGGTGGCACGTATAACTTTGGGATTCTTCTAGTTATAACATATCAATTGCAAACACAATAGTCTCGTTCGGATCTCAGCTGAGTCACTTCGTGACCCTCCCTTGTCAGAAAGAAGTTTTACCTGGCAAAGTATAAACTTTTTTGTAGCTTGATTTGTACAGTGTTGCCAATTTTCATGGTGGAATAGGCTGATTATGTAACAAAATACTCCACTTACTGTTACGCATAAAAAAATCCACAAGAGTTCTAAATACCTATAAGTAATAACTTTTGATTAATTACTATCCCTCATTAACTGCTTTTAAAATTTGTACAGTGTTGCCAATTTTCAAGGTGGATTAGGCTGATTATGTAACAAAATACTCCAATTACTGTTACGCGTAAAAAAATCCACAAGAGTTCTAAATACCTATAAGTAATAACTTTTGATTAATTATTATCCCTCATTAACTGTTTTTAAAATTACCATAGATAAGGAGCCAATAATAGCTTTATTATTCGATATAATTTATTATTACCTAGATGAGATAAAAGGATTGTGTGAATAAAAAATTCTTACGATTGCCAGCCACGAGGATTGAGCTTCCTAGATTCTGCATAATCCACTATATCATTTCACACGTTGGAAATATGTATAAAAGTAATTTGTTAATTCAATCTAATGATTACTCATACAAAATAATTTGAAAAACGGTCTGTGGATAATCTAAACAATTGCATCAGGCAAATAAATATCAGTTGCGTGTTATGTAAAAAAAAAAAATGCCTTCACCACAGTGGTGTAGCCAGCAGTTTTATTTAGGAGGGGCCGTCGTTTTTAGGAGGGGGGCGCTACGATGTACAAAGCCAAAGAAATTGTGTGGCAGTTAGTGCTATTGATGCCTGGAAAAAACGGAAAATTTTAGTTTCCTTCCGGAAAACTAAAAAGCTGGTTTTCAGCTTATTATTATTATTATTATTATTATTATTATTATTATTATTATTATTATTATTATTATTATTATTATTATTATTATTATTATAGGACAACAGTGATGGCTTATTGCTTGCAGGGCTCAGTAGTAGTTGTTTCCTTTCATCTTCTCTGTTAGAACTTCAGACTGCAGGTCAAAGTGAGCTTCATGGATCACCTGCAAATGCATCTAAGAAGATAGTGTAGAATCCTTCAGATGATCTCCTGAACATGTATGGTTCTATCCAAAATCTGGAACTAGAAAACTGACAGCTCGGAAAAGGAAGAGATGTGCTATTCTCACAGACACTCTAGAAAAAAGTACTTTCGAAATGAAAAAGAAGCATCTAAAAGCAACCGAAAACGTAAAATCATCAGCTGAGAAGAATTTATTCTCAAGTCGTCTGTTTGGTTTCTGAAGAACCGTACGAAGAACAGGATACAGAAGAAGACTGGGTACAGTGTTTATGTTGTGAGAAGTGGTCTCATTGGTCGTGTTCCGAGAGAAATCCGTACTACATCTGTATAGATTATAGACCTTGACTGCCACAGTGAAAATGAGTGAAGCGATGTTCAAGCTGTAGATTTGGTAGCATTAAATTTCTGAATCAAGTCCGATTGTTGCAACTTACCCCAGATGATGTTGCAATTTACCCCATGGGTGGGGCAAGTGTCAACAGTCGGACTTAGTTCAAAAAGTGGATGCTATCAAAACTGCCGTTCGATGTTTTGCACTTCTCTTTTTTTGGTATGTAGTTAAGGCATGTACCTTTTAGTACACTCAATATAGTTTTTATATCTATAATAATTTTCGAGTAAAAAAACAGACCTGAAAATTGTTGCAACTAGCCCCATCTTCCCCTACAATCACTTTTTCAAAAAAAAAATGTATAAAGCCAGTAAAACAATTAACATGTAGGTCTATTTTCGAAGATAATATAGGAATTTTTCGTGCTGCTAATTATTTATTTTTAAAAAATCAGATGCTGAAACCAATCGATATAGCGCAGTTTAAGCCATTCAGTTTGTTTTATTTAAAAAGAAAACTCTCTATTTACAAATTTGATTGTTCCTATGTATTAGAGCAGTCTTCGAAAAATCAGTGCCTATTGTATTTCTAAAATATAGCTGGAGCCGCGGTGGGTCAGTGGTAGAGCGTTCACCCCTGGTGCATGGGGTCTCGGGTTCAAACCCTGCTCCCGCCAAGTGAACTTTGTGGTCGATAAACGCCGTGTGCGTGGATATTCTCGGGGTTCTCCCGTTTCCTCCCACTTTCTTCATTCCACCATTTCATTCATTTCTCATAATCACCGTCTCCTTCAGCCTAACCGGCATAACCGTGGGACGTAAAACTCAAAGATTTCATTTCATTTTCTAAAATATAGCTGTATTGATTTATTGGTATATATTTACCTTCAGTTTGTTTGAGAGAAAATTATTACAAGAACTAAAAAGTGTTTCTCTAGTAAATACGTTTACATAGTTTAGCTATTGACGTTACTAAACAAATTTGGTTTTTTTAATACATAAAATGGCGCCCGTATATATATAGGGTGTAACTTAATTAATATAACAAACGTCGTTAGGTGTTCCTGACACCGAAATAAAACAAAAACTATACAACAACCTGGGTGTAACACCCGAAAATTTGTCGGAAAAATGTATAAACCGCCATAACTCATGAACAAAACGTCGGATTGAAGTCGGGCAAAAGAATGTCCATTGTTTTTAGTCGTAGATTCGATTAGTGTACAGTGACGATGCAAGGATGACTTCCAAAGAAACTGGAGTATTCCTTTGAGTATTTTATCAAACGTTGAATGAAGAAATGATCAATCAAGTACAAGATTTAAGATTAAAAAATAATAGTGCATCGTTCAAGTTAGAAGAACACTCAGAATTCGAAAGAAAGAGAGATACACATGTGTGATTCATCTATTTTGTCTCAGTACATAATGACGTCTCGGAAGAAGATTTTAAATGGAACGAAGTCTTTAACGTATCACACTTATATCTTCTAGGCTAATGGTAACGGATGATAAATGAACGGCTTCCTGTCCAAGAGTGTGTGAAAAAGGAAAAATAACTTTGATCCAGATTAGGTTTAAAACGACTGTGCATAGGACAGTCAGGCGGCATGTAAATAAATATAACATCGAAAAATGCAAAGATCATATGTGATGAACGAGTGTACAAGGAATTCTCCACATGACCCAGGGATTCCAAATATTGTGTGAATAGATATGGGGCAAAAGTAAGCTGCATTAAACGGTTTCTTCCTCGTAATATGTAATTCCGTGGAATATGGTACTTCTGTGCACAGAAGCAACAAAAGTGGAGAAACAAGGGATGTTGTACACGTTGCATAACGATACCAAGAAGTGCGCTGGAATAGTATACTTGATTTATCCGTTAGATGAATCTTCTCCCAGGAATACTTTTGATGGCGTTTTCCCCTTCCTTCGAGTTGGCAAACCTCAACTTTTCCTTGAGCTATGAAAAACTTCATTGCTATTGTGAATATACCAAAATACTATCCTAGTGTAGACCACTTACATTTTGATTTTATCATTGCCGGAGAAATTTTCTCAAAGGAAGCTCGTTGAAAGTACATTTTAAAAAAGGATAGTCTTTTTTCGACATTCTAATGTACATACCTTAGAGTTGTATGGAATACCTACACGGAGGAATACCTACGGAACTATCGTCCCTTGTGTGCCAATTGCGAGTGGCTTACAGAAGGCTGTCTTGAAGTTTTATTGTGGAATGGCTTCAGTTAGCATGGCTGAGTTGTAATAAGCATCTACGCAACTTGTGAGTGATATACATAGTCAGATGCTCTACTGTTACACGTGTAATTGCTGTATAACAGGATGGGAAATGTTGTGTTCAACGGTAGAGGGTTGTGTCCAGGTATTTAAGGTCGTGTAAAAGTTGGTGTTGGACGTAGACGTTGGTGTTTAAGTAAAATTGATTGTGTTAACCTGTACACGCCTGCGCGATGGAAGATTACCCTGTCCACGAGCTGGCAGATATGCAACTCATTTATGGAGTAGCAAAGGGCAATAGCCCAGAAGTGAGGCGTTTATATCGTGACCGTCGCCCTCAAAAGAGAGTAACTTTCCTTGTATTTTTCCACGCCTCCATATTCGACTTCGAGAGAGGGGTCCCTTCGGTTTCTCGTACGTGAAATCGGAGGAAATAGCCCCATATGGACAGCTGAACTTGAAGACAGCGTACGTCGAATGATCAAAACCGTCTTGAAACTATCATGTGTATGGCGTAAAAACCCACATGCAACTCTAGTAAACGATCAGCAGCAGAAATTTGGTGTGGTGTGGTGGATAATTTTGTGGTAGGAACTTATTTATTATCGGTCTGCCTGTGTGGGAGTACGTATCTTTTATTTTACGTAATTTTCTCCCAAAATTGATAGAACATGTGCCCTTGAAGATAAGACAGCAGATGTGATTTCAGTATGATAGTACACCTTCACATTTTGACAGGAATATGCAGACTTACCTAAATGAAACATTCCCAGATTGGGAGAGAAAAACCTGTGTTATGACAACCTCGTTCATTCTACCTCACGCTGCTTGATTTTTTATTTCGGGGATACGTATGAAACTCCGGCCACGACAGTCGAAGAACTTGTAGCTCGATGTAATATAGCTGCGGCAATCATCTACGAAATTTCAGATGTGCTTGATCACACGCGGAAAAATTTGCTTCGCCGATGTCATCTTTGCAATGCGGTCAACGGTCGACAATATCAGACTATGAACTGTTATTCTTCATAGCTGTCTCGTGTACACATACTGCATTGCACAAATACTGTACAAGGTACCTCTGAGTATTTCAGTTATCCTACCTTCTCCGAAACAGAATAAATCGATAATTTTAAATTGTATTTCTTTCTTTCCTTGTGCAACACGCGCAAAACCTTGAGTATCGTCGAGTTTCATTCCTTCTGTACTCGTAGTTATTATCTTCCACGAATTTACGCATTACGGGGAGGAAATCTTTTAATCTAGCTTACTTTGGCTCAAATTATATTCACATAATTTGTGGGAATCACTGTTGTTATGTGAAGAATCCCTTATACTCTAGTTCATCGTACATGATCTTTTGCCCCTGACTGTCTTATGCACAGTCGTTATAAACCTACTCTGGATCAAAGTTATTTTTTTCTCATTTTTACACACTCTTAAGTTGAACAGGAAGCCGTTGATTGATCATCCGTTACTATTGGCATAGAAGTTATAATTATGATAAGCTAAAGACTTCGTTTCATTTAAATTCTTCTTCCGAGTCCAGGAATCACCTCCAGACGTTCATTACATTAATGAAGTTACACACTATATATATAATGATAAAAAATAATACCGATATTAGTGTCGATGAAATAGTATTTGGAGTCACTCAGACGAACAGTAACACTCCCGATGCAGTTTAAATCCATACTCAGATTCCATTGCCCTTTATGCTCAAAATGAAACTATTCTCCCCGTGCGAAGAACGGGTATTCTGTTAATAATTTATTATTAAACATCACACCATAAAATACAAAGTGTATCACGTAATGTACACGTTATACTGTTACTTCTTAATGTATAAATGGAGGATGAAGGACTATTATTGGATCAAAAGATCCAATATATTTCAGACAATAAATTTCTTGTAGGCTTTATATCTGGAGAACAACATATAGTGTACCCAAACCTAAACTATGACTGAACTCAGTATGATGTGCTTAGTGCCTGAATAAAACGAAAGCTCGATTTAGGGGCCATTCAAAAATTCTGTTGCCCTTGATCCAAAAAATCTAATATATTTCATTCAATAAAAAAAAAAATCTTGTACGTCTTACATCTGAAGAACTACATATAGTGCAGCCAAACCAAAACTATCACTTAACTCAGCATGATGTGCTTATTCCGAAAGTAATACGAAACCTTGATTTAGGGACCGTCCAAACGTTTGTAGCCCCTGATCCAAAAAGTCCAATATATTTCATTCAATCAATAATTTTATTGTATGTCTTATATATGGAGAACTACATATAGTGTAACCCAACCCAAGATATCACTTAACTCAGTGTGATATGCTTATTGCGTAAAAAATATGAAAAGTCGATTTAGGGACCGTCCAAAAATTTTGTGGCCCGTTATAAAAAAAATCCAAAATATTTAATTAATCGAAATTTTTCTTGTACTCCTTATACCTGGAAAACTACATATCTGGAGAAAACTCGATTTAGAGACCGTTCGAATATTTTATGGTAACTGATCCAAAAATTAATATTAGCCAAGATCATAATACTTTGATCCATTTTTAGATCATTCCTAAAATTCTTGTTTTTATCCAATCTTTCTTTTAAACAGTATCACTCTCTTTGTTCTCAATTTGAAATTTATCAAGCAATTATAAAGCATTGCTTATTATCCAATTTGTATTCGGTGTAGAGCTTCAATTTTCTCAAAGTTTCAAATAAGATAATAAAATATGATTTACTATCGGAATTCGTGTCAGGTATTACTATTACTTTTATTGGTGTTTTCCTTTCTTTCAATTGTTAAAACAAGAAACTACCTTGCACTGTCGTAAAATATGTGCTCTTTTCCAATAGCATAATAAGTGCTCATATAATTTTGAACTTTAAAATTAAGGATTGAATCAGTACAAGAAGTACAATTTGGATAACGAATGACGTATAATTGATGTTTAGTGGCGTACTGAAGTAAAGGGATTAAGGACTTTGAAACCCCCCTTGAGCAAGGTATTATGCAAAATTAAGCACGTTTATCATATTAGCACGTTTATATATATAAACACTTGATATATTTGGTCTAGGAATTAATTCGTGCGGGTGGACAAGAGATGGCGCAATGAACGGAGCGTCCCACAGTTTCGTGTATCCACACATGTGTTGCAAAATCCTGTCATCGCGTATCGTTCGTAGTATAGGGCAGTGGATTAAAGCGTCAACAACACCAATTTGTAGTTAAGTGAACATGGCGCAATTTGTGCCTGATAAAGTGTTTTTGCGGGGTGTCCTGCTGCATTACTTTAACATGCAGAAAAGTGCGACTGAAAGTCATCGTATTTTGGTGGAAGTGTATGGTGACCATGCTCTAGCTGAGCGAACGTGTCAGAAGTGGTTTGCACAGTTTAGAAGTGGTGATTTCGGCTTGACAGACCAAGAGCGAGCTGGACAGCCAAAAAAATTTCAAGACGAAGAATTGACAGCATTGCTCGAGCAGGATTCGTGTCAAACGCAGGAACAACTTGCAGCAGCATTAGGCGTTGATCAAACAACAGTCTCCAAACGCTTGAAAGCCATGGGAATGATTCAAAAGATGTCACATTGGGTTCCACATGAATTGAAAGACAGAGACGTTGAAAGACGAAAAACCATTTGCGAATTGCTGCTTCAACGACAGAGCAGAAAGGGGTTTCTGCATCGAATTATTAGGGGTGATGAGAAGTGGATCCATTACGAGAACCCTAAACGAAAAAAGGCCTGGGTGAAACCAGGTGAACCAGGTCCATCACAACCAAAACGAGATACTCACTGTGCAAAGGTTATGCTGTGCATATGGTGGGATATGAAAGGTGTGGTGTACTATGAGCTGCTGCAACCGGGTGAAACTATGAATGGAGAACGTTATCGACGACAATTAATGCGTTTGAAGCAAGCTCTGGCCAGAACACGACCAGAATGGGAGAACAGACATGATAAACTTATTGTTCAACATGATAACGCTCGGCCACATGTCGCAAAACCGGTCAAAACCTATTTAGAAAATGTCGGATGGGAAGTTTTACCCCACCCGCCGTATTCACCAGACGTTGCTCCTTCGGACTACTACTTGTTCGATTGCATGAACAACGATTTGATTGGACAGCGGTTTACTTCTTCAGAAGATATCGAAACATGGGTCTCTGACTGGATCGCTTCCAAGGATGAGGACTTCTTTCGCCACGGAATCCGTACATTGCCTGAAAGATGGGCAAAAGTGGTGGCTAGCGATGGACAATATTTCTCTTAAGGTATTTATGTATTTTGTGTTTGTACTACAGCTTCAATGTGTGCGTACCAACCGCACGAATTAATTCCTAAACCAAATATAAACTTGTGTTCCTAAAGCCCCTGAACCCCCTAAACATTTGTGTAGAGTACTGATTGTGTTTCTCTTATTATTTTAACCGTTTTATGCTTTGAACAAAATTTGAAGTGCAGGAACCCTGTGAAGGTGACCACCTTTACTATAAAAAATTCTTTAATGGTTCTTAGTTTTTCTTCAAAACAATCAATAACGAACGAAAAATAAATGATTGAGTTTGATTTTAAATCGAAATTTGAAATACCACCAAAAAGTTGGCCCACCCAACCTTATTTTGTAAATGACTCTTAATAATTTTCAAAACAAACTATTTCCTCTTCAAACCAATCAATAAGAAAGGAAAACATGTTATTAGCTTGAGTATTGAATCGATATTTAAAAGCAGAAAAAACAGTATGAAGTTGACCACCAAATGTATCCTGGAAATAGATATATTTTACTGGTTGTTTTGAAACAAGTGATTTTTTCTTCAAAATAAGCAAACCGCCCCGAAACAAATCACCTTCATCAACATTATTTCTTAATTATATTCTTATGCTTTTCGAATCAAATTACTTTTCTTCCAAACAAGCAACAACAAATCCATATCAAACGATTGATTTTGGTCTTGAATCGAAATTTGTAAGTAAAGGAATCAGATTGAATTTGATCACATTCTAAATTTATTTTGTAAATCTCTTTCTCTATTTTTTCGAAACAAGCGATTTGCTCTTAAAATCAACCAATAAGAAACGCTTGGCTTCGGTTTTGATTCGAGACTTTAAAGTGGAGCCAATATGAAATTCCATCACCCATTTCTCTTGAAAAGACTCTTTATGTTTTTCGAAACAGACTATTCTTTTTCAAAATAATTAGTAGCATACGCATATCAAACAATTGATTTTGATTTTCAATCAAAATTTTAAGTGGAGGAACAAGGGTAAATTTGGCCATATACCAACTTTATTTTGTAAACATCTCTTTATGTTTTAAGAAAGATACGATTTTTACTATTTTTCTTCAAAAAAGTCAATAACAAACGAAAAACAAACGATTGGCTTCCGATTTCAATTCGAAATTTGAAAGGAGGCAACTTAACATAGGTGCATTGCTTCGCTTTAAAAAAAAAAAATCCAAACGCAAATTCTAAGCCTACAGTTTTAAAATTGCAGTTACATGTACATACTTCAACTTAGTATACATAAAAAATTACAGCATTATAAAAATATCAGACAAATAATATTATTTATTCGGTATTGAAAACCTCGAATCAACTATTGGAGTTATTTAGCGTATTTTTTTTAATATCACAAAATTAAAGGTGTATTTATTACGGCATGGATATATTACGCACAATATTTTTATACAATTTGTATATATATATATATATATATATATATATATATATATATATATATATATATATATATATATACATAATTTTTTAAAAAATAGACCATTTAGAATTATTTATCCTTACAATTTTTTATATCCACAAATTCAAGGTGAGGGATATGCGATATTGATATTTTCAGAAAGTGTTGACCACCCTACAGAATGTCGATCCTGTGCCGTGTCGATCCTGTGCCGTGTCGATCCTATGCCGTTTCGGTCCTGTGCCGTGTCGATCCTGTGCCGTTTCGGTCCTATGCCGTGTCGGCCCTGTGCCGTGTCGATCCTATGCCGTGTCGATCCTATGCCGTGTCGTTCCTATGCCGTTTCGATCGTATGTCGGTTCTCTCCTATATATCCTTGAGAAAATAATTGTTACTTAATATTGCGTAATTATAAAATATTGTATTTTTTATTATTTCGATCGTATGAAAGTTCTGCTGTCGATCCTATGCCGTGTCGATCCTGTGCCGTTTCGGTTCTGTGCCGTGTCGATCCTATGCCGTGTCGATCCTACGCCGTGTCGATCCTATGCCGTGTCGATCCTACGCCGTGTCGATCCTATGCCGTGTCGATCCTATGCCGTGTCGGTCCTGTGCATGTAACCCGTTCTATCCAGGTGGCGTTCAGAAGTCATAAAGTGCAAAGTCATAAAGTCTAGGATTTGTAGATATTCTAAAAAAAAAAAATGTTTCTTAATTTATAGAACTTCTGGAGGTTGTTAGGATAATTAGGAATTCTGCAATTTAGGGCTTACGCATGTTTCCAATAAGTATTTTATTGTGTTTTAGCACTTCTGCATTTTAGAACTTGTGCAGATAGGTGATTTTAAGGACTTATCCAGTTTAAGATTTATGTATATTCTTGAAACGGACACGTTGTGTTTTAGGACTTATGTATAGAACTTGAACAGGTAAATGTTGTTTTAGGACTTTTGTAGTTTATGGCTCATATATGTTTGGATTGATGTGTTTTAGCACTTCTGCACTTCACGCTTTGTACAGAGATACAATTTTTAGGACTCATTCATGCATTGGCGTCAACTTTTGGAGGGACAGACTACCGATGGACTGGTGTATGGAATTACTCCAGAAAAGCGCGGGATTCGGGGGTTCTCACGCGGGAAATTAAAAAAAAAAGTTTTCGTACACTGCATTTTGAATGATTTTTGCCTTAAAAAGCAAACAAAAACTTAAAGTATTTTATTTTTTACCTTTGATAGTCTAGATTTTTTGAAAATGTAGTACTAAAACACACAGACACTTTACAGTCTGTTTGTTTATTCAAACACTAAAATTCAACCTTGTTTAAGAATTTTAGTTTAACTCAAATGATAGCAAGTGTATGTCAAAATAATGATAAAAGGTAGTGTGAAGTGAATACTCAGAAACAGTAAATTTTGGAAACAGTAAATTTAGGCCTACAACTAATGTAAATGAGGCTTAACATTGTATAGTTAAAAAATATTTGAAAAGTATTGTTATTATTCCTTTAGCTAAACTAAACTCGCTTTACTGCTCGCTATCTAAACAAAAATAGTTTGATACTTTACGGTTTATCCCACCTTCACCTTCATAGCGACAAAAACTTACTGCCTTTTTCACAATTGGAAACAAAGTTTTGTGCTACTTTCTTCATATCCACTTTGTCTAACATTGTTTTGTGAACGTAGCAAACTGCTACGTGATTTAGCCCAAGGATGTTATGAAATAGAGGATCTGCCCATACGTATCTTCGTCATATGAACTCAATGAAGCCAAAAAACAACCGATCATCGTCTAAACCGGCACGTCTGATTGGCTACTCTCGCTTCCGCCATGATTGTTGGCTCAAAACATTACGATCTTAGTGGCGCGGAGTGGGCAGAGTAGGTGTGGCGAAGCTGTGACATATGGCTTCACGATTTTGTTGTATAGGCAGATCCTCTATAACATCCTTGATTTAGCCTCTATTGGATCATAGTTGACCTAAGATAGTTGAAATATTGAGGGGGACGAAAACCGTTTCACAAATATTTGGGGGGGGGCACGTCCCCGGTGTCTCCGGTGGGACTGACGCCCGTGCATTCATGTTCTTAAGAACTAGCTGGTTGTCTTTCAGGATTTCTGCGTTTTAGAACTTGTGCAGGTAAATGATTTTAAGGATTTAGGCTGTTGTCTTTTGGGACTTCCGCACTTATGGTTTCAACATACTTTTAAGAATGACGTTTTGTCTTCTACACTTTACCACTTATGAAAGTTGATTATAAGGGCTTATCCATACAAGTATTCTCAAGAATGGTTTCTTTTTTTTTTCTTTTTTCTTTTTTTTCTTTTCTTTTCTTTTTTTTTTTTTTAGGACTTGTGCACTGTAGGATAAATGACGATGGACAGAATAATTTACTGCAGTTTAAGATATGAGTACTATACATTTTAGGGCTTGCATATTAAAGTTGCTGGTATATGACCCCATTCTAGTAGTCTGATCTGAACCATTTTGCCTGATCCCAGATAAATAAAACCCATCCCAGAGTTTGGAACTATTAAAAGTAGCTCTAAGTCCCAGTATTACAACCCACCGCCCCCCAAGAAGTTCGTTCTGGGTCCGCCCCTGTGTCAAAGTGACCTCTCGTGTCGGGAAATGTACATGTTTCTATTAGAAAAGCTCTATCTCATCTAGTGCGCAATGTTAGTTTCATAAATAAATAGAGGTGTTGAAAAACGAGAGACTGGGTTTCTGCGTTTTATATCCTTACGCAACAATGAGGTTTTGAAAGATAAGATCTAGTTTAATACTTTGTAACGTGGTCCCTGAACCAACGGGATTCGAATCCGGTGTAGTTGGTGAGTGTACAAACCATCACGTAAGATCGATCTTTAGAAGGTCATTCTCCACCAGCCTAGTTCGCCTTCAAAAACGTTGGTTTACAGAAACATAGAACTGGCCGAGGCTTTAAAAAAAAAAAAAAAAAAAAAAAAAAAAAAAAGAGCAAAGTCATAAATGATGCGAAATGAATAAATGTGTTTATTTAATTCTTATTTTGACATCTAGTTTCTGGTTTCTGGAATGTACTCAATCGTAATGGGTTATGTATACTTAATACATTCAATAATAAAATAGGTATTTTATCTAGCCAATCTCCACTGTAAATTCAACGTCACAGTTTATTTATTTATTTATTTTTTTAATTTCTTATTCCTGGCATCCTCAATATTTTGAACTTATATTATTAATAGGTCTATCTGCCACAGGATGTGTATACCAAGAACTCTGAACGTAGAATTGATCAAACTAAATTTTGAACACAAACTCATTCCTAAATTGCAAAAGCCATCATCATCATCATCATCATCTATTTGCAAACCTCATCATCATCATCATCATCATCATCATAGGCATTCTGCCATTATTAGGAGGTCACCTGCTGCAACTGAGAAGCTTCCAAGCTCTACGGTCTTCTGCTAACCTCTTCATTTTTACGTACGACTTTTTTTTTTTGTTTTGATATAGTCCATAAATAGAAGTCTCCTTCGGCCGTTCCTTCTCTTTTTTTCCACCCTACCCTCTAGTATGCCCCACATGATACAGTTTCTTCTTAGCCAATGCCCCAAACAGTTTGTCTTCGTCTTCTTAATAACATTTAAAACTCTTCTTTTCTCTCCCACCATTTCTAAGACTTCATCACTCGTTTTCCCAGCTAATTCTAGACCCAGCTAATTCTCTCAATACTTCTCCACACCCACATTTCGAAAGCTTTCAGTCGTTTTTCATCATTTCTGTGTAATGTTCCTGTTTCTGGTCCATACAGTACAATACTCCACACGAAGCATTTTATGAGTCTTTTTCTCAAACTTTATTCAAGGTCTCACAAAATAGTATTTTCTTTCGCCATTTCCATCATTTCTTTTATTTCACGTTTGCACTTTATATGATCATTAATAATACTATCTAAATATCGAAAACTAGTCACCTGTTCTATTTTCTCCCCTGCTACTTCTATATTTGACACCGACCTCTTCGTTCCGGTCCCCATGGATTTTGTCTTTCTAACATTTATTTTCATCCTATATTCTTCAGAGCCCATCCTCAAGTATTCTAACATCTTATTGATTTTGTCTTCATATTCCGCAAAGAGCGCCACACCATCTGTAAACCGTATACACCTAATAATTCTATCTCCCGCTGAAGTACTATCTTCATTATGTATGTTTTTTTTTTTTTTTACTATCTCTTCTAGATAAATATTAAATATGGTTGGTGAAAGACAGCATCCCTGTCGAACTCGCATTCCAATGCACACCCCTCTGTCATTTCTTTTCCTATTCTAACGCTTACTTATTGGTTCATACATAGGTTTCTTATGAGTCTTCGAGCTTTCCATTCCCAATCCAACTCCCAACAACAATTCCCAATTCACGACGTCAAAAGCCTTTTCTAGATCAATAAATACCTCTTTTCCTTTTTCTATAAACCTTTCATCGATCACCCTTAACAATCCAATGTATATCTTGTGCCCTTACCTCTCCTGAACCTGAACTGTTCCTCGTCAAATTTTTCATTTGTTCTTCCATTCAACCTTCTGTTCAGAATTCGAAGCAACATTTTTGCTGCATTAGATATGAGACTCAATGTACTATAATCCTGGTGAAGCCAATATGTTCAGTTAGCTGGCGAAACTGTTACGTAATTATTACTATTATTATTATTATTATTATTATTATTATTATTATTATTATTATTATTATTATTATTATTATTATTATTATTATTATTATTTAAAAAATAAACTTTGCTTTGGTCAATGATCTGATTTCTAACTTTATTTCAAGTAAAACTAGACAAGGCTGGGGTGCCCACAAAGGGGGGCTATGACGCAAACTGCGTCACTGAAATATTTGGGGAGGGGCTCAAAATCTATATAAATATGTTTGAGGGGGTGTAAAAATTAATCGAAAAGATTTTTTTTTCATGGAAGAACACCTACGGATAGACAATTGAGGGGGGTGCGTCATGGACATGAGGGGGGTGGGCACCAGTGGACAAGGGGCTCTTTCTTAAAATCACTAGTCTTGTAATATGTTTTTTAACAAGTCTTAAAATATCGTACAGTAGGACTACTAGAATAATCGTAAAATACTAATGTAGAATAATGTAGTAATAGAATTCTAAATTAACTAACTAGCTAACACTACGGCCCATGGAAAACGAAAGTTCAATGCCGCCTTCACAAAAGCTCTCAATTGACTTTTATCCTTAGCCAACTGGATCTGTTTCACTCTGCGTTCTTCCCTTAGAGCAGCGTTTCCCAACCGGCGTGCCGCGGCACACTGGTGCGCCGTGAATGGGCCGCTGGTGTGCCGCGAGTAAATCGAAACAAAATTATTAATTCTATAGCAATTAAATTGTAGGATATAGGGAAAAATGTATATTTGTATTTCACATTAATATAAACCTCTAATATGAATCTACAATTTTAAGTTTCATACGGCGTTACTTTTCTGTACATTTTTAATATTGAAAAAGGCATTTGTTATCACTGTTATGACGTTATGACCATTATCGGTTCTTTATGTTGCAGACTATTTTGTAACTTCAAATTTTAAAATATTCAATCCTTTCGACAAAACAAACATGCGAATTACCTACATTTGTGTTGTAAAAGTGAAATAGATTTGTTTGTTCCTTCGTTATTTAGTGATCTTGCTTGTTAGTGAAAGTTTGGATGCATTTTTCGAAAAAGAAAGCGTATTTTTAAAAACCTAAGTCCAATATTTTATTGCAATTGTTTTCTATTTTTAAATTAGAATGAAAAATAAGCATAATGATTTACCGTGGTGGAAAATCAGTGATCGAGCTTTCTTCTCTGTGAAGAGATCAGTAATCACAGAAAAGGATACCATGGTATTTTATATTTAAAAAATAATAAAATTTATGAGTATGCCGCGAGATTTCAAGTTACATCCATAGTGTGCCGCAAGTTGAAAAAGGTTGGGAAACGCTGCCTTAGAGTAAGCGACCATGTTTCGCAATCATACAGCACAACAGGTATGATTATCGTTTTATATATTTTTTAAGCTTCAAATTCCTCGAAGTTCTAAATACTAATACTAATACTTCTAATTTGTTATGAATGCAATTGTAAAATATTTGATTTTTGAAAAGTTTTACAAGTATTAGTTTTGGGAAATAGTCCTCAGCATAATTTACAGGGATAAGAAAAATATATATGAGCACACTGTCTCTGATTAATGTGTCTACATGCATGCTTCAATATAGTGAACTTCCCATTTTTGTTAATGTTATGCATATTGTGCATGTGACGATCTCATGGTATTTTTGTTTGTTTGTTTGATTGACTTCGTGGAAGAACGATATATAAAGAGATCAGAACTTTGCAAATCAAGGAAAGTTTAAGAAACTAGTTGATTAAAAGTGAAGATATTTAGGTTATATGGTTTCAGTGATTGGATTAAAACATACACATATATACACAGAGAAAGCAATGATTTTAAAATGGCACGCTTTGATTAGCCCTGGAGTTCTTCTTGTTACTAAAACAAAGAATAAAAAAGGGGATATTTATGGCAAATGTGCCATCAACGATAAGAGCACGATTTCTTCATAAATATACTTTTCTCATTGAGTTGATGAAAGAAAATTAAGGTAGGAAAAGGAATACTTATCCACCCACAAGAATACTTTTTTTTTTTTTTTTTTTTTTTTTTTACATTTACATGTCCAGAAACATGTAGTATAAAATGAAGTCTTAAAAAAAAAGGAACCCTAATCGTTACTTCCTGTGAGGGGAAAGCGGAAGGGATAGGCTAGACGAAGAGAATTAAAGCAACCTGCGAAGGACTCACAAAGAAGAAGAAGAAGAAGAAGAAGAGTGAAACTAAAAAAAGAAAAAAAAGAGAAACACTTCTTGTGGTATGTTACTGGCATTTTACAGTGTGGCGTTAAGTAAGTAGAATATGTGTGTAGCCAACTCTTTGAGAGCAAACGAGGGGCGGAAAGAAGATACATGTAGAATGGTCCACCAAAATCAAAGAACTAGAAATGGTTAAAAGAAGGAAAAAAAGAGAAAGAAAAATACAAAAGAGAGTTGGATGGATATAAGGCTATCTTTTCCCTCTTCTTTTAGATGCCTTTTAGAAACAAATCCTCTCCCTATTTTTCGCTCACTTCAACTCCACCCCCTCGCCCTTTGATAGGAGAAGGAGTCAATTTACTTGCCACGTTTATACCTTGATTGCGCTCTATCGGAGACCTGGAGGGCAATAGCGCACACGAAAGTTTTACAATATTCCACAAAGGAATCATGAAGAAGGAGAGTAGGTTGATCGAAAAAGAAGGGGGACGAAGATAGGAAGTAGATACAAGCATTGATGGCCCCTGTAATGTCGAACGCCCATTACAATTAAAAAAGAAAAAGAAAAAAATCTTTCTGATGGCTAAAACGAACTGAATGGTGCACGATAAACTTTGGCCGCCCCCTCATCACTTTGACTTGGTGATGATTAAAAACCTGATCGTGAAGGCATTTCTGTACCTGTATGTAGTGGATAATATACATAATATACATACACACACACACACACACAGACACACACATATTATTTTGTTTTTTGTTTTCAATGTGTCATGTGGACCTTCCTCTTCCGTCAGCAGTAACCAGTTCACCTGTGACTGTCGTGGTGTGAAAGTGGTGCGGTAAAATGGGAGACCTGACAGACTTCCAAAGAGGCGTGATCGTTGGTGCCCGTTTGGTTGGAGCTTCAGTGGCAACATGGCAAACATTGTGAGGGTATCGAAAGGCACTGTGTCCAATGTCACGATGGCATACATAATTCATGGGCAAACGACGTCTGCAAAGCACAACAGTGGTCGAGAGACAATCCTGTCAGATAAGGACTGGAGGGCATTAAAACGAATTGTAGCAGGTAAAAAGAAGACCACTGCAATGAAAATTACGTCTGAACTCAATTCCGGCCTACAGAGCCCGATTTCATTGAAAACAGTGCGACGGGAACTTCATGACATGAAAATTCATGGCAGGGCCGCTAACGCCAAAGCCCTGGTCACAACTGTAAATGCGAAGAGGCGTGTGCAGTGGTGCAAGGACCACAAGGCGTGGACTCATGAACAGTGGAAACACATAATGTGGTCCGATGAATCGACCTTCACCTTGTTTCCAACAACCGGTCGTGTTTACGTATGGAGAACACCGTCGCAGGCCTATGATACAGACTGTCTGCTCCCAACTGTAAAACATGGAGGTGGATTACAGTAGGGGCAGTGATATCGTGGTTTCTTGCAGGTCCCATCATACCCATGCATGGAGTAATGAATGCTAAGGCGCATGAGGTCATTTTGGGGGATCAGGTTCTATCCATGGCCCAAATATTGTTCCCTGATGGTGATGACATCTACCAAGATGATTTGGCACCCTGTCACGCTGCAAAAACGGTGAAATCATGATTTTGCGGAGCATGACCAGGAGATATCACACCTCCCCTGGGTCCCACAACTACCAGATCTGAACATCATTGAGCCATTATGATCTGAGTTAGAAAGGCGTGTTCGGTCTCATTACCCTCCACCTTAAGAAACTGGAACATGTTTTGGAGGAAGAATGGTACAAAATTCCACACATCACGATTTAGGAACTGTATACGTCCATTTCACTTCGGATCCATGCTGTTTTGGACGCAAAAGGAGGCCCCACACCATACTAGGTATGATTTTCACACTTTTGCAAACGTTTTAGATTTTTTGTCCAACCCCTGTATATTATATATATATATATATATATATATATATATATATATATATATATATATATAGTGGCGGATCTAGGATATGATCAAGGGAGGGGCTAAACCATAGTTTGCAGCTTTATCCAGTGTATAGCAGGATTGAAGCCCATTTTATCCAGTGTATACCTGAGTGTCAAGGAGGGGGGGGGCTCTAGCCCCTATAGCTCCCCCTTGGATCCGGGCCTATATCATATATATATACTTTGTCTCCTAATTCATCATCGAATAAGCCTCCTGAGATTTTGGAATGTGGAGATTTTAGTCTCGTTGTTATGCAACCTTGATTTTTATGGACAACACTATTAATAGTGAGGTAAATACCATTCCAGAGATGCACATTTTGCAATTGGGGTTCACTCGTACTCTCGCGGGCTCAGATTCACTATCCTCATGGTAGGCGCTAACTAATCTCAATGGGACTCAAAGTAACTTAGGTTCTAACTTAATCGATCACGGCTCGCTCTCCTCAGTAGGTTGCTGCTGGTTCGACCACATGCTCCAAAGATAGCATGGGTCAAGGAAAACTTGATCTATAACCCACTGACCCACAACCCGCCGAGACCCAGCACACACCGTGACACACTATGATCCACCATGAGCCATTCCGACCCACCATGACCACTCTGACCCAGCACCCACCAAAACTCATCGTTATCAACTCTGACCCATGATCCACGGCGTCCTTTCCACTGACTAAAGAGTTAACACTTATAATAAAACAAAGCTGTGAAATTATCACTAATCGGAGATTGAATTTCTATTGTCAACCGGTCAAGCCCCGGTCTATTACAATACCGGTAGATCTGACCTTTATGATATGAAATGGTAAATTGTTTGCCATGGGCCATATTACAATGAATTTCAATTTAATTATCATATATAATTATTTCCTTGTTGAATTACAGATACTTCTCAGTGGAAAATAGGATGACATTTGAAAGTCTCAAATCAAGGGAAAGCATGCCAACGTAAAGGAAAAAAGAAAGGAAAAAACTATAAAATTTGACTGTCTCGAAAGCCAAGTAAAACTTTCTATTCCCCTGTTATAAATATAACAAGTGCTATAGTGAAAGAAAAACAAGGGAGAGGAAGAATATTTCAATTGATGGACGATGCTAGAGGTGATGGTGCTTAGTCCAGATGAGAAAAATTTTCTGAGGTGAACAATCTTTTGATTGGTTTGACAAAGCTTTCCACTTTTCTGTATCCTTAGACTTTCGGCTAACAGAATAATTTTCTTCATGTCTCATAACGTCAATCATCCTATCACTTCTCTTCAATATAATTTTCATTATCTTCAGTTTATTCCTTTCTTATTTCCCCTACTATTTCCAACACTCTTTTATTTGACACTTTAACCACCCATTGAATGAGCAACGTTCGATGAGATTGGTGAGACCGAAGTTCCATGAGTGTTACGAATACGAGGCCGAGAGAAGTTAAGCAAAACATTATATATATATATAATAAGTGTGTGTATTAGAATTATATATGATTTTATTCCTTAATGTTGTTCAGGAATTGACGCTGACTATATTGTCAGAGCTTATATTTTTATCCGTGCATAGTTCTACAATTATAACATTGAATTGTAAGACTAGGTGCTGTATTTTTGCTTTCAACTGTTTTCAGCACGTTAATAAAAATTATTATTAAGTATTCTGCCTATCGACAAGTCCTGGGACTAAGAGGAGAAAACCCTCACCCTTTAAGTTCGATTCTGAAAATGCTTCTTAAACGCTTCTCGATCTTTAGTTTCCTTTTTCAACTCCCAATATTTTCTTCTATTTTTCAAATCATTCAATAGTTGCGTTCTTCTTTTTTTCTACTCCTTGGTTTCATCTTTCCCTCTATGGCGTCATGAAGAGGAATTTTTTTTCGTAAGGTGTACACAATCCAATTAATTGGCCTGCCTACAAAGGATGCTGGCTAAAAGTGTCTTCTTCTTGTTTCGAAACATCCTCGTTTGTTACTCTTTCTGTCCTTTTAAAAAATCTTCTGCCCGTCTTCTTCATTTTCCTATAAACATCACGTTTCGAAACTCTCTTAACATTTCTTCCCTTATACAAGCAATTAGATACAAAATGGCACAATTATTTTGCGCGTAAAAGATAGTGAAAAAGAGCTTATAAAATGAAGATGGTATTTCAGTAGCAGGTAGAATGATTAGGTGTATACGGTTTGCAGATGATATGGCGCTCGTTGCAGAATTTGAAGACAAAATCAATAAGATGTTAGAAAACTTGAGGAAGGGCTATGAAGAATATGGAATGAAAATAAATGTTAACAAAACAAAAGCCATGGTGTTTGGAACGAAGGAGTCGGTGTCAAATATAGAAGTAGCAGGGAAGAAAATAGAACAGGTGACTAGCTTTCGATACCTGGGTAGTATTATTAGTAATGATATGAAATGTGAACGTGAAATAAAAGCAAGGATAGGAATGGCGAAAGAAGACTTTAGAAGGAAGGAAATACTACTTTCTGGGACTTTGAATAAATAATTGAGAAAAAGGCCCATAAAATGTCTCGTGTGGAGTATTGTACTGTATGGGTCAAAAACGTTGACATTTCGCAAAAATGATGAAAAATGATTGGAAGCTTTCGAAATGTTGGTGCGCAGAAGAATGGAAAAAAATAGCTGGGTTGAGCGGAAAATGAATGAGGGAGTATCAGAAATGATAGGGGAGAAAAGAACAATTTTATATATTATTGAGAAGATGAAGAGAAACTGGTTTGGACATTGGCTAAGAAGGAACTGTATCATGAGGGACGTGCTAGAGGATATGGTAATAGGAAAGAGAGGACAGGGCGAAGGAGACTACAATTAATGGATGATATCAAAACAGAAAAATCGTACGTGAAGACGAAGAGGTAAGCGGAAGACCGTGGACCATAGAAGCTTCTCAGTTGTGGCAAGTGACCTTCCAACAATGGCAGAATACCTATGATGGTGACTGATCAAACTTCAAAATGTTGTTTTATCCTTTTAGTCCACTCTACAGTACACAGATAAAGCTACAATTTAACAATTAATTAATTAGATTTCAATGTATAAGACTATTTCTTTTATAACGTTCTTTCGAAAAAAAAAATCTTCCAAATGAAGTTTTACGCTCTGTCCTTCTATAATCATCATTCCATGCAACAGCCCACCTGTTTGTCCATCTTAATTACACATGAGACATTAATACTACTAGCACACATAAATTGCATAAAACTATTTTCCACAAATGACGGAAGAGAAAAAGAAAGTCGTGCACGAAGAAAGGGACATAGGAAAGAGAAAGAAAGGAAAAAAGGGTATCCATGTCAACAAGTGCTAGGAACATTTTTATCTGTTCTCCTTTAAATACACTTGTCATGGTCGCTTATATTCGTGTATATACACACAGTATAGTAGAAGAAGACGAAAAGAAAAGAAAATGGAAGGAAAAAAGAAATATTCGTCGGGTCGTAATTTGAGTTTGCCAGTGAGTTCTATTAATCCTAATCACACACAGCCGGAGATGGAATTTGAAATTAATGCCCCTCTATATTGGCGGCGCCTTTGAAGTCGCTGGTCACAGAGCACCCACCAATTAAAATACATTTTTAAGGCTGCATCATCTAAGTTCATTGGCTGGCGCCTGCAGCTAAGATATATACGTATTCTCCGAACGTTTATGGCAAATGCATAATCTTTTATTCTTTTTTTCTCTCTTTCTCTCTTCAGTTTCTTCTGATTTTCTTTCTTTTTGTCGTTTATAACTGCTATAATGTTTTGTACTCTTATTGTTCGAAATTCTTCCTTCCGAAGTTACATATCCATGTTTATCCTTTCTTCCATGAGACGTAAAGCATAGGTTGTAAGTTTGATAGAGACAATCTTTTATTAGGACTAAGCTTTGGTGCTTTTCCCTGCACTTACGAAGCTTTTTGACTTATTGAAACCCCAAGACTTAGATTTCCATTTTTATCACTGGCCACTCTCTGTACAAATTCTTCAAATTCCATGGGCTCTTCTTTGTAGACTCTTTGTAGTGGTATTTCTTCTCTTCTGTGGATACAGAAATCCACGGTCAATTCACGGTGGGAGCTCATATGGTTCAGATCAGTGGGTAAAAGTGGATCTGAAAAGGTAGGGGGATACATGACGTCACGCCGTTCCCGTGGCTATCTTTGACCACCGTGATTTTTAGGAAGTGGTGGGACGCCATACATATTTTGGAAGTGGGGGAACGACCTGCCCCGCGTCCCCTCTCACTTTTACCCCTCGTTCAGATCACGTAATACCTAACAAGTAAATTAATCCCTACTCTATTCTTAGTTTAGTACAGACATTTTCAATGAGTGCTCTGTAACGTCACAGTTGCTTCCTTTCTTACAAGCCACACGGAGAGGGCAAGGAACAGATATACGTTGATAAACTTGACGTTGATAAAACACAATGGAGACAGACAAACAAACATGGGCATTGATAGCGTAGTCAACTCTTGACTCCAAGACTACGAGCATACTCTCAACACTTGCCTACTCCATGTTAGGGAGAACATCGTGTCCGTGAGTTTTCTCGGGGTACTCCGGATTCCTTCCACGTTCCCATTCCACCAATTCTTTCCATCATCATTCCTCTGCCTTAATTACCTGTCTCTTTTAACTTAACAGGCATAATCGTGGGACGTCAAACTGAAAGATTTTATTTTACCTATTCCATTTTCATATCTCGTCGCTCCCTCTCCTTTCTCTCAGATTATTAAAATGTGCTACTACATCATGCAGCAGCAAGTTGGAAATGAGTGGACTAGTATTAGATTGGTGTGAATGGTACGAAACTCTCCACTGCTTTGATATTTGGTAGAAAACACGGCTCAGCAACACAACACGAGGACGGACTAAGGCCACGTTCTATCGTCAGAAATTCTAGCCGATTCGGGGGTATCCAGACAGTCAGGAGGTAGTGCGTTGTTAAACAGGATCGTATGGAAGTTTACCGTGGAAAACACAGAATTACGAGTGTATTTTCTTTACGAATATCCTGGACAGAAAGCGGCAATAAACAATAGCAATGTATTTGCACCAGGAATGTCATTCGCCGTTGATTTGTCTAATTTCGTTCCGGTGACACAAATTTACACAGCCCTGTAAGCACCGACGAACATCATGTTCGGATGAGCTACTCAGGAACACCGTGGAAGTAGATTCGATTCTCGAAAAAAGTATTCGTGGCATTCCAGATGGGTTAGACATACACGTCCGTTCAGTGTCGTTCCACCTCCATGCAATCGATAAGGTAATAAATAAATATATAAATAAATAAATAAATAAATAAATAAATAAATAAGAATAAAACCTTCTGGAAACAAATAAGTTGACATTGGCCAACAAGAATCGCCACTTGGAAGTGTGCAGTTCTCTGAGTGTAACGAATAGCCGGAAAAGTTCTCTGCACTCAATTGCTACTTCAGATTATTATTATTAAGGTTGGTTTAAAGGGACAAGTTTTGCCGATAGATGTCACGACAATCTTCGTATCACTCCCATGTGTTTTTTACCTTTCACGAAAATTTACAATTTCTTTTACAAATTTCAACCTAGAGAGTTCAAATTTTTAGAGAAGGATCTTCATAACCTATCAAAGGGAACAATCCGTGCCGATTTTTTATTTAGAATTTTCTTTATTGTTGAAACAGTACCATTGTTAAAGATTTAGATAACCATTTCAACAATCAAGCAATTTCAACAATGAACAAAATTCTAAATAAAAAATCGGCACGGATTGTTCCCTTTGATAGGTTATGAAGATCCTTCTCTAAAAATTTGAACTCTCTAGGTTGAAATTTGTAAAAAAAATTGTAAATTTTCGTGAAAGGTAACGAAGATTGTAGTGACATCTATCGGCAAAACTTGTCCCTTTACACTAACCTTTAAAAAAACGGCAATTGTAAACGATCAAGACAGTGGTTAAGACGTGATCAACGTCCACGACGTTTTCCTAAACCATCTTTCCACCGACAGAAGCTGTTGTTGCTGTTATAATGATCTATGGTGAGGTTGATTCATCATGTCTTCCTCAGACGGGGTTCAACCATCAATGTATTTACAGATTGCTAGAGTGCTGAAATGCACCACAAATTTGTCCGCAAGTAGCCAGTAATGGGTCAACCGACATAGTGTTCTCATGTTGGATGACAATGCTCGCCCACATGCCGTGCAAAGAACCGTACATGCCCTCCATGAATTGCAATACGAAACCCTTCGTCACCCAGAGCTTTTACGTAGATGTATGGTTAGCATACGTGTCTTTGATGCGGAGGTTGGCGATTTCGAGTGATTTTTCTTTACGAATTAAAACTGAGATATCCCACACAGCAAGCTGCAATAAACAATCACAGTGCATTTAGATAAGACTTTCAAATTTCATCCTATTTTCCACTGAAAAGTATCTGTAATTCAACAAGAAATAATTATACATGATAATTAAATTGAATTCATCGTAATATAACCCATGATAAACATTTTACCATTTTATATCGTAAAGGTCAAATCCACTGGTATTGTAACAGAACGGTATTTGAGTGATTAATCGTAGAAATCCAAACTCCGATTAGTGATAATTTCACATCCTTGTTTTATTACAAGTATAAACTCTTTAGTCAGTGGAGAAGAGGGCGTTGATCATGGCTCAGAATTGATGACGATGGGATTTGGTAGGTTAGAATGGTTCATGGTGGGAGGTGAGTCAGTGGGTCGTGGGTCAAGTGTTCATTGACCCATGGCATCCTCGGAACCAGACGAGGAATCAAAAGAGGGCAGGCCAAGTCAATGATGGAACGGGTCATATGAACTTTGTGACTCGTTAACCCACAAGTCATCAAACCCGTAACATACTAGACCTGGAATCCAGGCTCACTTGGTAGTTATACAAAGACCCGAACACGCGGTGCACTGTGAGCCTACTAACATAATTCCAGAAAGCTCTCACTAAGTCAACATTTTTTTTTTTTACCTTCCTTTCCCTCTCTCTCTCTTCTGTGAGTAAATTTGGCTTCACTTGAAAATTCACCTTTAATGGCCTGTTGGCATACGATACGCTTGTGTTTTTGCTGCCGCCCTCGATTCGATCCCTGGTAGGCCACGTACAAGTTAGTCCTCATCTTCAATGAAATCGTTTTTGGAATATGACAAACTCGCAAGACTGGATAAAATTGATCATAATAATAAATGCCACGGCAGGTAATGGCCACGAATTACTTAATTTACTTAAAGTAAGTAAAATTTTATTATTAAATATTAATATTATGTACAGATTGATGTTTGAAAATCCAGCTATCGATAATCCGGTTCCTTCAGATTTCTGAAATGAATTTCGGAGCATGTTTTGAAATTTCCCGCTTTGTCGCGTCACTGTTTTCTGCAGGCACCGTTCATTTTTCATGGCGCTGTAGTCGAATCAGTTATTGGGCCTGGCTTACACCTGCTAATAAGTATTTCTCCTTTTTCCCGTCCATTTTTACCATTTATTTGGTACTGTATAGTCCCAGACAGTCGTTTTCTGTTAAATATTTTATAGAAAACGAATGCAGTATAGCCATCCAAAATGTGACATGTTTCGAAATTCCGCAGCTCCCCTCACGCTCCAAAGTTGCCGGATATTTGAATGTCAACCTGTATAACGTAATTTAATTTTCATACTATAGTAAGAGACTTTTAAATACGATAGATTTGAAGAACAAAATCACTTAAACCACCAACCATTAGAATTCCAGTTAATCTCAAAATGAAAACAGAAAAGTAATAATTTCCTATATAAATCAATGGATTTAAAACAAATAAAGAAGGCATAGAAAGGGTCAACAACATTAATTTATAGACTGAATTGTTCTACTTTTAAATATTAGATAGACAAGAGATTACTTTTAAATGTTAGATAAGCGAGATATTACTTTCAAATATTGGATAGGTGAGAGATTACTTTTAAATATTAGATAGGCGAGAGATTACTTTTAAATATTAGATAGGCGAGAGATTAATTTTAAATATTAGATAGACGAGAGATTACTTTCAAATATTAGACAGACGAGATATTACTTTTAAATATTAGTTAAATATGCTTAGATGTTTTCTTATCCAGACGAACGCTCACTTTTAATTACTATCTGCTGTTAGTGGCTTCGTTCCAAAGATCAATTGATGGAACTAAAATTAAGATTAAAGAAAAAACTTTTTTTTTTTTTTTTTTTTTTTTAGAAAGACCACAGTTGCTTCTTTTTTTTATCCATGCCATCCATCGGTGAAGAAGCTGATGAAGAGTAATTGCTTCCTCTTTTGCGTTTGTGATGTCACTTTAACCACTCATTGCTGCGGGATACAATTTCCAGGGTTTGCCTCATCGCTTCATCGAACACTCGCTCAACAATTCAACATCCTCCCCTTTGAAAGCTAAACTCACTCTCTTTCATGATAGACTAACAAACTAACTGTCTTAGATCAGACACGGAGGTTGAGTATAGAACAGCTGAGCATGTGACGAAGCGTGTGTACGCCACATGTGCTACAAATAAGAAATTGATGCCACGAAGATGAATATACTGTATGTGTGTATATATATGTGTGTGTATGCCAAGGATAAGGAACAGCAATTATATTCAAGTAATTACATATTAGAGTACAAACAAAATTAATTGTTCATTTACTTTGACCATAAGTTTATGGAAGAAAAATGTTGGTCTAACATTGACTGAGGATTATTTTCACGTTAAGAATGATCATCAATCCTCCGCCCCTACTTTTTTTAATACTTTTCAAAATTATCATGGGCGCACAAAGAAAATTTTCTGGGGGGGGGATCATCTCCAGGTTGCTATATTACGTCTGGTTTTTAATATACATGGTTTGCTATATTATGTATTTCGTGAGCCGGGGGCGGCCTCCCCTGCCCCCCTTCGGGCGCTCATGACCATTATTGAAATATTGCCTAAAAATTATAATATAATTATTAGATTCTACAATATTTTGGAAAATTTTGAAACGTCAGACACCTTAGATGCATACAAACACCAAAATTAAACTACTACTGCCCGACGTTGTTTAGGGGAACGTGGGGCATAATGGGGAAGCTAAGATATTTGCTTTTCTAAATTGGTAACCAATATCTCAATTGCAGTAATTTTTTTGTGGTAGACACATTGGACATTTCTTGTAATATTTCAACTAGCAAATCCTTTCAAAAATATTGTTTTGGACCTTTTTCCTTAGCTTATTCCAAAAATGGTTCTTATCCCCATTATGCCCCCTACGTGGGGCATAATGGAACATTGGATTTCAGTCAACCCCATTATGCCCCTACCCCATACTGCCCCGTACACTATTACATCTATAATATCCAGCTCTAATATAGACTTATCATTATAAAACAACAATATATGATTACTATTATACAACACAACTTGAATTTTATGAAATATTTATTAGACTCAATAATCAAATATAACAGAAGATGAGTACTCTTTTTTTAAAAAAAAAAATGCTGATAATTACTTCAAAAAGTATAAGGTATATTCTGAATTAGGCATTATTAAGAAAAATAAAAAAATGTGATCATTAGGAATTGTACTACAAAGTTTATGCAGATTACATCGAATTATTGTCAGTTAAATCTTAATATTTCCTGACATCAAATCAACATAAACAGATTTTGAAGTTGAGCATGAAAACCTTAAACAAAACTGCGTATTCGAACCTTATATATAACAACTTTTGGGTAATTGGTTCTAATCCATTTTCTAACCTCATCTTCATAGAACTTGCTGAGTGGCCTCATAAAGCCGACGTCAAAGGGTTGAAGTCGGTGAAAGTAATGAGGAGGCAGACAAAGCAAAACTACTCCATTTACTCTTTCCATGTCAATTAAGTCCAAGTTTTTAGTGTGTGCGCTATGACTATCCAGAAGACAAAGAACATGTTTACTTGAAACATTCCTGAAAACATTAGGAATTTCTTGAACCATTTGAGAAAGAGTTCTTTTGTAATGCATCCAGTAGTACTAACTTCTGCCCATGATCCAGGTGAAGGCCCATCTCAAATTCCTGCTGTATCCTTGCTCTAGGATAAATCATCATAGGTGGCATGTAAGTTCCAGCAGCTGGACAGCAAATTACTGCAGTAACCGTTTCTCCTCTCTCTGTTGAAGTTACAGCTCCAACTTAACGTTTCCCTTTCTCTGCGACAACCCTTGTATGTCCTTTAGGATTCACGGTTATTCCGGTTTCATCTACACTATAAATATTTTCTGCAGAGAGATGATGTTCATCAATGACTCCAGCCAAAAACTCAAAAAAGTTGGAAACAGCTACCTTGTTGAACCCCATCGCGCGAGCTCCTGATGTAGATTCTGGTTTACGAAGTGCTATTTCCAGTCAATTCCAGCCTTTTTTCTTCTTTGTTGAAAGGGAATTGTTGAATTTTGTTTCTTTCTGCCAATTGAAACGCTAATTCTCTCAGTTCATTGCCAGTTAGACCAAAAAGTCACCTCTCCATTTTCACTAAATAATCTACTAACTCGCACTCCTGTTCATAGGTAAACACAGGCTTGAAATATCCCATTTGTTTCTGGAAAGATCCAAGGTTTTCTCGTTCCTTGTTACAACGCCGCTCCAGCATAGTCTGGGAAACGTTGAACTGTCGAGAAACTTTATAATATCCCATTTCACCACGTATTACACTCTCGATGGCCGCCTTCATCTTTTCTTCCTCCCAACTTTCCATCGTTGATTTCCTTTTATATGTGCGAACCATCCTAAAATGACAGCAAACAAGACCTTATGCAATCCCAGTATTAACAAGAAATGTTTCAAGCTGGACAGTAAACTACACAATCGATACTCTTACGGGGCATAATGGGGTAATGGGGCAAAATGGGGAGGTTACAATACCGTTTTGCCCCACCCCGTTTTGCCCCAGATGAGCTGTAGTGTTAAATCAACGAGTATCTCTGTTATAATCTACAATCCGTAAACCTCAAAAACACACAACAAACACAGAAGAAATATTCTTTCAACATATCAATAGTTTAAAAGTATGCAATAAGTAACTTGCCTTATCTTGACAAAAGAAAAATCCCAATACTTATATGCCACAGCACGAAAACAAAGAACTGACACACAGCACTGTTCCTTTTTGACTGATAAGAACGCTACTCAAGCGCGACAGCCCTTCGTCCTTGAGAATCTTGTTTAGGTACTTATCGCTAGATTACAGTAAATTACAGTTCGAAAAATACCGATACCCCGTTATGCCCCCCTACCCCGTTATGCCCCACGTTCCCCTATGAGCTTTCAATAATTAATCTTGGATACCGTAAAATTAAACAATTAACACTGTCACGTGTACACGACATGAAGGAATTTGGATTTAATGGCGAGATATTTTGTCAATTCATATTGAAACCGGAAGTGTAATAAATTTCTGTCACTTCTGATATTAGTAAAAAAAAATAGTAAAAATGGAATATCTCCTTAGGACGCTTAACTGATTGGAGAGAATCTTTTCTCGTAATCTACTACCGTTCTTATTCTATATTAATGAACGTTAAAACCGGAAGTGATTAATTTCTGCCACTTCCGGTTTGAATAGATGAATAAGAGAGACGGTACCTGTTCTCAGAACGCTAAATCGATTTCGAAAATACGCCTCTCGCTATTTCTTATCGTTTCTGCTCTAACGAAGATTTAAAAAAAAATTGAAACCGGAAGTTGTAGTGGGTTTCTACCAGTTCCGGTTGCAGTAGAGACTTAAGGATTGAGATTAAATGTATTTTGCAGACGTTTAATCGATTGCAGGAAACTGCTTTTCGCTCTTTATTGCCGTTTTCGCTCTATAGTGATTGACGTTAAAACCGGAAATGGATTGATTTCTACTATTTCCAGTTGATGGATTATCTCAATCAACAAATTAGATTCTGAACTTTGAACTTTCGATTTTCTGGTCAGAACTAATTGTTATCCAATCCATCCAGTAGTTCTTGAGATTCTCCTAAACAGACAGACAGGGTAAATCTTTATATATAAAAGAAATACTGACTGACTAATTGAGCACTGGACAGAGCGTAGGATTTGTGATTCAAGGAATCATTAAGAAAGGATTTTTGAAAATTCGACGGGGGACGGGGTAAGGAGAGGTAGTAATGATTATGATGTCCATATCTCGGAAACTCTAAATGCCAGAGACATGAAATTTGGTATATAGTCTTGTCACTTAAAATAATTAGACACATGTTTCAACTTTTTTTTTGTTGATATTAGCTCTACAAGGGAAGAAAGATGATGTTACAACTGTTATAATTAGATGACCACCAGGCTTGTATCCAGGGGGTACCCCCCTAAATTTTTTACGGTAAGCTTGCAAAATGAACTATAATATGGTGATTAACTAAAAGGTGGTTGGATCGAGTCCCCCATAAATTCTACCGCCCCCTCTACATTTTTGGGCTGGCTACCGGCCTGATGACCACATATCGAAATTCAAGGTTAAAGAGAAATTTGGAATTAAAATTTTTTATTTAAAATAATAACATACATGATTCAGCATTTTTTTAATATTTTCCCGTAGAAGGGAAGAAAAAAGGCGAGTAAAAAAGAAATAATGGTAATTGCAATTGTTGAAATAATATGGAAGTAGTGACATGAAATATGGTATTTAGTAGATTTTTAATTTAAAATAATTAAAACGTGTTTCAGCGTTTTTTGATATTTTCCCTAGAATGAAGAAAAAAGTCAAGAAGAAACACGGGATCGGGTTGCAATTGTTAAAATATGGTAATACTGTATCTCGAAATCCGTTAAGGTTAGAGGATGAAAAAAGCTTTTAATTTAAAAGAACTTAAGACGTGTTTCAGTTTTTTTAAAATATTACTCTTAGAAGTGAACAAAAAGGTGGGGAAAAATAGGCATCCCAAAGCAAGTCCTTTTTTCGGGATACAAGCGGACATCTATATGATTTTCCACGTCCACTGGCAAAAATGGGACATCTAGTGAACATTCCGATATTCTGAGGACGGATATCTCTCGGACGTTTGTGTTTCATATGAGACATAACCTCTTTCTTAGAGACTAATCAGAATTAAATTCAGAATGGTGTTTCATGAAAAACTGAAATGAAATTAATATTATATATACACATGTATATACTATATATTCAAAGAAAGAGAGAGAGAGAGAGAGAGAGAGAAATACATGAACGTGCCAATTCTAACATGAAAGCCCGTTGACACGTGCTATCTTAATATTTCTCCATGTTTTAATTTTACTCTTGTTTCCAGAGAGGGGACGAGACGACGTGGAGAAATACAAAATCTTAAGACAGGGGAAGTGATTAATGTCCATGATTAAAATATGGCAAAGATTCAAGAATCAGCGAGGCGACCTCTGGATGCCGTTATGTCAAATACAGAGCAAGAGTGAATGTAATAGCCGAATAATTGAATGCCAAAAATAACCCACAAGAAAATGGATTCATCCCTCCCTAACGTGACGGGAGGACTGTGAACATTCATTGAATTTTGTTATTTGTGAAACTGTACGAAGAGAGATTAAATTAGGGGCATTGACGTAATCAAGGAAGTAACAATTGAAGTATTAGTGTTACATACTTCAGTGTACCAATATATACCGTAGGTATGTGTATGTATAGGTGTTCCACGAAATGGAAAGTTCTAGTCGATTTAAATAGCAGAGTTAGGTATGATCAGCACTCATCATTCCAACAAACCTCGTAGGAGAATAAAACAAACTTTCTACCAATCACAATTTTAGTTGGAATTTGCCAAGCTTTTAAATATTGCTGCTCATTTTAGCGCCATCAACCCTTGCGCACTGACATACGTAATGTATTTATAAATACATACAAATAATGAATTTTATTTTTCGCAATAGCATTTTACTTACTTATTCTGGAAGATTTCATTACATTGAACTGTTTCCTCTATGTTTAAGTTGGAACATTTTGATTCTAATTGATTAAACTTCGAGCTTGTCTTGGGTATACCACGATAAATTTAGAATAAAATCCGGACGGCAAATCTAGAAAGTGGGTTTTTATCTAGTAGGTGTTCAAAAATATGAAGGCGAAGTTGCGGTAATGATGATACTTCATACTGTTATCCAGAATTAGTTTTGGATAGTGTTTATTTTACACAGTTAATTTAGTTAATACAGATCAAAAGTGGTACCCTTACCTTGCCTATTGATTAAATGGTATTCAGTTAGGAACAGTGATCAATAATAATTATTCCTCATAGTCAGCAATGACAACCGTTGTTCATATGTACTGTTAACTCGATGTCCTATGTATGAAAAAAGAAATACACAAATAGTTAACTATTAACTAATTGACTAGAGTTGCTCACGAGACGAGACGATACAGATCTCTGCCAATTGAAATAGATCCACTATCCGAGATGAGACATCATTTTCACAGCACCTTTTTCGAGACAAGACGGCCTCGACTTTTGTCTTGTAGGTAAACTTATAATTGAATCAAAAAATACGTACGCCTTACCGAAAAGAGCTTCAGGTAAAACAAACTCTTTAAGGGATTTCTCTAGTTAATCCTTCCTTTAGGATATGTATCTGAGTTTCAACGTCACTCGTAGTTCTCCCTTTCTTATGGAACGAAATGTAATCTTACTTTTTAAAAAGCCTAAAAAGTTACGACTGGTCCGTAGTTGCAAGGACTTACTAGATTTCTTAGTATTCTTCTTATTACCCAAACAATCTTCAAATCTTCACAAAAGGTAACGAGCTAAGCTCACCAAGCTCGAGCGACTCTATTCTCCTATACAGGTCCTTGGGCTCCGTGAGTGTCTACCAGTTATACTTAGATCTACTGGTCGAGAGGACTCCTCTAGCGATTAGGAGTCAACCAGTATAAGCATGTTGGCACCTGAGCGTTATAATACAAGATTACCTTCTTGGAGTAAGAAGTTCAAATTATTGATTCCACGGTATGACCAAACCTGGCAGAGACAAATTCAAGTTCGGATTCCCAGGAATTCCCTGGAGGCTTCCTAATTCCCAGCTCTGCATACTTCTGATAGTTCAAACTCCGTTCAGAGGTACCAAGTACGCACCAGTACTACCTTCCAGACTCAATGACATGCGTTATTCGCCCTTTGGGTGGCACGTCGATGCCTTCCGCTCCCTTGATAGGGTCGTCCGTCGACAGGGTACCCCGACTACTACAAGTTTTTGTGCTGAAGCATCACGATCTCTCCCGGACACAATGGCATGAGCTAGTCGCGTGCCAGGTTTGTGTATCGTATGTTACATTGCCCATGATAGGCAACACTTCGTTCTGCGATGATTAGAGATACCCCAACACTCATTTTGTCTAGTACTCCTCAAAGACATGAGATAACTCAGATTTTGTTTAATATAATTCATATAGAACATGTTCATCTCGCTGCACAAACTATCGCGGGCCAATGCCGGCGTGGTTTTCGGCTTTTGCGTGAAACAATGACAAGAAAATAGTCGTATAAGCGCTTCGTTCTCTCAGTTTAATACAATTTTGGAAACCAGAGAAATGGAGTGAAAGAAAAGATTAAGAATTAAGATAAGGACTATCAGTACAGATATCAACAACTATTAAAAATGTCTATATTATACAAATAAATACATACTTACACACAACAATATTTCTCCGAGATAAGGTTTTCTTACATTCTTCTACGATTCTCATAGTAATACAAATGTTTAACAGAAGGTATGTACCGCTAAACGAACATTATTCGAAATAGTCTATCAGAAGTCTCTTTGTGTCTGCTGAACTCCTCTCATGCGAATTTCTTATAGAAGGCATTCAGCCAATAAAATGTCACTAAATGTATTGGACAGAACAAAGACTCAAATTGTGGCACGGTAATATTTGCAACGCCTCAAAGAAGAGAAACAGAGAATTACTAATAGCAGTATCAAAAAAGAAAAAGGAACGGAAAAAAGTTTGTAAGCAGACTTTCTGCCAAATAATTTTTACTCTCCGCCTGAATTCACTCGGAGGGAGAGAACAAAAAATACACAAAGAATGATCTGTAGTGGATTAATCTTTTGCAAATCAAATTTATAAGATTTTTTTTTTTTTTAATTAGGTGACAAGGAATAACTAGCATATATGCTTCACTGTGTGCTTCTGGGTCACTGGTCACGAACTTCATGACCAGTTCCGTCATTGGTGTTTCCAGATTGCATATCATATTTCTCAACATTTAAGTGTATAAGATGCACCCTTAACTTTTGGTATAATTTTTAAGTGCAGATTATACACACAAGAATGCAGTATATATATGTATGTATAAATGTAACAAAAGAAACAATGACTGAAATTAAAATGACAGCCAATCAATAACGTCATCTCTCTCTCTCTCTCTCTCTCTCTCTCTCTTTCTCTCTCTAATAAATTAATTTTTTCTCTCTTTTCTGCCTTTGTGTGTACTACAGCATTGCACTGAAAGATAACTATGAGGTAAATCAGAATATAAACGCTACAAGGTATACCAGATATATCAGAGCAGAATCATACAAGTGAAAATCTACCGTGTGTTGATTAAACATTACTTATTGTGAGAAAAAATACTCAGAAAACAAAAGGAAAGTTTAAAATTATTATGGAAACTCTGCTCCGTCTCATGTAATAATGCATAAGTGATTTACTGAATTTTAGTTATGGTCGTAAGAGAATAAACAATGCTGACTATTCTGGAAATGCAAAGGAGGTCATATTTGAGGAATTGGTGAATAAAATTCATGATATTGTATTGAAAGATCATCAAGTGTAGGTACACGAGATAGCTTCAATGGTAAACATATAAGTCGAGTGTGTTTTTAATATTCTTCAGGTATGAGAAAGCTGTTGGCAAGATGAATACGGCGATTACTCACTGTTAACCAAAAGTGGAATCGCATGAACATTTGGAGACAGTGTCTTACCACTGGAACCCGAAGTGAGTTTTTGAGGCGTTATGTCAATGGTTCATGGAACTTGGATACATCAATACTACCAACTAGGAAGCAAAGAATAAACAAAAGAGTGAATTTCAGCAGGAGAACGTGCTCTAAAAAGGCAAGAACTGTTCCATAGGTTGGTAAAGTCATACTAACAACTTTTTTATTGACAACCCAGAAAGGAGTAAAACTATTACAGTTCAGTAGTATATCTCCTTATTAGGTCGTTTTCACAAAGAATTGATGAAAAAAAAAAAACTACCCAATTTAGTGAAGAAAAATGTCCTTCACCAGAACAATGTCCCGGTCCACACCTCTGCAACTGCCTTCACGAAAACGATCGAATTATACTATGAACTTCTACCTCATCCACTATAATCTCCAGATTAGCTCCCCCTGATTACTTCAGAAACCTGAGTATCTGACTTCGTGGAAGATCTGCATCTGAGAAGGAGTTCATGCTTGACACAAACGATTATTTTGCAATATTTGACAAATCTTAATTTCTGGAAGGCATTAAAATGTTCAAAAAACAATGGACAAAATGCATAGATTTTTTTGAAGTTAAACATTCTGTTCAGCACCGATCCTATATAAGACATATCACTTCAGGTTAACTTGGGATCCGAATTGAGTGGGCTGTACCGAGAGTCGAACTCGATTCTTCCGCGTCGAAGGCGAATTGCGCTAACACTCTAACCAGAAGGGACCACAGTTGCATCAATCGCTTTATACCAACTATGCTTCTCGAAAAGTTACCTAGTTTGGAATTTTGTTTCTGATATTTCTTAGCTTAGGTTGACTTATTGACTTATCATTAAAAAGATAACATCGATTAGTCTCGAAACAGAAACTGGAAATTAAAATATTAGCAATTATGTTAACTACAATCTCCAAAGGACAGAATAAAGATCTGCCTAAGCCTATCTTTTGTATCACAATATGACTGGGCCTTCACCAGCAGATCCACAAAGGACAGTTTAATATAGCGAACGACGCAGATTCTTGGAGGCATCTTTGTCTTAGCGTAGCAAATGCTGATCCACGGTGAAAGACATCAGACGAAATTAGAAACACAAAGACAACCCTTCTTCCTTTCTCTCTTGTTCCACTACCTCTTCGTCATTCTCGAATACCCTCTTCTTATAGTGTAAAAAGCAATAGGAAATAGAAAATAGTAGAAGAAAAAAAAGTGAAGGCAGCAGAAAAGACACGGGAGTATCAACTTGTGCATACATTCTTCGAGGAAGGAAACCGAAGATTCAGAAGAACTTGACTTCTTCGGATTCCGTTCGCTTCCGGAAACTCAAAAGAGGAATTTCCAATTACACGCGTGCCGAGGTTCAGGTTGCGCTGGGGTTGGCAGCACTATTCAAAGCACGCTTCTTCAACTCCTCCCACTATGTTAAAAGCTTACACAACGAACAACAACAATAATAAAAAAAGCTATTGTCTTAACATTACACATATGCATACATCCAATTACAAAAGAGTAACATAAATGCGTTACTATTATTTAAAAAATCAACCAAATTGTTATTACATCACAAAATCACGTTTGTTTCTTGGTTTATCATCACTTGCAAAATAATTAAGATGCGAAAAACACTCTCTAAACAAAGATATTTGGAACAAACAAGGAACAAAGAGAAATAAAAAAAAACTGAAGACAAAAGATTAGACAGATTTACTGAACCTTGACGGCAAAAAGGAATGTGGATCAAATCCAAAAGACGAAATATTTGCAAATTGGTGTCTGACATATATAGCTATTTTTCCTTTCTTCTTTTTTATGCCGGTTGGGAAATATCGAACTCGCTTCGGAATTCAACAAAAACATAACGTTGAATGTATTGCGAAGTCATAATACTTGACAAACAATTGTTTCCT
This sequence comes from Thermobia domestica, assembly GCF_964235325.1. Taxonomy (NCBI): domain Eukaryota; kingdom Metazoa; phylum Arthropoda; class Insecta; order Zygentoma; family Lepismatidae; genus Thermobia; species Thermobia domestica. The sequence goes on from NC_137461.1 coordinate 80,443,127, forward strand.
TAAGCTACAGCTTAGGATGGTGGATTTCACCTTGAAAATAGAGGGAAAATAAGCTCTCCCCCCTTCCATAAAAGAAAATAACATTAAATATTTACAAATTACTACAATAACAGAATCAACAAAATCCTACGATCAAATACAAGTACACTGAGGAAAGGGGGAAAAGCATATCTTGTGCATAGAGTGAAGAGTTTTTGAACAAAACGCTCGTCCAATATTATCCTGTACAGAACGGAAACCTGGCTAGTGTTACCCACAAGAGAGACAGAGTTCTTTCAATAGAAACAGGTAAGCTTTCCGAGGCCAGACATAACGTTCGCAACATCTTTTCGAGATGATCTCGACTCGTGGGTCACAGAATAGCTCAGTAGTAGAGTGCTCACCTCTGGTGCAAGGGATCCCTGACTTGTGAGAGGCACCTATCATGTCTTGATAAAATTTGTACATCCCTTGGTTGCATTTTGTGAGGAGTCACAGGGATTTTCATTTGAGATGGTACCCTTCAATTTCAGTAATTCTACACGCAGTAAGTCGGGAGAGCGAGTAGACCAAGATATGTCACTACCTCTCTAATACATTCTCTCAACGAATAACTCGATCACCGAAGATCTCGATGTGTGCGCAGTCACTTCTTTTTTGCTGGAACACAACATTCTCACGTCATATTAACAGGAAACTAGAAGAAAGGAACGATTTATGCATAACGGAAGAGTTATTTTCCGTAGAATGGCAGTCGGTATGATTATCAAGGCTCACATTCTAGTTCCCCATCGACGTGATAGAACACATGAGTGTGGTTTTATGTTACAACTGTACAATTGTGGGAAATAATGCAGAATGCTGTGCTACTGATACATGATATTTAGATGTAATTGTATATATAAAATGAGTATACGTCAAAAAACTTTCCTTGTTTTCCTTCTTAGCTAACCCCGATATGAATTCAAACATTTTCCATCCTTTTTGGCAGTGTGTTCACAATCATTACCACAACAGGTTACGACTATTTTCGCCCTATCCTGTACAGAACATACTTAACTATCTTGTAAAAGAAAATCACGCAAAAACACTTTAAGGTTTGCGGTATAACCATTTTGCTTAATATTATTACAATACATTATATATTGGCTCTATGCTTCTAACGGGTATCGAACACAGAGACCATGCACACAAAGAGGTACTACACTAGTAATCGAGCCGCGGTGGCTTAGTGGTAGAGCGTTCACCTCTGGCGCATGGGTTCCCTGGATCGATCCTAGCTCGCGCCAAGTGAACTTTATGGCGGACAAACACCGTGTGTTAGGATTTTCTCGGGTTTCTTCCGTTTCCTCACATTTTCTTAGTTCGCCATTCCACTCATTTCTCATTATCACCATCTCCTTTAGCCTAGCCGGCATAACCGTGGGACGTAAAACTTAAAGATTTTATTTCATTTTATTTTACACTAGTAATCGACATAGCATGTGTACCTAATACGTTTTGGCGATACATGTAACAAACGTAATTAATTGTACAAAAGCAACGCTCTAAAACCCTACAGAATTTCTTTATTCTTTTCTTCTTTTTTAATTTAAAAAAAAATCAAAATATTTCAAAGAATTACGTAGTCTAATCTATGATCAAAACTCGAGTACTTCACATAAAGTACTTCAAGTGGAATTAGTCCCAGAAGCGACAGTCCTATTAGCGACAGGAACTGTTATCTGTCCTATGAGCGACCGATTCATTTATACTGAGATGATGGAAGATGATATGATTCCATCTCGTAAAATATGTTTGCCTCTGGCGTTATTAGCTCCCGAACAACCTTGGTATGAAATATGTACGTGCCAGTGATACTGCTCGTCAAATATATTTTTCCTCTTCTGTGAGTGCAAATAAAACTTATTTTAATTTTGAGTTAGATTTGACATAAAACATATCAAATAACTTAACGAGACAGCAAGGATATTTCCATGAAAAGTATATTCCTATGTAATTATTGAAAATCCAGTTGTAATATCCCCTTTCTTCAAAACCTCTGTTTTCTGTATTTAATTTGATTCAAATCTAATCACACACTAAGCACAGTAATATATTTTATTTTGAAAAACTTAAACGTGATAACAGTTTCGCCAACTATCTACTTTTTAGATTTCCTAAGACTTTATGAATAAAATGAAAAAAAAAATGGCAATGATAAAAGACAGCTTTTGAGATCCCTTACATCTGTTGGCTATTCTCAATCAATCCCACCAATTACAATGCAGTTCACTCTAAACAATCCAAAAGGTAAACAAACTCTTTAAACTACCTTCCCTCCTATTGTAAGCTACTAAAACGTAAACTAATTGCTTAATTTGCCTTCCCTCTCTTGTTTTGACTTATACATAAAAGCTTGTCGTGTAGCAATCTGAAATAATCCCTTATAACTAGACGAACTGTTAAGTCCTGCGAGAGATTTGTAACTTGTGTAATAATTTCTTCAAATACACCGTATTTTAGATTTCTTTGATATCCTCAAGTGGTGAACACCTTTTTTCCTTGGGCACCCGATGGGAAGACAGGGGTCGTTCCCCTGACTCACAAAAATGTATACGTAATATAGCAAACCACGTATATTAAATACCAGATATACCAGACGTGATACAGCAACCATGGAGATGCCCCTCCATAGAAAATTTTCTTCGGGCTCCCCTACCTCTTTCTGATTTCTTTCTTATGCCATAAACATATTCAATCTAAACTTATGCTCCGTATCATTTTAACATGAAATTTTAAATTATATTAGAATCATAGACAAAGGCGGAGCTACTCTAAATGTATTTAGTTAGTTTTCCCCTTGATAGAGTCAATGTATTCATAGAAATTAATTCAAAAATATAATATTAGGAAAAACGTATAAAAGATTGTTAATGTAATGAGAGTATTCTCACGTATTAAATTCAGGTAGAGCGAAATTTTTCATAGTACACTTTGTTAGGTTCTAAATCATATTAGCATGAAACAAGTTGAAGAAGGGAGAACCTTATCTTCTTCCATTATCTTAGAATGAACGAATCGGTGACTCATAGAGCAGTTAACAGATCGAATCGGTCGCTCATAGGACAGTTAACAGTTCCTGTCGCTAATAGGAATGTCGCAAGTGGGAAGACACCCTTCAAGTGCTGCTTTCATGAGTTTAGTGAGCTTGAGTTTTTTGTGTGTTTTCCCTCCTAATTCAATACCGAGGTTATGAAGGACATGACATATTAGTAGGGCCTCAACTAGAGAGACCACGTGTCCGGGCGCGTGGTTAGAGAGCAGCATAAAAGGGCAATATGTATATATAAATTATGGGGGCAAAGAATTACGTGTTTGCCCCCAATGACAAACTAATTACGCGCTCGCATACTACGTATTAACGTGGGTTCCGAATCACAATCGAGGCCAAAGTCCGCTGTATTTTGCGGGTGCACAAACCATCATGTGAGGTCAATCTTCACTGAAGAGGCCGTTCCTTACCTCTCGCCTCCCAAAGAGCTGGGACACATGAGTTTTGTGTTCTTTGTGATCCTTTTTCAGTAGATACTCTTCCAACATATATAAAGATAACGAGATAAATTTTCTAATTTAAGGTTCCATCCCGGCATTTACTCATTCTAACACTGAAAAGCATAGTGACGATGACTATCCACGAAAATAATTTCCTACCTTTTTCTATTTATTTATTTACTGATCAAATTCCCAGATACAGCATAATTTTTGCCATTTTACACAGGGAAATGTTAACAAGCAGGAAAAAATATATATATATATATCAACAGCAATAACACCAATAATGTCAACAAAGAGTGCAAAACTAATATTATTTGGCCAGCATGCGTTTAATTGATTTGTCAAAAACCAGATAATTCGAAAAAAGGTCCATATCAGTTGCTAGATGATTATAATAGTTCGGTATCCTGCGAAAAAGAGACTTCTGTATAATTGCCAACCTAGGGCAGGCAAGATGGAATAGGTGGGTATTTCGTTTTTTTTCTTCTTCTTCGGGAAGGAACACGTAAGGATAGTTCTTGAAGAAGGGTATCCGATCTTAAGTTTCCATTAACTATCTTATGGAGAAATTTCAGGTCAGAATTATTTATGTGTGTTTAAGGGGTATGGATATTAAGATGTCGCAAGTGTTCCTTCTTAGCTAATATTCGAAGTGAGGGAACTCGAAAACGTACTATTGGAATAAAGAATAGAATCAAGTCTAAAGAGATGTGTAGGTGCAACTATGGCCCATATAGGAGAGCAGTATTCGATCTTGGGCACTATTAGAGTTTTGTAGAATGTTGCTAATGATGCCACAGTGCATAGTTCAGTGAATCGGTAAAGGAGCCCCAACATACGCATTGATTTCTTAACTATTGAGATGTGGTCAGAAAGCATGAGTTCCGAATCAAAAATGACACCAAGATCATTGTGACTAGCAGAATATGTTATAGGGGAATCGTTAATATGGTATTTGGAGGGAACAGAAGACTTTTTCAGAGTAATTGTAATACTGTCGCATTTTTTTGCTGTTGGCTTCTTCATGGCAAAATAGTTTGCATTCCAGGTATTTTAATACGGGGAAGGAAACTCAGGTTCGATTACTAGTGGGAGATTAAGTAGATCAAATCTTAACTTCAACACTGCGGGACGACGTTTCATACAGCTTGTCTGTTGAAACGAAACGTTCAAATATCAAACAAACAAAACCTCCCCGTCCATTGCCCGAGTTCCAAGCCAGAGACTCTACTACACACACACACACACACAAACATTATATCAATGTTTTCTTACTCTAACCCACAGATGATAAAAACAAATAAATAACTGACTATTAACTTCAATTCACATACATTTCCGCATAAAAAAAAGAAAAACTCCTGTCTCTCTTTACAAAGAGAGTGTACTGTTTCTTTGATGGGAAGACAACATCTCAACTTTCTCTTTATTTTAGTTTCTTTTCTTCTTAATTCTTCAGAAGAACCCGAACAAATGTGCAAGTCTATTTTGAGATGTGATCTGTTCATCTTTTCGCAATAACATTTTAACTGGAGAAGATAAATTTGTTTCGTTTGGTCTTGCAGTATCGTTTTGTGTGGTGGGATCTTCATTTCTTTTGGCTTTGATGAATGAGACGATGTTCAAAGCAGAAATGAGAATTGAACCAAAAGGGACAGCGCCAGATAGGGAAAAGGCAATAAAACAACAACAGCATTGGCATTCTATCACAAACAATTAAAGGGCGTATCTACAGACGCCAATGTCGTGGCGAAACACATGCCTAGTATCTCTTGATAGAGGTAAATGATGCTGTGTTGTCACATACCATACGAGTTAATTGCATGTGAATGCGTGTGTGTTCGAATATCTCACTTCTCTTGTGGGGGGTTTGTTTGTTTATTTGTTTGTTCGTTAGTGTTCGTATCTTTGAGTTTTGGTCTTTTAGTTTTCTCGCGCGAATAATAAGCTTCAAGCGAGGAAGGTTGATGAATAATTCACTTCATGAAATTAAATTTCGCACAATTTAATCAAAAATATGGCTATTTATTACGATAAGACGAATTGTGACATATTCATTTCCAATTCTAAGTTAAGAAAAAAGGAATTGATATAGCTATCATTTATTTTATATAAAGTGATAATATCATTTTTTGAGATATCATGATCACACGCCAGTTTAACAATATTATAATGTATGAGTGGCATCTAATGAAAGCGAAATGAGATCTTTACCTTAATATTCAATGCTTATGTTTTTAGGATGATCAACGGAACTGAATGATTAAAAGGAATTGGTGGAATAAGAAGGCGGAAGGACATGAAAAAACCTAGAGAACTTGATGGATATGATATTCACATGACCTAGGGTCGTACCAACCACCTCGAGTAGGTCTAATGTCTGGATGTAGAAATAGAAATGTTATAGTATTATACCTTCTCCATCTTAGAAATAATTCTGCAGACACCATCGCCGCTCGTCTAGTGAATAGCGCAAGAACCTTTGGTTCACAAGATCTTGGGTTCGATTCCCAATAGGCAAGCACTGAGCGTCTTACAGTCATTCGGATTCCACCTTAGACTGTTGGTCCATGTATCATATAGGGTCAGAGGTGAAAAGGAACGCTAAACTCCAATAAACAACAACAATTCTGCAGCCGTCCCATAACAAATGCTAAATAAAATTATGCTTAAACAACTATCAGGCATGGCCTGGGCCCCCAGGACACTGGAACATGCGAAACATCACATTATAAATAAAGGTAAATTTTAAAATAATAAATCCCTACAGTTGTTACTGGTAAAGAACTCGAGGAAGGTACAGTGCGCCCTTTACATAAGGCGCCCCTGCGAAACCACATTAAAGATAAACGATTTTAATTATTCTTCTATATACCACAGTTCTGTACAATAAATACCTACAATTACTGTTGGTAAAGAACCTGTGAAAGGTGTAATGTGCCCTTTACACAAAGCGTCCTGTGAAACATATATTGTAGATATGTGGAGTGAGTTGTTCTTCTGTATATCAGTAGGCCTATACGTATTCGTGTTTCTATGGGCACTCTTTTGGTTGACTTGTCCACCACCCTCGTTAGTATCCCAGCCCGGTCCTGACAACTATAGTGGTAACGTCTTCATCAATATCTTTCTCAAAAAGGAGAAGCAAAAAAATCAAACGATCAGAAAGAGAATGTCAATAAATAAACTTATATTGTAACTTACTGTACACATCTAAGATTGAAAGGATCATATTATAAACATAAATTGTGAAAAATTTGTCTTTCAACATTTGTGTCTTTGTACTTTTGTGTAGTGTCATCTGTTATTGCCGGGAGAGGTAGTTCGCCTTTGTGCTATTCAGTGTGCGTATAGATAGATTCGTTCGTTTGTTATCTTCATTAAAGAAGACTCACCACGTCAAGTGATACTTGGACCACCAAATGCTTGATTGATTGGTAGCATCTCGAGAAAAACGGCTTCCAATACAGGATTCCTTTATAAGCTGGCCCCTGAGTTCATGAACAGACCTCCCTGTGAGAACGAAAAATGGACTACAATAATTTATTGCCAAAAAACAATCGCTCAGTCGATCCTCTGGCCCTTGTTCTTTGGCATATAAAAAGTTTTACCATTCATGCGAGGTTGATGATGGTATTTTTTTTCTTTCTTGCTCTCTCTCTCTGAGATTCGACAAGGTTGATGAAGTCTGTGAATTTGGAAGGGAAGCTTGACGTCAACCTTTTTAATGTCTTACTTCGTGAATGAAATGTTAGTTTCTCACATGGATGCCAAAGAAGAGCCAACAAAAAATTACTTGATGGATCGAGACTTCAGTTTCAATAGCGTTTCTATCAAAACAGGGCGGTGCACGAGGTCTTGGATTCGATTCCCAATATGAGAGCAATAAAATAATTTGAACGCACTACGATGATTGGATTCCAGCTTAAACTGTAGATCCACAGATGTTCAGCTTAAACTGCAGATCCACAGATGTAGGCCTACATCTTAAACTATAGATCTACAAATGTATAGCTTAAACTGTAGATCCACAGATTTACAACTTAAACTGTAGATCTTCGAGCTTATTAACCACATTGAGCTCGTGCTTGTCATCCACTTATAGGGCTGATATTCCAAGTGGTTTGTGAGTTTAGACTTCTCTGCACTAAGATTCTTAAGTCAGACCACAAGAAATCGTCAAGCAAAATGATAACGTAATTATAGTGAAGATATAAAGAGTACAGTAACAACAAATGTAGTGTATGCCAGTATCACATGTACACTCATGTCCAAAATTATTGTCGCATGTCTATAAATATGTTGCTCTAGGAATATAATTTGATAACGAATTCGCCCGGTATTTCTTATAATGTCTGTATGTGTATAATCGGCAAAGACATTTATGTGGCAAATTTCATGTCAAAAGAGCAGTAAATAAGAACAATAAAACGAAAATAAAACTTTTCTGTCCATTTAGCAACATGTTGTTTTACTCATTCTAATTTTCATATTTATAATTCTTTTCCTATGAAATTTACCATGAATATACATTTAATGATTATACACATAGTATAAGTATTAAAGTACCCTGCAAAATCATTATCAAATTATATTCTTACAAAAAGATAGATATAGACATGCGACAATCATTTTGGACATGAGTGTACAGTACTTGAAGGAGTTTGGTTTGTATGGCGTGGTATTTTCTCAACTAGTATTGAAACCGGAAGTGGTAGTAGATTTCTATCACTTCCGGTTTTAGTAGAGAATTAAGGATGGAAACAAAACATGTTCTTGGGACACTTAATTCATTGATAGAAATCGGTTTTCGCTGTTGCCGTTTTAGCTCTACATTTTTAAAACCGGAAATGGTTGATTTATACCACTTCCGGTTTGAATATCACCTCCATCAACAAACTTGATTCCTAAGTTTTGACCCCTTACAACCTGGCCAAAATTGATAGTGGTTCAGATTTTTTGTCTCCCGGTGGTCACACATGAACAGACAAGGGTAAATATAAAAAGAACTTTGGTTCTTAAAACGAAAATACTTAAAAATTAATTTTTGAATGTGAAAGTTCAAATCGCTTACAATCAATATGTTAACTTATTTATTTATTTATTCTACGTTCAAACAAGCAATCACACAGATAGAATGTGCAACACCAAAAATTGTTGAGCCTGAAGAAACTATTTTTTTTTCTTTCTTTCTTTCCTTTTTGGACAAAGTACACATTCGTTTCCTAGTGAAGCGTGAACGCTGGGCACAGGTGCTTGGCTTCCTCACACAGAAGTAGTAGCTTCGTGCAAGCCAGTTGACTGTGTCCACTGGCTGCTCCATTACAGCAATTTAATAGGAAGGAAAGAAACGACTAGGCACGCAAAAGCATTTATGTCCAGAATTACCATAAATTACCAACACTAACGACCAACAACATTAGTACAATTACCACAATCTGTCAAGAAGGCCTGCAGGTACAAAAATTAAGTCCATATGTTCGATCTGCGTGAGGAGACTGTCTCAAGAAAAAAAGAAATTATACAACTGCTACAGACTGTGCAAGAATCCAATATATTTCAATGTACAGGATCTAAACAACAATTGCATATATATAGTATGACGAGTACAAACATTCCTATTTTATTTTGATTTATAAGGGTGCACGTAATGTATTTCTCCTTTTTAAAAATCCTCTTCCTTACTGCAGGTCACGCAATGCAGTATATTGTAAATTCTTGTTTTTATAAGTATGGGGGATCCATATTTTTATTCAAATAGTTATCCTGTCTCTAATATCTTGGGTTGAATAAAGTATTTATATAACTTGTTACAAGTTTCCCGATTATGGAAAGAAAATTCTTTATTGATTGATGAATCATCCTTCCTCAAATTAACGTGTAACAAGCTTGCTCCATGTGTTTCCCCTCCATGTGTTTCTTGTTCTACACGGTAATTATTGAATTTCTTTGGGGGGGGGGGGATTTGACTAAGTGTAATCCTAAATAATGATCAATAGTTCGAGAATCAAAGGTCTGTATAACAAAACATTTCACACGCATATTAAATACTGTTTTGTTTTATTATTATTATATTTATTTAAACATTTCACATGCATATTAAATAGTGTTTTATTTTTATTATTATTTTATATATTTAAAATTTCACATGCATATTAAATAGTGTTTTATTTTTATTATTATTTTATTTATTTAAAATTTCACATGCATATTAAATAGTGTTTTATTACTATTATTATTTTATTTATTTAATCATTTCACATGCATATTACATAATGTTTTATTTAGATAAGACGAGAAATAAGATTCTCTTGTCTCAATTCTCGAAAAAGTTTTCCTTGACTCGTTTTTTGTTCTTAATTTCATTTAGAGGTTATTAGAATTTTTCAGCGTAATCAGTGCTGAATAGTGTCATTGAGAAGCATAGTTTCATTGAGAAAGTGTACAAATGTATGTTGAGTTAGGAAGTTTTACCTGGGTCCGGACCCAGTGGACCTCCCCATGGGTGCGCCCTTGATGTCGTGTGATTAGGCAAAGCTTATCAATTGAGCGACTCAGATTCGGATTAGAATTAGGATTTTAGATTTCTGGGCTCTCGGCATCTAAGGCCATTTAGCCCGTCACGTTTTGAGGGATGATGTCCCTCGGCGAGCACACTATCCGGGGAAAGGGAAGGAAGAAAGAATTGGGGAAGGTAAGAAGCGGCCTGGGACCTATAAGTTAGGTATTGCTTGGTGTGAATGAGGGAAACCCAAGAAAACCTCATTTAGGGTGGCTGGCCTGAGAAAGCGTTCTTACACCTTTTCGACCGAGTGCCCCCACCGGGAATCGAACCCGGGACCGGTCGCACCGAAAGCGAGAGCGTTAGCGACTACGCTACGCGGAGCCACCGACTCAGATTCGATCTCCATTTTTTTTTCTCGTTCTAATGCGGCTTCAAGAATTCACCCAACTTCTGTGAATTGGATAGCTGGGAAATTTTGGGGATAAAGCTAACTGCATAATGACCAGAGGACAAGACAGGCAAACTAAAGCACCGTGCAGGGAGGAAACTGCGAACAATGAAACCGCATACTCGCCCGAGTACGTCATAGGAAAATACCTCTCTAACGTAGTGATTGAGACGCATGGTCAAGCAGCAAGTGAACTCTGTGCTGGACAAACACCGTGTGCGTGGGTTTCTTCCGGGTGGCGCGGATCCAAGGGGAGGGCTATAGGGGCAATAGTCTCCCTTGACGCTGGTATACACTGGATAAAATGGTCTTCAATCTTACTTTCTTTACACTAGATAAAGCGGCAAACTATGGTTTAGCCCCTCCCCCTTGTTCATATCCTCGATCCGCGGCTGCCTCGGTGTTCTCCCACTTTCTTCATTACAGCATTTCATTCATTTCTCACCATCACCGTCTCCTTTAGCCTAACCAGCAAAACCATGGGACGTAAAACACGTAAGATTTCATACGGTCGAGCAATCGGCCTCTCTCTTTCTCTCCGCATACTGTCCTGTCTCTCTGTGCCGCGGCTTGGCTCTCCTATCCTTCGGTCAACATGCGGCTAGCCTAAAAGGTGGTCTAGAGCGTTGTGCTAATTACATCAACTCTGTATGTTCCGGTGGGGCAGTGGCTCAGTGGTAGAGCGTTCACCTCCGGTGCTTGGGGTCCCTGGTTCGATCCCAGCTCGCGCCGTGTGGACTTTGTGGTGGACAAACACCGTGCTCGTGGCTTTTCTCGGGGTTTTCCCGTTTCCTCCCACTTTCTTCATGCCACCATTTCATTCATTTCTCATCATCACCGTCTCCTTTAGCCTAACCGGCATAAACGTGGGACGTAAAACTAAGATTATTTCATTTTTTCTGTATGCGCCGAAATCTTCAACTTATGGAGGCTTACTTTCATCCAGTCCATTAAACTTTTATAAACTGTCGCGAATAGGGAGTGCCCTTTATTTTAATAACTAATGTGTAATTTGCTAGTATAATATATAGTAGTAAAGAAACCGACGTGAAGCCTCAACATGTCTATCCATCTCTAATAGTTTATAAGAAATTCTATTTTATAGTTACATATAAGCAGTGGCGGCTCGTGACAGAAGTTACATCGGTAAAAACTGAATGTTTATTGCTACAAGTGAAGGGAAGAAAACTTACGAGATAAATAAGTCATGTGTATAAGAGTTAGGACATTATATAAGTTTTCTTACCTTAGTTTGTAGCAATAAAATTGTAGTTTTCTTTTTATCTGTGGGACTTCCTTTACGAGCCACCACTGTAATTTTGGCGATTTAAATATCAGTGAAATAAAATCAGTTAAATATCAGTCAAAAGGTGGCAAGATATTTCCAATCGCCCTGTTCCTATAAATAATATTTTGCAGATAGATTTCAAAGAAAAGGAAATTACGGTATAATATTTATGATCTGATTTATTCTAGACAGAATATAATTGTATATTTATCACCGACAGAACAAATCTTTAGACATTGTGTCCAGAGTGAAATAGGTTATAAACATTACACCATAATTACATTTTCTTTGAAATCTGTTTTCTTTCAACATTATTTTCTACAATGAGCTCACTGTAAATGGACATACGAGACTTGAAATAATGAAATGTTTCTTTTCGTAAATCTACATTTATATTTTGTCCTTGTGTTGTTTGCTTTTGTTGACAGTCGAAGTGGATAAGTACGTACGTGCTGTGACTTTATTCCTTTCTAGGATAAAATAAAATGTATATGTATTGTTGTTATTTCCTCAACATAACTCCCAATGACTTTCCTCTATAGTAGGGCGAAAAAAAAAAAAAAGAAAAACCTCCCCAGCACCCTCTTTTATGTGAGAACGGCACATAACCCCCTGGAGCTTTTTTAGCCTGACTCTCTTCTGGAATCTGATCGGTGTCTTAGAGCAACGTAGACCAATATATCTCGCTATCAGTCTGCCTGGGCTGATGATTTGTGTGGTTGGGAGCTAAGTGGAACCTGCTGAGCGATATCTGCGATCTGTGGGAGCGAAAGAGCTACCCACGAAATAAGGATGTGATGCAGCTGTGACCGTCATCAACGATCATCACAGAGTCTCAGAAGTACTGTGTGTGTGTGTGTGTGTGACCAGGATGCACTACACCTGTGTATATCACTGTAGGCTTTGTCATATAACATCGTAGCTTTCTTGTAAGAAGAGCTGTAGCTTGTAATAGTACATCGTAGACAAAATTTGTTAACCAAAATGTAACAAAAATACATTACTCCAACTTATTACAGCTACCATAGGTGAAAGAGTAGTGATGGCTTTAGATTTTTCTCGGAAGGGAGGGGCTTTCAATATAAAAGGGGTGAAAATAGTATTGCTTAGCTCAGGGAGGAAGAAATCTTGGCCACCACCTGAAATTATCATTGGGGAAGAGAACTGTGGCTCAGTGGCTCTCGCGTCTACTTCAAGTGCTAGAGGTCTCTTCTGATCCTAGTCCATGTGAGTGAAGTGCGCCTTGTTAGAGTTTTCTCGAGATTTTTTCGTTCCTCCTGCTATCTCTGTTTACTAGTTTTTCCATTATTTACATTAATTTTTTTTTTGTGTGTGTGTTCCTTTGTGGTTAGTAATGCGTATGATTTCTGAGCGCATATTCCGGGTTCGATTCTGTTGAGGGTACTTAGGTGTAAACCCAAGTATTGGTTCGGAACTCACTTTAAATAACAGGTCCTGTCTTGTATAGCCTTGGTGTTGAAATAGGACGTTACATTCTAATCAATAAATCAACCAGTTCTTTTTGACATTTCTAATTTTACGTCCCAATCATACGTCCCAGTGGCGTATTTAGGGGGGGTTGCTTCCGGGCTTAAGCCCCCCCGAAATCTTACTTAGTATAGTAAAGTAAATGAAATATCTTGCAGAATTTTCACATTTCCAGGCAAAGCCCCCCCCGAAAGTTAGCAAAGCCCCTCCCAAAACAAAATCGTAAATACGCCACTGATACGTCCTGTAGGCTAAAGAAGACGAATGATTAATTTAAGGTAATGTATATGATTAATTTGGTTTTTGGTTTAGCGTCCCTTTCAGCAGCGAGGCTGTATGAGATTTGGATCTATAGCTTAACGTGGGATCCGAACCACATGAGTTTCCACCGGGAATAGAACCCGGGGTCTTCCACGCCAAAGGCACGTAAGCTATACCGGAATGATTATGAAAGGAAATGGTGGAATGAGAATATGGGAGGATGCACAAATCACCTCGAGAAAACCCATCAACACGATGTTGTCCACCGTAAACTCATATGACTTGTGATCGAATCGGTTGATTGATTGATTGATTTTGAGTTTTTTACGTCCCGTTCAGCAGCGAGGCTATATGAGACGTGGACCTACTGTTTAACGTGGAATCCGAACCACATGAGCTCCCGCCGGGAATCGAACGCGGGTCTCCCGCGCTAAAGGCGCGTACGCTAACCGCTTAGCCACGGAGGAGCTCTGTGATCGAATCGGGTACTTCTTGCATCAGAGATGAGTGTTCTGCTATTGCGTCACCGTGGACCCCTTCTTCAATTGCAGTTACAGTGTTCCCGACCATACACAAGTGCTATTTACTATTTTTACTTGATTATTATTTAAAAAATTGAACTAAAATAACACTATAGCCAATTCATGAATATATGACATAACAAAACTGGGTACACGGTGGCTCAGTAATACAGCACTTACCTCTGGTGGGTGGGGTACCTGGTTTGATTCCCGGCCAAGTAATTTTGTGGTGGACAACATCGTGTCCGTGTTTTTATTGGGGTACTACTATTTCCTTCCACTTTTTTATTCCACCAATTCTTCCAGCATCATTCACTTGCCTTAATCATTTTTTTTTTAGCTTAACGTATAATCATGATACGTTAAACTGAAATATTGCATTTCATTTTATGAAATAACAAAAAAATGCATTAAAGCCGAATCCGAGTTGCTTTAACCCGTTTTATATAAGATACTCCTGAATAATCAAAAATACTTCCTTTGGCATTTGCTATAAAAAAAAAAAAAAAAAAAGAAAAAAAGAAAAAAAAGAGTGCACAACTTGAACCCTGTATAGTATTAGTGGGGAAAAGTTGTAATTTGTTTCTTTTCTTTGTTTCTACATTAAATTCCCTAAACATTTTATAGAAAGTTTTAGTCTTATTTGCTTACATTTGAGTGATATTTCACTTATGAAGGGGAAAAAAGTACTTTTAAATTGAAAAGAACTCACTTGTAAATAGTGATAAAGAGAAAGAAAACTCAAACATTACAAGAGTTTTAATTTTTATGATTAAAAAATAGTCACAAATTAATTAATGTAAATATAAGAAGAGACTCACGTTATACCAAAGTCAACATTGCACAAGATCAAAGTTCCTGAAATCAAATTTCTTTAAGAGGCCCCATCACGGCAAAATTAAAATATTGCTAATTTTACAGTAATTTTGTGATAACTTCAAATACATAAAATATAATCGAAAAGTGTAACAAGAGCTTCCTAGACAATATTATTTTACATGAGATACCGTTATCATGACTCACTTATCAGCTCTCGATTTATAGCCATTTAGAAAATCGGCATTTATTTTCGCGGTTCTAAATGGCTGCAAATGGAAAGCTACTAGGTGACTCGTGATAATGGTACCTCAAGGAAAATAATATTGTTTAGGGCGATCTTGTTCCACATTTTGATTATGTTTTATCTATTTGAAGATATCATATAATTACTGTAAAATTAGCGGTATTTTAATTTCGCAGTGATAAGGCTTCTTAAGTTTATAAGATTAACTTGGTAGACTCATATTCAATGTTTTTTTTTTTTTTTTTTTTTTTTTTTAACTTCAGCGAAAAGATCGTCACGATAGTTGGACTGAGTGAGGTAGTGTGTGTGTGTGTTTATTTGTTGTGTATAGATATAAGGGTACGTATCATTACATGTATAAAGGATAAAAAGACAAGTTGAAGATAATATCCAAGAGGCAAAGTTCAACACAAACAATAGAATACTTAGTTCTTTAGAAATTTGAATGGAAGTACAAGGGGATGTATGTGTATATAAAGAAGGAGGGGATTAATAATAATATTAATAATACTAACAATAGTAAAAAAATAATAAAAAAGGAATCGGTATAAGATAGCAATAAAGCATCTTTTGACACGCACAAGAAAACAAAGACATACGAAAAGGAAACACAATAAAAAGATGACACACACACACATAAGAAGAAAAAGAAATAATGATAAACCTGCATCAAAGACAAAAGAGACAGGCTACATCGAGCGAGATTCTCATCTTCTCATCTCACCGCCTGGAGGGAGGCACGCCAACTCCAGTAGCCAAGTCATAAAAACCCTGAACAACAAAACAGCTTCTATTGTGAGTGTTTAATTGTAGGTGGCTGCGATGAATGCGATATGCTGCATATGACTTACGATCATCATCTTCTGGTCGTCGTCGGCTGAAGGTACGAACGGACGGACATCT
Source organism: Thermobia domestica (assembly GCF_964235325.1). Taxonomy (NCBI): domain Eukaryota; kingdom Metazoa; phylum Arthropoda; class Insecta; order Zygentoma; family Lepismatidae; genus Thermobia; species Thermobia domestica. Next base: position 80,459,120 of record NC_137461.1, read on the forward strand.
CCCAGCAGAAGAGCTTCTCCTTCTTCTTTCCTCCTTGTCTCTTTTTTTCTTTTCTCCTTTCTCTCTTTCAGATGAATGGAATGTCTGATAGGCACCTCTTTACTCGTACCTATGAAATACCGTGCTTTACTCTTCTGGAGAAGCATTTGAGGGAACTACAATGCAATGACGTCTTAGATCTGGTCAAAGAAAAGACAACAGAAGGAACTCTTAGGAATTACGAAGTTGTACGAAGAAATTACTTTACTAAAATTATTCCGTTTTCGCACAAAGTTAGGTCATTTCTAACCATTATTCACCTTTTCACTATCATAACTTGCGGGGCCAAGGAGCAACTGACCCCCAATTTAAGCTCCCTGCCGTTTAAAGGAGGCCTACTTCAAGATAAAACTTGCTTACTTCATACGAAACGATACGAACATTCGTATCGTACACGGAGTAAGATATGAACATATAAACATAAATGAAGCATGGAATGGGATCACCACATAAAAGAAAGTGATCTGGGCTCATTTCGATAAAATAGAGCCTCCATATAATTCTTAAGCCTTTAAGTTGTGTTAAGCTTCAAATCGGATGAAGCTTGAAATAGATTTAGACAAAGTTCGTATGTTACTATTAAAGAGTTTGGTTTATCAAAATTCCGTTATTGTTTACCCTGTCTGTCCGTGCATCCGTGACGCAAAAGACCTCAAGAACAACCTGATGGATTGCTATAGTGCTGCCAAAATGTCCTGAGCCGCGGAAAAAATGCGAACTAAACTTCACGCCCTCGATACACTCACGCGTGTTGAGCCAATAAGGGTTCAACTGTTGCTAAGCGAAAGAAGGGGAGTGGAATTCCGTCAGCCGATAGCAGCGCTTGCAACGGAAGACTAGGGATCAAGTCAATGTGGTATATCTTTAGGTGTCAAGTCAATGTGGTATATCTGTAACAATTTTGGCCAGGATGTAAAGGGTGAAAACTTAGAAATTGAGTTCGTTGATGGTAGTGATTTGTCCACCAAAAGTGGTAGGAATCAAACATTTCAACATAGATCACTAGAGTAAAAGCGGTAATAGATAGCGAGAAGCGGTTTCTTGCAATTGATTAAGCGTCCCTAGAACATATTTAATTCTGTCCTAAAACCGGAAATGATAGAAATTCACTTCAACTCTTGGTTTCAATATTGATCTACATAGACCAAAAACGATAAGGGATACCGAGAACCGTTTTTCTTAAATCAATTTAACGTTTTAATAATAGTTTCTCTTTTAACCCTGTATTTAAACCGGAAGTGGCAAATATAAACAACTTCCGGTTTTAACATTGATCGCTATAGAGTGAGAACTGTAATACGTAGATAACGAGAAGCGATATTCTGCTATCAACTAAGCGTCCCAAACATAGATATCTTCCATCTCGACTTTACTCTCTCTTCTAAAACCTACTCTCTCTTCTCGAAGTGATAGAAACCAAGGTTACTAGAAGGAGAGGTTGGGCTATAAGATCAGACGCTTCGTTCTCCGTTTTGCGTGACGTCACCAGCGAGGAGAAGCAAGTAGGTATAGCGGCGTAAGAAGCACGCAGAATATGTCTTCTTTCTTTCTTTATGCATAACATTTTCGCTGTCACAACATCCTCCTACACAAAAACTACGAATAAATAAATAAATACATAATCCAGCAATAAATAGAACTTCTTAATGCAGTTAATATTATAGAAACTTAACAATGTACGCGTTCACAAAAGAAACTTAACAATGTACTTATATTGCATGATCATTTATTTATTGTTTGATGAGAGATAATTCTTGAATTACAATTACATTTTTAATTTATTTATGTCTGAAATGTTACTGTGAATGTATTTATGCAAAATTCCAGATAAATATGTGTTTTACCAGGGTAATTTCTGAATTTCCGAGCTCTGGAGTTAAATTAATTGCGAAACGAATGAAAGGTGAGTTCCGCACCTAGCATAAATAGATTACTTTGTGAGTACTGTTAGGCCTAGGAATATTTCAATAAATATTTAAAATAATGGATAATAATAATAATAATAAATTATCAATGCATTTTATTTTGTTCAATATACGGCACTCAGGCTTAAAGTTTAAAATTGGCAATTCATATTTGCTCCATGTGAATGTTAAAACGGGACCATCCGTGTTAAACATCATGCCGACTATCCACCACAGACTATGTTTAATGTACCCATTGTTGACGCAATAATTGCACTTCGTGACATCAATAGTATACAGTCCGGAAAAATGGATTTGGTTTATATCTAAATACTTTGCATGCTAACTAGCAAGCCGATCGCCAGCCCGAAAATGTAGGGAGGCCGGTAGAAGTTAGGGGGCCTCGACCCAACCATGTGATAGTTCATTTGAAAGCCTACCGTGAAAATTTTAGGGGGACCAGTAAAACTTTAGAGGGGCGTCTCCCCCGAGACACCCCGTGGATACGGGCCTGCTAACAAGACAAGAAATGAGGTTTTCTCGCCTTGTAGTGACTTGATTTTCGAACAAAAACTTTTTTTCGTCTCGCCTCGTAGTTTTTCTAACCTCTTGTATGAATTTGTGTACAAAATTTATGTCCTGACTTCCTAATTTCAATTAGTGGTTATGTGAATCCATCCGAGTCACGAGAGATCCACGAAGGATAAACCACTTTCTGAAAGTGGATAGTCCTGTAAGTGAAAAGTTCATGCTGTTTCGGATATATATACAGTATTTAAAAAAAATAATAATAAATAAAGTGCGTATCATTAGAGCTTTATTCACGTCATCTTTATTCCAATGTGCTCTTTTCTTTTTTACTTATAAGATACTCTATTTGCGTAGGAGTGAAAATAATTTCTGTGATTTGATTAACACCAGGTTTTACTTTATCATTAAGATTATTCTTTCAGAGTTAATTTCTTTACTCTTCTTATTTATGGTACAACGCAACACAGCATTTCTAACTCTGAGATTAATAATTTGCATTTTGAGATTTTTGTTCGACTGTTCCATAATTACTAATTTTATTTTTAGTTGTTCCATTTCAATATTAAAATCTCTAAATTCTGTTTGTTCCCTTATCTAATTTTCTCTTTTTCGGAGAAAGCGTAGACACGTTTTTCAGAGCCAGTTTTCTGACTTCTCGTGATTCATATCTTATTGTTCTATCAGGTGGAACACTTGGAAATGAAAGACAACCTTCAACATAACTTGTTTCATTTTGTGCAGGAATTGGACTTTGAATGCCTAGTTGGACTGAGGGAACTGCATTTGGTTTCAGAATTTTCTTGGGCGGCAAGCCTAGAAGTTCAGATTTCAGATCTCGCAAATAATGTTCTTCTGAGAAATGCACACTACAAACAGTCGCGTTTTTAAAGTTTATATTTTCTTTTACATGCGTGAACCCATTGTTTACCAAGGAGAGTCCTTAAGGAAATTGTGGTAAACAATACCTGTATCTTTTATCTTTTTTATTATTACTCCTTCACGTTGCTACAGCACAAGAATTCACAAACACACATGCACACTAACAAAAAAAAAAAAAAAAAACACTATATTACACGAAAGGAAATGCACAAATACACTTAATAATAAATATGTACACAAGTACTCAAGTTCACCAGACAATCTTGCAATATTACATGTTGTACAGTCAAGCCCAGGTAAAGAAATTTTCCGAGATATTGACTTTTTCTTTATTAAATAATATTCGTCCACGTACTCAAAAACGTACAATAGGTGTGTCCACAAAAGTTTTCCACGGGAAAAGAAAACAATATAATTCAACACAGCAAAAACCCAAACTAAATAAATATATAACGAATTGTTTGTGGCCTTACTAAAGTTTATTCAAGGAACGTTCAGTACCTCATGTAAACAAATGCACGTGGTGATTGTTTGATTTTATTGGTTAGAGAGCCTTAGAACACCCATGCGGCAGAAGAAAAATAGTCCTTGCTTATAAGGCTCATTACCAGAATTCCTTAGAATTAGACAACAGAAACAACACTTTATCTAAGAACTAAATTGAATTAATGCAATAAAAGAGAATACGCATGCATTGAAAGTGGTTTTGACCCAACTTTAGCGCGAATCACAGTTAACAATATGGTCACATCATGCGGGGAATAAGTAAAATATCGACAGGGTACAAGCACGTGATTCTCGAAAGAAGCGCTGACCGATAGCCAATCATCCGATGACTAGCGGAGTAATACAATTCTGCAATGTTTACATCAGGATCAGAAGGTTCGTTGAATGAACTTTAGCAAACCTTCGCGCGCCAAGCAGACGACAAGCTCGAAGTTCCTCGTTGGTGACGTCACTGTGAAGAGAGCGTAAAAGTAGAGGCTCTGGACATAGGTTAAGAGCACCCCCTGATAGAAACCCACTACAACATCCAGTTTCAATATTGATTGAAACCAAACTCCTTTACGTGGTGTCCACGTGACATTTCTACTTGTTAAACTCATATGAAGGTACAGGAACCTTTACTGAAACAACATATACATGTAATTGTCTCAATGAAGTCCTGATTTTGAAGAAAATCCAAAGAATAAGAAATATTCGGCGTTTAAGCAATACTAATGCAATAGGTATAGAGTGAAATTTATCTGAAGCATAGATCTCTCAAATTAACTTCAGCGCAACATTAATATTACGAAGTATTTAGTTTAACTCATATCGAGTCTCTGACCATAACAGTAAATACAGCAAACACAGTTTGTTATTAGAGACTTTTTCATTAGTTTATAAGAAATTCATTTTATCCATGAAGGCTCGTTGTCTCTATTGATTTGAACGGCAGGAATTAATGGACACTAGAAAACAAAACCCATTAATAGATTGGACATTAGGAGAAGACGATTGAAGCCAGCGGGGTATCAAGAGTTTATCTGTTTGATCTAGTCCTCCCTTAAAAATTGCTATTAAGAGGACGAAAGGAGATAGAGGACATAAATCTAGCGATCTAAAAAGGAAAAGAAAAGATCTACAGCTGCTTACGATCCAAGAGAGAGTGAGTGCATACTTAATTTCATTCGGAGGAAGTCCTCTAGAATATGGATGGTAATATATTACGTTAGGTAAAATAACCTTTCTGCTGTGCATCGCCAGCATAATGCATCATCGCTACATGTTGCCACATAAACACATTGCTCCCCCTATTCCTCCATAGCAGATGCGCTTCTTTAAAAGACTTATACAGGATAGCACATACATCACGCGTTCCTCAAGTCATGAATACCTTTCTCCTTCACTCAATTCGGAGGGGCAAGGAAATCGATTCCGGCCGTCTTGTCGCCTGCGACCAGGGATTTTCTTCTGGCATATATGAATGCTGCGATTATCAAAGGATCCACCCCTGTGGAGATATACATTCTCAGTAGAACAAAAAAAAATCATATTTAAAAAAAACAAAACTACAAAGTCAAAGGACTGGTAGTGATCTTACAATAGAAAAGTTCCGTGTGGACAGGACATTCCGTCGCATTACCTAGGTACATGTGCAATAGGGTATTATTACATGTTTTTAATTGCTTTCAATTCTTCTTTTGCTGTTACCATTAGTACAAGCCAAGTTGCAGGCAGGGACTTACGCAAGGACTGGATTCTGGGGGTTCAGACCCCTGAAATCCCAAATTTTCTGAGAATTTAGCATAATTTTAATGGTGTTTTCTTTTTTATAAATTTCAGTATAATTTATCCTTACATTGAATTTGGACCCCCAAAAACACTGGATCTCCCGAAATAAATTCTTGCGTAGTGCCTGCTTCTAGCTATCCTAAAAATGTTTCTTTACAATTATTAGTTATTGCACTCAAGTCTTCGGTCCGCTGTACATAATTAGTTAGAATCATACTTAATTAAAGCTCCAACAAATCAAAAATAGGCCTACAATAAAATATTAAACCAATAACTGATACTGATTAAAGCTGTCAGCTGAAAAAAAATAGTTATTTGTTCTTCAAAATGTAAGTGTTTTAGTATCTTAAATAGCTAAGGATAAAACAGCTTTTAGAAACACTGTTTGAAAAATCAAGTTTCTAATTTTGTGCCTTATAGTAATGCTGTGCTGGGGAAAAGGAAGTGAATGGTGGATGAAAATGACTGATCATGAAACCTAATTAGTGGAATGAGAATGTGGGAGGAAATGGGAGAATCTTGACCAAAAAAAAAAACACAGGCACGATATTGTCCACCACAAACACTTAGCCTGTGATTGAAACAGGGACCTCTTGCACCAGAGTTGAGCGCGCAGCCCATTGAGCTACCGTGTTCTTGTGGGTCTCCGACAATTTTGCGCAAAAGAAGCCTTGCCTACCGGACAGTAGTAGCCCCATTGGGTGTCAGTCTTTCAACAAGGACAGCAGAATTTCTACCAACGGGCGCTCATTGTCCATCATGACGACGCGATCTGTCACCATAGTGTTCCTTTGAGAAAGTTATTGTCATTCTTCCTATTCCCCTGAAAGCATCTGCTGCAATTTAGATCTGCTCACCACACTCAAGGAATCATTGAGAGGACAGTATTTCCCCACTGAAGACACTATTTTTCTAAGACACTTTTTCTTGGACATCAAACATGGTACTGCAACTGACATACCGTCTCTTCCAAATATAACAGAAGGTGATAGGTATGAGACAAGATTCCTAATATTGAAAATATATGCAGCTTCTAGACCAATGGTTTGTTATTTATGGCTGCCACCTCTTTCTTTCCGGCTGTTGTAGAATATAATTTGAAGATACAAAAGATTCTTTACTTAAAAGAAAGTCAAAGCAGTAAAGATGCAAAACTGTTTCTAGAAATTCTACAGGGCATGGATGTCCTGAATGTATCACTGTCATAGTAAGTTCATTGTAGCTGTTTATTGCTGAAAGCTACAGGTTAGAGTCTTGGCCCGATTTGACGTAACATTCTCTTCATGACTTACCACGCCCTTGTGTTTTAAAAAACCCACCCATACACATACATGCACACAAATATAAATAAGTAAAGTTTCATTTCTTTTTACAAGAAAAAAAGAAATAGGTTTATCTCATTTGTGCTCTCTGTTCACTAAATATACATACATTAACTAAAACAAGGGAACTGCAAATGAGAAACATTTTTCTTCTTTACTTTGAATACTGTTTTCTTTTTTACAATATTCACGAATAACTTCATAAGAAAATAATGAGATTATATGGTTGGAACGTTTTTTTTTTTTTTTGAAAAGGTAGCAGTGTCACGTGTACATCACGTAAAGGAGTTTTGTTAGAATTTTTGATAGTAACTGAACGGTATGCAACCGACTTGACATTTAGGTACAGTTGGATTGTATAACACCAACGGGCAAACCGTCTACAATAACTCCCTATGGGAATAAATGGGGTGCCATATCTTGAGATCAACTGGATGGATCACCTCCATCAACGAACTTGTTTTTTTTTTTTCACAACGAATTTTTTTTTTGTCTCCAGAACGGTCAGACACAATGACAGACAGGATAATACATAAACCTCCTAAAAGTAAACCAAAGTTACCTAGGTATTAAAAATGCAAGGATTTAATCTGTTGAGAATATTTGATCTTGTAACCTATTTCTTGCTATCCTGCGGCACCACACATCTCTAATTGGTGTCGTCCACCTAAAAAGATATTAATTATATTTAATTATAATACTTACATTATGAATATTTATCTTTATTTATCAAGAGGCTTTCTTGAAATTGAAATTGAGATCTGAATGTATACACTTAACATCTGAAGAAGCCTGATGGCCTATATGAGATATCATAAAAAAACAAACAAATAAGCTGGGGCTGGAATTTCAGTCCTGAGTTTTCCACAGTGATCTAGGTACTTCCCGAGAAATAAGCTATGATCTTGCATTTCGAAACCCTATTAAGGCGCTTTTCCCCCCACAGGTAATAAAAAGTCAAAGTGAACATGGTCTACTTGTCATTTATTCTAGTCCAGTCTCCAGTAATACGATGTGTGGTCTGTGGTAGATTGATCTGTATTATTGAGAAACTAAAAGGCATCGAAGAAAAAAAAGAATGGGTTTTTAAGGCAATATTTATCACTGAATTAACTATATGTGAAATCGAAAGAGAACTCTCATAATATGAAATAATATCTCACATTGGTCATCATACTATGATCATACGTGCAACGCATTTTGTGATACAACTTTTCGTTTGCATCGCATTTTTATGATTTTGCGTAGCAAAGTATGATGCGATGCCGCTTTTTATAAAACGCTTTTTATCTATATAAATAAAAATGTAAGTGACTATGTTTGTGGCTTAATAACTCTTGAACCACCCGACCGATCCCGATCACATTTTCAACATAGATGAGATTCGAGCCTGGGATGGTTTTTATCATTTCACTTTGACGGTCCAACTTAGGGAAGGGGGAAGGAGGAGATACATAAAAATGATCGAAAATGACCGACATTAGTGTCGAATCCATAGTTTTTAGGGTGGCTGAGATGAACAGTGACACTTCCAATGCCGTTTAAATCCAAATTCAGCCTCTCAACTTGGGAGAGGGGAAGATATATAAAAATGATCGAAAATGACCGATATCAGAGTGCGCCATAGTAATAGTAAAAAGTGACTGACTAATGGAACATATTACTATTTTTTTTCTTATTTTAACACAACAAAGCGGATAATCGATGTTAGTATCTATATATTAAAATTCTAGAAAAGTTTATATGTTTGTGGACGTTTATACGAGGTATGTTTGTGGCCAATCTTTTCGACAGTGAGTTCTCGGGAACTACAGTCTCTAGAAAGATGCCGTTTTCACTGATCGATGGCCAATTTTTAATAGATTGTTCGGTTCTAATTGAATATTGCCGTTATTTTTTTATTACATTTTTTAAGGGTACATTGGAAGTATTGATTTTTTTAAAACACAAGCATCATATCCTACAAGTTATACATTCCAAAAACACATATTAGTATACAGGGGTTGTATACTTGACAGGCGTTTGTTTCATGGCCAAATGATAATGAAAAGCAAAGGATAACCATTTCTCCAGTCTAAGAAGATGAATCTTTATTGTTTGGAGTGTTTTGCTTAATGAACACTTATCAAGAATATTATAATTAATTGTATACGTAATGTATTTGTTTATTACATACTGCATACAACAAGAAAGAAAACACTGGACATACATGAATTAGAAACTTCAACCGGAAGTAGGCTCAAATCTTGGAAATGGTCCGAAATATTGAAAAAATAATCGAAAAAAATCTCCCCTTTATGGTATCCCTTGTCGACTTTTATCAAGACGTCTTTTACTTGTATCTGTAAAGGGACATGTACAGATATTGTGAGGAATGACAAAAATCCATGCTCATATGTGAATAATGGGCTGTGTATGGAGCGCAGGTTCAGTTAGTCCTTATATAAAAAAGAGAAAAATATCAGCTCTGTTTTAATATTATTTTTAAACAAAAATGCCTGTAGAAGATAAACTAATCAACAGTTCAACCCAAGCAATAATAGTTGCTATGGAAGAAATTCTCTAAAATAGAAGATAATTAAACTCAAGGAAAAGACAAGATAATAACAACTCCTACTAATTGAATAACAGAATGGCAATTCATATAAACATAAACATTACAAAGCAATTTAGTTAAATTTTTGTTCTCCTTTGAATTTACACTGTGTCAATGTTTAGAAAATTTTCCAAAATAATATATTTCAAACCAAAACTCCTTGCATTATTAAACTCCCTTGCGGCCAGCCGGTTTCTATAGTAACAAAAGATAAAAGACTACAATACAATTTACTGAACATTGATGCTTATGGTAACATTTCTTGTGGAGATAATTGGTGAAATGAAATAGACCAAGCAGTATCACAGAAGTTGTAATGATGTTTACATTGTAAACTAGCATGATTTGGTTACCATCAACGGCATCATTGTCATTTCTCATATGTTCCTAGAGGAATAATTGAGCACTCATATTGTCAAACCTTCAGGCAAATGTTTATGCAACAATTCTCGCTAATTTAACTCATTAATAACGTTCATACTTGGTTTAGAATTCAATATATGGATTTAAATCACAGTAGATATATTACATACACTCAAGCTGGCCCGCACCTGGTTAAACAGACAAACTTCAAAGAAGTGCAATACCTATTAAAGATGTAGTCAGATGATATGCTGGTTGTTTCCCGATGGGGAGCACACAAATTATGTGTATTTAAAGATATTTTATATGCTTGTATTATAGAAAAACATTGGAATGTGGTATCTTAGCTTCTGGCTGCAAACAACATTCAATGTGACTTCATTTCAACTCGTACTGCAAGCAATGATTTCCGGAATCGCATAAAATAGTAATCTACATAATAAATACATATACAATATTTGGAATTTTGAAGGAGAGGTTTGTCAGCAATGTTGTTCAACAACATTAGGTAAATTTGGTTATTTTCTTAAGTAAACTGACAGTGCGACCGACTGACTATTCCCACGATAAGCCCATATCTTTAAAACAGTATGTTGCATTTTTTTAATATTTTAGTTTGTAAAATAGTGTATTTTATGAAGTAAAATAATAAATGTAAAATCTGTCTAAAGTCAATGAACTTCTGTCAGTCACTTACTACATGTTCAAAGAGACACGAAAAATGTTGGGTGCGGAGGGAGGGAGGGAAGAACTGTATAATAGGAACTGATTACCGTATACTAAAGGATGGCACATTGCATTACGTTAATACACACAAGTTACGAAGTAATCACGGAATCACAACACTAGGTTATTGTCTTCAAGCAAAAAGATTCTCTTTGCAAACATGTAAGTACGGTATACATATATATATATACACACACAAAAGGGCCATTCCCCATTCTTTCTTTCCTTATTTTTCTTAATGGCTGTTCGTTGTGTCCATCCCTCCGGCAAGGGAGGATCCCCTATTTTAAGCATACCACAATACCACAATATATATATATATATATATATATATATATATATATATATATATATATATATATATATATATATATATATATACAGAAGTCAACGGCAAGCATTTTTCACTTTTCCGCAAACCTTTTTAGTTTTAAGAAAGAACTCATGGGGTTACGGGTTTCTTGGATGTTACCTTTTTCCGCCTTCTACAGACATGCAAAAATTTTCTTACTCGTTATTTTTTTTATCATTTTCCTTCTTTTTAAGTATATTGTACTTTAAATTATCACAAACACGCACCTGTTATGTTACCTTCGTAGGGGATTCCGGAAGGAGTATCAAAGCATCACTCTCTTATCTACCACACTCAAAAGTACGTGTGTTCTAAAGGCAGTTATTCTATCCGTTTAGGAAATTCCGGAAAGCGTTATTAAAACACCAGCTCTCTTATCTGCCATACTTGAAGGTATGTAAGTTCTGAGGGTAGTAATGTGTTTAGGGGCTTCCGGAAAGTGTTATAAAAGTACCAGCTCTCTTATCTGCCACACTCGAAAGTATGTAAGTTCTGAAGGTAGTTGTTTGTTTAGGGAATTCCGGAAAGCGTTATCAAAGAACTAGCTCTCTTATCTACCACACTCGAAAGTATGTAAGTTGTAGAGGCAATTGTTTGTTTAGGGAAGTCCGGGTAAGTCAATTTTTAGTACCCTTCCTCTTCCTTACTTTGGTTCTGTTGCAGGTTCCAGCACATCGATTTTCTTTTTAAAAAAGTGTAAGGAAAATACTGGGGAAATCACGGTCTGGATAACTAGTTGCAGTATTCGAACCTGGTACCTCCAATGAAGAAGGAGAACGTTATCCATTCAACTTCGAGAAAGGTAATGAATGCAATGCGCTAAAAAAATATTTAGAATATTATTGAAGAAAATCCTTGAAGAAAGTATGAATGATATTACAGGATAAAAAGTACGCCTACGCCCTTACATATTAAGAAAGAAGAAAAAAAACGAGTGGCGAAATTACAATTAATGTAGAACAGCTATTGACGAGGACAGGATTTTTATTTTCACAAACACTTGAAGAGGCTATCTGTCTGTCTGTGTGGCCGGACCGGGTGGCCCCATATTAATTCCCCTTCCCCTTGGAGTAATAGCACCATTAGATGAAAGAGATTACAGGGCGGTAAGACCTTTTGTCTTGAACTCTTGGTCTCCGCCCGCCCGTTCATGTCTTACTTCGATGAGGGGGCGGCAACTGATCAGCCTTTGCAGCTCCATTCATTCCTCACTGGACCCTACTTTCTTCTTAAAATATGTGTTTATGCATTACTGCAGTATTGCCAACTACATCATTTACACGCAAGCGGTGTCTGTGTTGTACGGGTTCCTCAAGAAATAAAACATTGACAACTCAATTAACTAACTTTACGGTTTAGGTGACTAAACGTCCATCGCTGCTGAAACACACGCTCTTGATCGGATTGGATCGTGTGCCAATCCAATCCAATCCAAATCAGACATGGTCATTCTCTAATTAAGGCTCACAATTCACGGGCTCACGCACACTATCCTCAATGAACTCACATTTACTCAAGTTTGGGCTCGCCATCTTCGCTGATTTACCTCGTTGAGCTCGCACTCGCTAAGACTCGGGCTCGTTATCTTCAACAAGGCTTACGCTGATTTACCTCGCTGAACTCGCATTCGCTATGATCCGGACTCGCTATCCGCAACAGGGCTCGTGCTCCCTAACCTCATAAGGGCTTGCATTTGCTCCGAGTCAGGTTTTGGCTTGTTATCTACTTGTAGTGATCGAGTTCACTCGTCCTCCTGCTGAACAATTGAGCTCGAGACCACTTAAGCCGGAGAGCCGGGCTCGCGAATTTGAACATCTCTGATCCAGACAATTGCTAATAGCGTAGCCCACGAGACGGAATTCTAAGCCGACCCATTTCAAAAAGGTGCTGTAGAAATGCCTCATTTTGAGAACTATACATGTTCCTACTAGAAGAGCTGTGTTTCGTATCGTGGACAATCTTAACTAATATTAATTACTTAACGAAGATACGCTTTATATTATTTCATTTTTATTCTTAGTCCCTCCCCAGAGAAACTCATGCATCATATGCGTATTTCTCACACGAGTACCAAGTAAAGTCCGTTTTACGCTTGACTTAAGTTTTCTGTTTAGGCATAATGTCCAAACTCGCGAGCCCGGCTCTCGGACTCAATTGACGTCGAGCTCAAAATTTGAGTGCGAGCACATGTAAGCACGAGGTTATAACTGAAACTCGAGCGCCAGAGTTTGAGTTCGAGTAAATGCGAGCTTCAATGAGGTTAGTGAGCGCAAACACGAGCTCAAGAAGGTAAATGTATGTGAGAGCCTCACTGAGATTAATGAGCTCAATCGCAAGTCTGAGCTAAGCCTTATTGAGATTAGTGAGCTCAAGATCCTTTAAAGAGAATGACGAGATCGCGAGAACATGACCATGCCCCGATTGCAACAATATAGTCTAGCCTTTTTTCTTCAAATAAGTACTACATCTAACACACATGGCTCTCCTGTGCGTATGCGTATAAATATGTGCCTCCGGTGGAGGAAATTCGGTTTCGATTGGCAGTGGGAACTAATGTGATAGGGTTTACTTCAAGCGTAATACAATTCTTCATATAGCACTGATGCTGATAGGAACGCTCAACTGCGAACCAACTAGTCAAACAAACTATATCTAGTACATGAAATATTGGCACAAAATCTCTCATGCTTTTATATGGATTTATACTTCATAGTAACGCATCCGTTCAGATGCGTAGCTTGTTCAGTAGAGACCAAAACAGATGGTTTGTTGAATAGGGACAATATTCTCTAGTATCATTATAATTTGGGCTATCATACGTTTCGTTTTCACCGGGACAGTCTTGGTCTGGAATGTTCTTGTTCTGGAATCCCGCCAATTTACATTTTGTTCTGGTTTCCAATCGTGGCAACTTTTTCACCCTATTTTTATGTATAATATTCTCACTGCAGTATTCCAAAATATTATTTTTGGTATTACTTGTGTTTACATTAACACTTGCCTAAGAAATATTAATTTATAGTACGTTGAATATTGGTAAGAGAGGTCCATATTACATTTTATAGTCCATCTATAATCTTAGAAATTTCAGGTATGTGTTACTTTTCTAACCATTATTACTAATAAACCTAACAGGAATGAAATAAGAATGCTTCTTATGCTGGTTAGGTACTTTCTACTACTGAATGGAAGGAGTGGATGTAAACCTCCCACCCAAAGGATTCCGGTTTGGAATAGCACAATCATTGTAACCTTGATTTTAATGTGTTCGATGCTCTCCCACCGGGAGCCAAATTCGGATTTTCTACCCATTAGATTTAGGAGAAGGTAAGGTTCTTTTCGTGCTACATCCCGTATCCGAGTCGCAAGGTGAACAACGAAATTACGTATTACTGTATCCGGAATATTAAGAACTATAGTTTGTCGATTTTATTTTACAAAAATTGACAAAGAAAAAATTAAATCAACTTAAACTGCCTTATATCGATCAAATAATAACATGTTGACCTTACTGTGTCTGTAATTGACCATGCTACGAATATAGGTTCTCCCAGTTAACTAATAATGTACGTAACTCGATTACACGTTTTTGCTGACAAATGAATGTGTGTAGTTTCATGTGTAACATGACAGACATCAACCTTTTCATGTTCCTTTACTTTGCTGAACTGAATTATATAGTTAAGGTAACTCATTACTATTGTTATTACTACTCAAAAGAAAGAAGAAAAACAGAATGACATTTATTTAGTGGCACCGTAACACGAAGAAGGATTGTCTACAGTTGTCCCGATTTTTTTTTCTACGTTATGCACGAAACTCTACGCTATTACCAAAGGCGTAACAATTTACGTATGCAAATGATCAAAAATCTTGTGCAATATTATTGTCAGAAGGTATTTTGTCCGGTTAGATTGAGATTTTATATTTTAAATAATAAAGTATCTGTTGAAAGAAGCACGCAATTCTTCCCACCTAACTGTTTGGAAAATGAAAATTACACAATTATAAGTACTGATTGCTGGTTATTATTGACACTAGCAGCATTACTACGTATTTGCGTGTTTAGCTTTTTGTGTGTTATACGTATGAGCATGTTAAGCCGTTGGAATACATATTAAATCCTGAATACACGTAAGATCTGTGTGCCAGAAATTTTTTTTGTTTCTTAATACTACCTGAATTTCATTTATTTTATGGCTCAATACTTGGTTCTTTCTTCAATGACTATCGCTGTAAATAGTTTTAGTTTGAGTGAAAAGTTATACAAAAAATAAATGCCTTTAAGCAACTTATTTATGTCTAAGCAATATCAGACTCCACCCTTCTAATGTTTTGTGATATTTAAAAAAAAAATAAATAAAATTTAAAGATTATTCAAATATAAACAGTATATTATACTCCTCGCCTTCTGGTTTCAGTAATTTCAATATTGTATTTAAGCTAACTTCAATACCTAATACGAAAGAACTTACACGAAGAGTGTTTACAGACAAAAGTGGCAAACTCTAATAAAGTACGTCTGCAACACTTGGAAAATTCACGATGCATTTCAAAGTCTGTTTTCGTAAGAATGTTACATTAAATATTGTTATGGTTTGTCACAAAAGGAAAGTTACTTCATCAGAGTTTTATTGATAAACTGTTAAAAATTTGCGCTAATTTCTCTGTTATAAAAGCTGTATCATATTAATAGATGTCTGCGTAGAAAGATGTCATCCACATCTATGATATATACGCTGTGTTTTCTTGGCGGATAAACTTGTGGATACTTGTGAAAAGACAAGAACTTTTGGATCACTTTTCGAAACACCATTTCACAATTGATTTCTTATGTTAAAAGTGTTTAGTACCATTTTGGGACATTGAATACACTGTGTTTTGCTGTATTTTCCATTCTTTATTTATTTATTTATTTACTTTTTCATGAGTTTGAGTTGCGGACTTTACAAATGTTCATCATACCTCCGGAATGGGTTGAAATACCTAATTGCTGTAAATGGTACTGTGATCTTTGCGTTTCTCGATCCAAGACTTCGAAGTTAAAGTGAGACTTCATCAGGGATCTAGCTTTATCCTCTTTACAATTGTGATGGACGAACTCACAAAGGATATCCAAGAGGTAGCACCTTGGAATATGCTATTTGCGGATGATATCTTGTTGGTGAGTGAGACCAAGGCAGCTCTGCAAAAGAAATTAGATCCCTGGAGAGCAAAGGGCTTAGAATTAGTAGAACTAACACAGAATATCTACATGGTTCTTTCACGAAAAATGTAATTGAGAATAGAAGAACACAATTGGACGTAAAAGAGGTGGTAATGACGAAAACAATCAAGTACTTGGGATCAATTCTGCAGGAAAATGCAGGAATAGAAGAAGATATAGACAGCAGAATTAGCAGTGGTTGAACGAAATGGAGAGAAGTTGCAGAAGTATTGTGTGACTGTAAGGTACCAATAGCCTTAAAGAAAAAGTTTTCAAAACAGTAGTGAGATCTGCCTTTTTATATGGAGCTGAACGTTGGACGACGAAGAAGATAGAGATGAACAGAATTTCCATGTTCCGGAGATGAAGATGCTGCGGTGGATGTGTGGACTGACGTGGAAGGACACAATTAAGAATGAAGTGATCCGGAGAACAGTAAAGTTGAGACCAGGTAAGAAGAAGATCTTTGAAATATGTAACTTACCGAGTAGATGCTACAGAAGTAAGTGGGAAATGAACCTGAAGCCAGCCAAAGAAGTGAGGAGATTATGTTAAGAATGAGCGCATATGGCACAAGATAGAAACAGGTGGATGACAGCGATCTAAAAAGCCGACCCCAGCTAACTGGGAAAAAGGCTTTAAAGAAGAAGAAGAAGAAGATCTTTGCAAACCATCCATTAAGATTTTTTCCCAATATTTTTGAAATAAAACTGTCTCACTTATCTAATTACTGTTGCTTGGTGGAAGTCTCTAAAATGTGGATATTGACGGATATTTTGTGGTATTGTTGCGTCCTTAGTTTGTACACTGAGTAATAAATGTAGTATTGTAAGTTTCTGTTTCATATTTAGATTTGAAATATATAACAAATGGCGTAGTACTTTATATATATATATAGTGGCGGATCCAGGATATGATCAAATGAGGGGCTAAACCATAGTTTGCAGCTTTATCCAGTGTATACCTGAGCGTCAAAGGGGGTTATAGCCCATAAGGCCCCCTTCGATCCGCGCCTGTATATATATATATATAATTTTATGTTTTTATTGACAATACTTTTAATTGGATTGGATTGCGAAGTACGTCAAACAATGTTACAAAATTGCATCGACTTTTATGAATTACTTTAAAATTTACAAAATCGTTTCAAGATAAATGATCCATATACGATCATCAACGTATGAGAAATGTTTCGATTATTACGGTTGAGACGAAAAAAATGTAAAGTTATGCTATGTTAGCCGGGAAGTTTGTTGATGGATTCAACTTTTAAGTACTTCCCCAAAATTACTTTACGATGATGGTTCAATACCCCATCAAATCTAGAATGTTTACACACAATAAAGCCAAACTACTATACGAGAAAACTAGGAAAAACGGCTTTATGGATTCTAACGGATTCTAAGGACAGATTAATATGTTGCATCCTTGGCATTATACTAACCTGCTAATCTCAACAGCACTGCGCTAATCTATCAAGCGAGGATAAAATACATAATTACTTCCATAGAAGTACATGGGGAATTGATTTCTGATTCTCCGTATCTTGGGATGAATTAGATGGATAACCCCATCAATGAACTTACAATCCTATACATCCTGGCCAAAAATTAATGGTGATCCATTAATGTAGTTCGTGAGATTTTGTGTCTCCCGGACGGACACACGGATAGACAAAGTAAATATATAAAAGAGTTTTTGGTAAAACAAACTTCTTAACTAGCTCGAGATTTTATTTGGTAAATAACGTACTAATTTGTATACAATTTTGGTATCGTAACAATAAAATTCGGAATCAGTGGTGAGAAAAAAGAAATAATTGATTTAACGTCCCAAGGTGGCACCCTTTAGACTATTATTATTATTATTATTATTATTATTATTATTATTATTATTATTATTATTATTATTATTATTATTATTATTATTATTATTATTATTATAACTATTCTGCCATTATTGGCCAGTCACTTGCTGAACTGAGAAGCTTCCACGCTCTACGTTCTTCTACTAAAATTTTTGTCTTGACGTAGATTTTTGTTTTGATATCGTCCTTAATTGTAGTCTCCTTCATCTTCTTCTTCTCTTTCTTGCCACCATACCCTCTAGCACGTCCCTCACAATACAGTTTCTTCTTAGCCAATGTCCCAATCAGTTTCTCTTTCAATATCTAAAAACTGTTCTTTTGTCCGCCTCATTAATCCATAAGATCCTCTCATTCGTTTTCCGCTCGACCTAGCTAATTCTCTCTATCCTTTTCCATACCCGCACTTCGAAAGCTTCCAATCATTTTTCATCATTTTTGTGTAATGCCCATGTTTCTGAGTCATACAGTACAATACTCTACACGAAGCATTTTATGAGTCCTTTACTCAATTGTTTATTCGTCAAGGTCCCACAAAATAGTATTTTCTTCCTCCGTTAGAGTAAAAAAGACGGAATTAAATGAAAGTAAATGATTATGAAACTATTGGTGGAATGAGTGTGTGGAAGGGAACAGGAGAATTTCGAGAAAACCCACAAATACGAAGTTGTCCTTGTCCCTGTGATGTAATGTTGTAATGTAATTCTCTTGGATCTGAGATAATGTATCCTGGAAGGGCTTGTTCTATAGGATGATTTCGCATGATGCACTACGACCTTGAAGTCGTCATGGTTCGAAACTAGAAAATTCTTTACCTCTTGTCATCCAGAAGTACTCCAGAGCAGACACATTCAAATTCGCGAGCCAGGATATTGGGTTTAATAAATAAGCGCGAGCGGGAGCTCCAATAAGACTAGTGCGCACGAATACGGCAAGTGATATAATTACCTACTTGATAATAGCAATCCCGACCTCTTAGTAAGCGCGAACGAATGAGGTTAATTAACATAAGATAGAGATTAAGATTAATTAACATTAAGATAGTGAGACCGACCTCGAATGATTGCAGATCTGAGCTAGCATGAGCATCAAAAAGATTATAGTGATTGCGAGGAGTCGCGAAGCTTGACTTAGATTAACCAATTTCACCACCCAATAGATCGCGAAGGTGTGTCTCGGCCGTCAACCCCCACCCATGAAATTTTGCCAGTGTCGTCTCTCGTGCTATACGGAAAACGTGTCCTTAGGGAGCACTGTCGTCGGATTGCCTCTAAGTTTTGTTTTGTTGTTATTTTATATTTTTGCTATTAATTATTCTTATCATTTAATTCGAATAATTGCCAGTGTTTGTGTTATGGTTCTGTGTTTGTGTTAAGTTTTTTTTTAAAAAAAAAAAAACGTTTGCCATGTCCTCTAAGTTTGGCTATATTGTTGATGCACTTCTGCTGCCTTACTTTTTCTCAAGTGTGCGTTCAGAAGGCAGATCCACGAATCGTACCGAATTCTTCCGATGCATCACACGTGAGAGAAAGCAGTTCTATGATCCGATTAGAGTCCAGGCTTCATGAATCGTCGCGGCCATGATGGTAATCATGAGCTCCACTGAGGATATTGAGCCTCGATTGTATCTTTGCTACAGAGTAGTCTATTATTATTACAGTTTATACACAATCTTTACATAGTATGTAGGAATTGTAATATAAAGAAGCGTATATATAAATATATATAAAGAAACTTATACGAGAAGCACTTCAAATCGAATGCTTTCGCATTGCACCTACACACTCATAGTTGAAAGCGTTAATTAGAATATTGCAGGAAGTTATTTACTGAGGAAACATAGTTACTTATAGTATACAGAACTTTTAAAAGTGTTCAAAGCTAGGTAGCTGGTTGAGAGTAACAGAAATTTCGGTTATTGAAGATTGAAAGAGAAAAGAGCGTAGGGGTAAAGGTACCGATGTCATCATTTCAATCTTTTATAAGCTCGCGACTACACAAGACTCTTCTTCTGAATCAAAACCCAAACATACATGTACAACTGGACAGTCTAACGGATGAAAAACGTACGAAACATTCCACAGATAGATAGATACATATATACGTATGTACGTATGTGTAAAAAAAAAGAAAGAAATGAAAAAGACTAGATCAGAAGCAAGCGTGAATACATACAAAGTATGACACTTTGAACTTTTGAAACTCTAGAGAGAGGTCGAGTATCTAAAAAGACATACAGAGTCCGAGTGTGACAGAAAGGAAACATACGGGGATGAGTGAGAGACGGTTTGAAAAAAATAAAAAAAGGATATAAAAGAAAATACGACACTCTCTCTCTGATAAGCTTCTGATGCTTTATATACATCGCCAACTCTTTCCACACCTCGTCTGATGATGATGATGAACTAAACTCTTCTAACGCTTTTCCCACCTGTCACATCTGATCCTAACTGATACACAAAAACGCCTATTTGTACAGAGACAGACACACAGTATGCGAAGATGCTTTCGCGTCATCATTGGGATCAGGATCTTTCCCCGATGGAACGAACACATATATATAAATACATGTGTGTGTGTGTGTGTGTATTTGAGGGAGAAAATACTGTACACGTATGTATGTGAAAGCGTATATGCTGCTGTATGTGTGTGGAGAATTGAGAGGACGATAAAGAGGGAGGAACCGGGATGAGGAAGAGACTGGATACAGGTGTAGGCGAAGAGGAGGGTGCACTGTCTGATACGAACCATTCTTGTAATGACCCTTGGGCCTTAGAGGTTGGCCTCCACACATTAAGCTAATAGAGTCCTCTCTCTTGTACTGGGAAAAGTGTTACAAAAGAGAGGTACGATTAATTGGAGGTGAATGTTTTCTCTTTTTTTTTATCTTTCTGTTATTTTTTAACTTTATTTTAGAAGTTCTTCGTCTCTCTATAATACATACATAGGACGTTCCTTTATGCTTGGCCTTCGGTTTGTTATATATATAGCCTTTTACAAAAGATTATACGGTCATCTATAGTCGATATCTTAAAATTATTTTTATTTTCTTTGAACATATATTACGCTCTTCACTAGGTATTATTTGGTGTCACATGTAGTGCTATTAAAATATTTGAATAGTGCAACCATTTGTCAAGCTCCCTGAATGCGTCTCATCATCATAGGTATTCTGCCATTATTGGCAGGTCACTTGCTGCAGCTGAGAAGCTTCCATGTCCCACGGTCTTCCACTAGTCTCTTTGTCTTCACGTACGATTTCTCTGTATGGATATCGTCCATTAATGGTAGTCTCCTTCGCCCCCTCCCTCTCTTTCTTTCAACCATACACCTAAAACGTCCCTCATGATACAGTTCATCTTTAGACAATGTCCCAAGCAGTTTCTCTTCCTCTTCTTAATAATATCTAAAATTGGTATTTTCTCCCCTACCATTTCTAATACCCTTTCATTTGTTTTCCGGTCGACCCAGCGAATTCTTTCCATTCTTCTCCATGCTTACATTTCGAAAGCTTCTAGTCGTTTTTGACCATTTTTGCAAAATGTCCATGTTTATGTCCCGTACAGTACAATGTTCCACACGAAACACTTTATGAGTCCTTTTCTCAATTCTTTATTCAAGATCTCATAAAACAGTCTTTTCTTCATCCTAAAAGGATTCTTTCGCCATTCCTATTCTTGCTTTTATTTCACGTTCACACTTGATATCATCACTAATAATGCCACCCAGGTATCGAAAACTAGTCACGTGTTCTATGTTCTCCCCTCTTACTTCTCTACATATTTGACAGCGATAGCTTTGTTCCAATCACCACAGCTTTTATCTTTCTAACATTTATTTTCATCCCATATTCTCCTAGAATGGAATATACCAATTTATACCAATATGTAAGACCTGCCCGCTGGCCCAGTATGTGTCACGTGCACGCTTGGTATACATGGTCCTGGGTCCTGGATTTTCAGTGGGAGAACATTAAAAATTTGAACACGATAAATGATGGTTCGAATTCGATCTTAAACTGTAAGCCTTGGTGATGAGAAAGGACACTAAGCTTCAACAAATACATGAAAGAAATTTTAAAAAATCGAAAATTGCACGCTATCAGGAGGCACGTACGAAAGAAATTATTTCCAGGGGGCTCCAAAGCTTTTCACGGGGAGGATCCAAATTTAATATGAGGATAAATTATATCAAAATTGATAAACACGCCTCTAAAATTAGACAGAAAAGTTGGGATTTCGTGGGAGGTCCGGACTCAGCTCACGTCCCTGGCTCCCAAACTTTTACCGGGCGTTCCCTTTTGGAAATCTTGAAAATTCCTGCTTCTGCTGTAATACGGAGTACATCTTTGAAGCATATAATCCTGGGTTCAATAACAGGCGATGATACATTACATAATTATTTCTTATAATTAGTATTGCTCACGAGTCAAAAAATAAGGTTTTCTCGTCTCGATTCACGAAGAATCTTTTTTGTCTCGTCTCTTCTGTAAGTTTACGTACAAAAATTATGCCCAGCTATTTTCTTGCGTTCATCTAGAAGTTGTTCGATTCCTTCCGCGTCTCGAAAGGTAAATAAAGATTATGATTAACAACATTTGCACTATAATTATTACTAAAATATATTATATAGTGACTTATGTATCGTTAAACGTTGATGAAGGGCACGGTGGTTCAGTGGTAAAGCGCTTACTTCTGATGCATGAGGTCCTTGGTTCGATCTCCGGCCAAATAAGTTTGTGGTGGATAACATCGTGTCCGTGGGTGTTCTCAGGGTACTCCCGTTTCCTCCCACACTTTCATTCCACAAATTCTTCCATCATCATTAACTTGCTTTAATCATCCGTTTGCCTTACCCTAAAGAACATAATCGTGGGGCGTTAAACTAGAAGCTTTTATTTCACTTCATGTTAAACGCTATAAATAAATGCTCTTCATTTTGTTCATACAATCAGTTTATCAGTCCATAGGAGCCGCGGTGGCTCAGTAGTAGAGCGTTCACCTCTGGTGCTTGCGGCCCCGGGTTCGATCCCAGCCCCCGCCAAGTGAACTTTGTGGTGGACAAACACCGTGTGTGGGGGTTTTCTCGGGATTCTCCCGTTTCCTCCCACTTTCTTCATTCCTCCATTTCATTCATTACTCATCATCACCGTCTCCTTTAGCCTAACCGGCATAAGCGTGGGACGTAAAACTTAAAAGATTTCATTTCATTTCTTATCAGTCCATATCTTTTATACTGTGAGTTATGTAATACAAAAACCGTGTTTCAGGTCTAAGATTTGATGAACTGGTGTTACCTACGATGAACTGGTGTTACCTACCTACGTGTTACCTACGATACTTGTAAAATTTATCGTCTCTGAAACGAGATGAGAATTATAATACTTCTCGTCTCGTTTACGTGGCGATACGAAAAATCTCTCGTCACATGGGAAACAGTAATTTATAATCTTCTTTAGCCTATACAGTACAAGCTTTAGTAACTAATGACTCTAGCTCGATTCTCATTCCCCTAATTAAAGGACCACACGTTAAAATTGATTAATTGAAGTTTTACTTCCCTTTCCGGTGTGAAATGGAACCTACTATGTAAAATCGAATCCGAATTCAACTCTACCGGGAATAGAAACTGTAAGCACAGGTCTACACAGAAATCATGTGCTTCATTACTTGGTTATGTAGAAACATGGTTCTAAAACAAAAATAATAATTTGAGCTCCTTCGTAGCTAAGCGGTTAGCGTACACGCCTTTCGCGTGGGAGATCCGGGTTCTATTCCCGGTGGGAGATCATGTGGTATGGATTTCACGTTAATTAGTAGGTCCCGTCTCATATAACCTCGATGCTTAAAATCAACTCAACAAAAATAACTTGCAGAACTGTCTGTTGCAAGAAGTGTGTATTACACAAATAAATAAGATAATTTCGATGCGCCTCACGTTAGAAGAAAAAGAAAACGAAGGCTATTTAGGTTAATCAGTAACAATCGTACTGTACTGATAAATAATATAAGAACAATTTCAAGCCTTGTAAGTAGTACTTTGCTACTGCAGAGGGCGAATAGTGTTTTCTACGTGACAAGAGACGAGAGAAGTCTCGTCTCGAAAAGGTGCCGTGAAAGTGATGTCTCGTCTCAGAAAGTGTTCGCAAAAACTCTGTCTTGTTTCGTATATAGTCAAGAATATACCTTGTCTCGTCGACAATCCTTACAGGTCAATCATTTTGTATTTCAAGAACGTGCAACTCCAATTAATGAAGCTATAATATATTTACCTAAAACACAATAACAAAAATTCCATTTGCAATACTTTATTTCATTCCAAATTCTATTGTAACGTGTTCGCAACACAGCTGAACATTTCTGAACCTGTTAACCTGAACCACACGCCATCTTTCTCAGCACCCTAACACGAAAACACTTTTAAACTCTGAATTTTATAATTCTTAATAGTACCTCAACTTCACACGTAGCTTCTCTGTAACGAAATGGTAGCGTTCTCACCTTCTATGTATAAGACTCAAGTTTGATACCTGGTGGGGGATAATGAGATTTGAGCACCATGTTTGGGTTCGTGTCTCATTATACTTAGTCTTAACGCTGAAAAGGGGCGCTAATCCTCGAATTCCCACCTACTTACCAGCGTATATGCAAGATTAACGCAAGGCTGTTATTCGGGTTGTCTAAACACAAGGCACACTATAACCTTTCACACAGATTTTCTCCCATTTGTTTCTTTTTACGTCACGTTGTAAGTAAACAGAAGCAATTTTCACTTTTTAAATGCATACCGGAATTAAAGGCAAGTATGCTAACTCATTCAGCTATTCGAGAGCTGAAACTAGCTTACAAGAAAATTCTCATACACTAAAACTGAAAAACTGAGTCGCACTTTTTTTTTTAACATCCGTTGAACCTTCCAACTCAGAAGAAACATATTCTTAAAGTTAAGATCAGATACGCTGATAATTGCAATTATATGTAAAAGTGTTCAATGATTATATTTGAAAAAAAAAAAACGAACGCAAATGGTAACATATGTAGGTAGTCACCCCAATATTCCCATAATTCACTAAAGAAAAGTTATGTAAACAAACTCGCTAATAAGCACGGTTGTTTCCAAAGTTTGCATGAAGGTGTAAAAATCTGAGACAAGTACTTTTAGTATTAAAGAAAATAATCCGAGATGGGGTTATGCGTCACCCCTGTTACCCACAGAGGAATAGATTCTATGATGAAAAAAACTCCCGGAATGTACACACTCTAAACCTGACAACGAAATACTGTTGATTAAAGCCGCACCTGGAGAAGTATACACGACGATCCTCCCCCAGAAATTATCAAGTTTGCACTGGGTAATATCGAATGTATTGCATCTAAAATAATATTACCAAGTCTCAGCAACAATTATTATTTTTTTTAAACGTAAATACTATTTCTTCTTATTTTCTCTTTTCTAGGTATGAACTTGTAGATTTTAGAGTACAAACACGCAAGATTACACAATACTCAAGTTTCTCAAGAAAGTATTAATATTGGAATCGCTTAATCATGTGATATGAACGCCATATGCAATGAACGCCATCTGCTTAGCCATATCCCTTTACCACACGACAACATAACGTCACAGCTTTCGTTTCATTTGTCTAGCTCACAGGCCATTGACTGTGTCCTATACTTTAGTTATAGTAATCCTAATTTATGGTTAGTGAGAAAACAAATAACAAGTTACACAGGACATTATTCGAAAAAAATACTCGATCTTCAATCAATTATTCTTTAAGCTAGCCAAATTTGGTTTAGATTTATATGTAGCATAATAGTAGTTAGGTCCAAATAGAACTTCGGACAAAGTAAGTTTGATCTCAGACTCGCTATTAGAATCCAAATCGAATTAACCTCATAATAATCGATTTATACGATCTCGTTTTAAATTCGACAACTACTACAATTGGATTCTCATTACTTTGGAACCAAAATTTGTTCAAGATAAAGTTTCATATAAATGCATTAAAGAGTCAGTAGTCTATCTGAGTGTCCAGTTTGAACAAAATCCCGGAAAGGATTTTATTGATGTCGGTGGCAACTTTTGAGAGAAGTCAGCCCCAGAAGTCCGTCCTGGATCCGCTCCTGAGAAAAGTCATATCGAAAAAAACTTAAATTTTACTACTATACACTAAGGGAAGAAGAAAACTTACCTAATATAAAGTCAGCGACAAAAAGTCTTTCAATTTGATGAAATTAGTTCCGTAAATAACTTCAGAACGAAAGGACAATTTGAGTAGAGTTTTCAGTAAATTAAAAAGAATATAATTTCTGTACGTTCCAGCCACACCACCGTTATTACCAAAATAATATTTACCAAACGGAAATAACTTTTGCCGCTGATTGTACTAGTACCACCACTAATTCCATAGACAGCTTTCTGAAGCAATATGACGCTTCCGTCTCTTATCTTGTAGCGATAAAATTTAAATTTTGCCGAAGTTACTTCCCTTAAGACGCCTAATCACTGCGAAATTAAAATACCGCTAATTTTACAGTAATTATGTGATATCTTCAAATAGATAAAAGATAATCAAAATGTGAAACAAGAGCGCGCTAGGCAATTTTATTTTTCATGAAATACCGTTATCACGAGTCACCTAGTGGCTTTCAGTTTGCACTCAATTAAAAACGCGAAAATAAATGCCGATTTTCTAAATGGCTGGAAATCGAAAGCAGATAAGTGAGTTGTGATAATGTTATCTCGTGCAAAATAATATTGTCTAGGGAGCTCTTGTTCCACTTTTCGATTATCTTTTGTCTATTTGAAGATATCACATAATTACTGTAAAATCAGTGGTATTTTAATTTCGCCACGATATGGTCTCTTAAGGGTCGCCACTGTAACTAAATATACATAGAAAGACAAAAGTTATGGATAATAATAGAGCCATCTATATCTATCTATCTATCTATCTATCTATCTATCTATAGATAGATAGTTGTCCGTTGTTTTATTCTTATTTTAAATTGTAAAAAAAAAAAAATCCATAGATGTGTGTGTATATAGAAAGAGCAAATTAAATATGACGCTCACTAAACCTCAATTGATCAAAGAAAATCGTGCGTCTGATATCTTATTAGAAGGACCATACAATATTGCATTCCACAATCATAAACGTTTAAGTTTTTTTTTAATAAGGTCAAAGGTTTTCTATAAGCAAGAGACAAAAAAGTTAAAAATTCAGTACGAAAAAAAAAAAGAAATGGCCATTTATAAAGAATGTCTTTCATCTTCTGACATTGTCATTTCTCTATGAACAAGAACAACCTTGCGCTTGCACTGATCAAACATTATATCAATGTTATCTGGTCGATCTCTCTGGATACTTTCGTTATTCTATATTATATACCTACATATAGTGTTTTTTTTTTAAATTCATTTTCTGGAGAAGATGATTAGATATTGCCCCGACAACAGGCAAAGCTCTTTTGGTCGGCCGTTAATAAATGCTGCAAGCTTCTGGTAACGTCTCTTTCTCTCTCTTTTTTTTTTTCACTGTATATAAGAGTTGTTATGAGGGTGGCATTCTGGCAGGACACTCATGAGACAGGGCAAGACAAAGCATACTACGCACACACACACAAAGGTAGAATTCGAGAGGGGGAGACTATATGGTAAAGGGACATGAAGAGACACTCTGTAAGCCTCTAACAACAACTAACGGATTATTGATCGGTACAGAAAATCTCGAAAAAGAACGTCCATAATAGAAAGTCAAAAGCATGTAGTAATTGAAACATCACTTTACAATCCTGCTTCCTCCGTCGTTCGTAGCCTTCAATCTATCCACCCACCTATACAAGCGCTTCACATCTTTTTCGGATAGAAAAAAAGATAGAAAACGACGTGAAAAAAGGAGAAAAAAAAGCTTTTTCTGAACGTCGTCTATTGTCTGTTTGAGAAAAGGCGATCAGATATTTTCGACGACAAAACCACAAAAGTTCGCGGAATGTGTTAAGAGGAAACAATAGGGCAACCACCAATGACAACAACGACTGTAAAGTTCTCATTCGAGATTCTCTTTCTTTTTTCCCTTTCCTATCCTCGTTTTGCGTTTATTTCCCTTTTCCTCCGTTCTTTTCTAAAAGAATTTTTCTCTCATCTTCCCCCCTCTCTCTCTTTCTCTCAGTCTCTTCCAATCTATTGTTGCAGATGTACAATAGACCATCGAACGCTGTCATCATTGTTGCCATCCCGATCTTTCTACAATATTTATTAAAACATTCTTTGGTTCTCTAGCCACACATGGAAGAAGTTAACGGAAAGTACAGGAATTGAATGTTTGTAGGAAGTGGTTGTGTAACAGGAAATCACAGTTTGTATCAAATTTACCAGCCCGAGAAAGTACTAGCCATTGGAATTAGAAACCGAGAGCCTTATTGAGGATAGTAAACCCGAGCTCGAGAAAGCATGAGTCGTATTCAGATTTGTAACGGCCAACCCGATGAAAAATGATCATTTCTGCTTCATATACGATAGCGAACAATTATTGGATCCACATATGCCGTTAAGGTATTTGCTCGAACATTGTTTTGGTCATTAAATCTATGAGACTCAGGTGGGCAAGTCATGTAACCAGAATGAAAGGAAGTAGGAACACTTTCAAAGTTGTTACTGGAAATCCAATCGGAAAACGTCCATTAGGAAGACCTAGTCGCAAAGGTTTGGGTACAAAACCTCGCGGTCCAAAATCTCGCCAGGCCGAAACCTCGCCTTGCCAAAACCTCGCGTTCCAAAATCTCGCCATACCCAAAATCTCGCCAGCCAAAACCTCGCGGTACTGATCTCCGGACACAGAATCTCGCCTGGTCTAAACTACGCGGGACGTAAATTTTTCCTGCGAAGAAATGTCGTCAATATAAAACTTCGTCACGTCGATTTCTTCGATGTAGAATGCTCTATATATTTCTATATGAATATATTTTATAATAACACATAATTGCATTAAAATAATGACAGGAAAATATTCTAACGCGTGCTTTGAAAATCTGTATATATAAAAATGAAAATTACTATGTTTGTGATATCATACCTCTTGAGCCACCCAACCGATCTCGATCAAATTTTCAACATAGATGAGGCTCGGACCTGGGATGTCTTTTGTGATTTCACTTTGACGGCATAATGAAGTGGGGGGAGGTATATAAAAATAAATAAAACTTAATAACTCTTGAAACAAGAGACCAATCTCGATCGAATTTGCCAGACAGATCAGGTTACCGCCTGGGATGGTTTTTATCATTTCACTTTGACGAGGAGGCGGGGAAAAGGGTGAAACATATAGAAATACATAAAAATTAAATTGGCCGCGTTTGTGAGTTAATAACTCTCGAACCACCCGACCTGTCTCGATCAAATTTTCAATATAGATGGAGTTTGAGTCTGGGATGGTTTTTATTTCCCTTTGACGGTGACCTTAGGAAATTCTAACAAAATCGAATAATATTTATGAAAGTACGAAATAATATGTGAGTTTTTACGTCCCTCGATTATGTCCTGTAGGTTAAAGGAGACGTAGATGATCAAGATGAAGAAAATGATGGAATGAAGAAAGTGGGAAAAAACGGGAATATCCCCAAGAAAGCCCACACACACGATGCTTTATATATTATTATTATTATTATTATTATTATTATTATTATTATTATTATTATTATTATTATTATTATTATTATTATTATTATTATTTGTAATATGGAATTGCATATTAAGAAACTCATTGGGTAAATTTTAAGGGAAGGTTTCATTCCGCAAATTTTTAACCAAGCGAGGTTTTGGACGGCGATGTTTGATCAGGCAAGATTTTGGCTCACGGGGTTTTGGGCGGCGAGGTTTTGTCCACGCGAGGTTTTAGCCCTGCGAGATTTTAGCCCGCGAGATTTCGGGCGGCGAGGTTTTGGCCACGAGAGGTTTCGATCTGGCGAGATTTTGGCCACGCGAGATTTTGGGAGGCGAGGTTTTGGCCTGCGAGGTTTTGGGCAGCGATGTTTTGGCCGCGAGATTTTGTCCGTATCCCAGATGGGAGGATAATATTAAGATGGATCTAATTGGTTGAGGACAGAAGTCAATGGAAAGCTATTGTGAACGCGGCATTGACCTCCGGGTTCTATAACCCATAGAGTTAGTTGGTTCTACCCGAAGAAAGATTCTGGTTTACTTACGCTAGATAGAACCACTAAATTATAGAGTAGAGGAATGACGGTCAATTCTTTTTCACTGTGGATCGATAAGAACTATTACAAGTTTGAACTTAAAAGCTGAAGTAGACCAATCGATTGAGAATCGGGGTAAGGGACACTACAAATGAAAAAAACCATGTGGTCTTATTACTCAGCCATCACTTGTACAGGTAAATTAATATTTCTCTGATACAAGCACTCTAATTTCCTATAACGTCCAGGAACCATAGAAAATAACAGCTGGATCCCAAACCGACAACCGATTCGGAATCCTGACTGGCAACCATATATTTGGCTCGTGATCCTGTAATCAGAGCCCAAAAGGGGAATTTGATCTTGTAATTCTGAATTCGAATATCGAATAGAAAACTGATAGGGCCACGTTTGGTTCTGCAACCCAAAATTGTTTAATTAAAAAAAGAGAAACCCTCGTATATTCCGCACCTACTCATACAGAATCTATGCTTGATTGTTTGTAGACTAACACCTGTTTTAGAACCGAAGCTGTATGAAACGTAAACCTATAATTTAACATGGAATTCGGATACTAGATATCTCCGAAAAGAACCGAACCATATCCACTCTAACTCTATAAATTACGATTATTTTAATGATGACGGTTGAGTTTTGAGTGCCACTAGATACACATGACACATGCATACTGCTACTGAAGTACAATGAAGAAAGTGTGCAGCGTGCAACAGAAATTCAGTGAAAGGCTGTTGCACTTCAACTTACTTGCATGATGACGATAAAGTTTAATAACCTCATGCCTATGATTCGTAGCCTCTATAGCACACCCTCGTGTGACGTTTTTCTTTGATTACGAAAAGGTCATTGATTAAAATCGGTGAAGCGGCTTGTATATTTGAATCTAAAACACCGTACTGTAACCTAGAACGCAAGTTCGGATCTTTGGATCTGAATTAGGAATCTGACAACTAGACTAGATCTCGGGAGGCTCCGGGTTTTAACCTCCATTCAAGGAGATGTTATAAAACAATATATTTACCATATTAATGTATGCATACAAAAACCATGAAACAACGTGAACTTCGGAGCTTGACTCTCACTCTTGATGAAATTTTGCATATGTCATTGCAAGGAGATGGGGCATGGTGTTTTAGTGGTAGAGTACTTATTTCTGATGTGTGGGGTCCCTGGTTCGATCTCCGGCAAAGTTTATGATGGACAACATCATGCTTAGGGTTTTCTCGGGATATTCCCGTTTCCTCCCATACTCTCATTCCATCAATTCTTCCAACATCGTTCACTTGTCTTAATCATCTGCCCCCATTAGCTCAAAGGGTATAATCATGAGATGTTAAACTGAAAAATTTTGTCGCTGCGAGGATCCAATGCAGTACTGTTTTTGCGTGCCATTATGAGAATAACTCGTAATAAACAGGCGGGGAGGGGGATGTAAAACATGTTGCTGAGTGAAGAATTTTCCTCCAAATCAAGCGATGGCATGTATCAAATTGGGCCCAGAAGCGCTTTCGAAATAAGCGATTCGACAGGATTCCTCCCAGCAAAACGTTTGCTTTTGCTGAGAGCCTACACATTTTACTATTAGAATTGTGTGTTCCGTTAATAGGTGGAAACCCAGAACACCGATTTAACATACAAAATGAAGCGATAAAATTGCAATGGACTCGCAAGTTTAAAACTTGGACACAACATTTACGAACAAGATTTACTGTACTACGCAACAGTGGTGATTTTAGGGTGTTCAATATGAATTGTCAGTGTTATAGCAGTACTCCTTTCACAACCTTTCTTCTCTGTGTACGGAAAATCCCTCCCACCCGGCAGGCCCGTATCCGCGGGGGGTAAGGGGGCTGGGCCCCCCCTAAACTTTGGCTGGCCCCCATAAAATTTCACGGTAGGCTTGCAAATGAACTATAATATGGTGATGAAGTATAATATGATTGGGTCGGGCCCCCTTAACTTCTACCGCCCCCCCCTAAATTTTTGGGCTGGCTACGGGCTTGCTCCTCGGGAGAAAGTTCCTGAAATCACTACTGCTATGCAATAGTGTGTGTTTACTCTGTGAAGTGATTAGCTTTATTTGGTTTCTGTAAACACTGTAGCATATCTTTTTCAAGAGATGCTGGAATGTCTTCTTGCATTATTTTATTGCATAGAAGAAAGAAAGAAAAAGAAAGTTTATAAGTGATCTCACACAAGGAGGATCGGTGTTGGAGGTACAGAAATCGATTGGAATATAAAAATACTACAACAGAACAGACCAACCACGTGGAGATCGCATCACCAATCATGATTGTAGCACAGGACG
The DNA here is from genome assembly GCF_964235325.1 of Thermobia domestica. NCBI lineage: Eukaryota > Metazoa > Arthropoda > Insecta > Zygentoma > Lepismatidae > Thermobia > Thermobia domestica. The sequence goes on from NC_137461.1 coordinate 80,491,702, forward strand.
CAGACAGTGAGAAAAGATCAAGTAATTTCAAATAGCCCCGTACAGTATACGAAAGCGAAGAGGATGAAGACCTATTATCGACTCATCATCATCATCATTTCGTATTCTGAGCATACGATCTATAGCGTTACGACTGAAAACATTCCCACGTATGTATGATACAGTGCACATCCATCGCCCCCCTCCCGCTCATTTCGTCTTCGTTCTCCCCCCTTTCCAGCCGCTCTAAAAGTTGTTGCTTTATGAAGATTTATGAGAGTCGGCACAGATCAAACGAAATCGATTCGGCATTTGCTAACTTGATATACTGTGCGTATGTGTGTGCGAGGAGGAGTGCAGTGCGCAAAAAGGCGCCACAGAAAAAAAGAAGAGATCTTAGTGCTTGCAGTAGTTATAGTATCCTTACGCTACAGTATTTCAAAAATTTCTTTTTTTTAAAAAAAAAATACATTCCTCGAAACAGTAAACAAAAGACTTAATAAAAAATCAATAAATTCTATAATCTTATTATTAGCGCATAACGAAAAAGAGATCCAAAGATTAAACATGTATACCAAAGATAGATATAATTCAATTGAATAAAATGATATGGATTGAATGTAAATCCTTATGCGTAGTTTTCGAGAAAATCGAGAAAAACGAATTTATTTTGTAATAAAGTATCAATAAATTCTACAATTTTATCATTAGCGCATAATGAAAAAGAGATCCAAAGATGAAACATGTATACCAAAGATAGATCTTATTCAACTGAATAAAAGGATATAAATAAATGTAAATCCTTATGCGTAGTTTTCGAGACAATCGAGAAAAAACGAATTTACTTTGCAAACCTTCAAATTCTTGCTGTACAATAACTACGCCATCTACGAAGACGGAACTGATACTGAAGTATCCTCATAAACTTTTCATATTACACCAGCAAGACAACAGTGCACATTATGCTTAAGGGTCTTCACTACAGCGAACTTTAAACTATCCCTAATTTTAGAGTTTTCTGTAATATCTTCAAAACAAATAAAAATATTCGAAAAGCGGAAACGTAGTGAATTAGACAATACGATTTTGCATGTGATACCGTTATCACAACTCATCTATCTGCTTTTGATTTGCAATTGTAAATAGATTTAGCATTTTTTGCGGGTTTTGTACACAGTGGCATACCAAAAGCAGACAGGGGAATTGTGGTAAAGGTATCACATGCGAAGTCGTTTTGTCTAGTTTACTACGTTTATGCTTTTCGAATATTTTATTTGTTTTGCAAATATTACAGAAAAAACTATAAAATTAGCGGTACTTTAATTTCGCTGTAATGACGATCCTTAACGAGATATAGTTGAAAAATTATGACCCAACTGGAAGCTGACCTTGGAGTTAAGGGGCATCGAAATCGAAACTTAGGATTCGGCTTTGATATCGGTCATTTTCAACTAATTTTACATGTTATCGTCCCCCAGGAGTACTGAGGGGGCTGAATTTGCATTGAAACAGCATCGGGAGTATCACGGTATTTATTTTAGCGACACGGAAAACTATGGATTCGACATCAATATCGGTCGTTTTCGATCATTTTTATGTCACCCCTCCTACTCGCCCTAGATGTACTAGGAGGTCTTATCTTCACTAGGGAGATGAATTTGGACTTACAGGGCACCAGAACTGTCACAAATCAGCTCATGGACCCCGAAAACTGTGGATTCGACATTAATATCAGTCACTATCCTAGATTTGACCAAGATCAAGAGGCTAGATATCAAAAGGATGCCAAGTTTAGCATAATTATGCCAAATATGGCATCACTGATTATTTTTATACTTCTCCCCCTCCCACTCCCCTAGGCATGCTAAGGAGTCTTACCGCGACCGTATTCTTTTTTCCAGATTGTGAGCAATGTATGTACCAATTTTGATTAAAAATGCTTCAGGTGTTCCATAGTTATGATTGAACATACATACACTGATATACACACATTTTTATATATTATACCAGTACTTTTCTATAAACATCTGAAATTTTCATCCCCAAATAGCCCAATGTAAATCTATGCTTGGATTAAATATGAACAGGATAATTGCCAGGCTCAAGGCAAAAGCAGAAATGAAATCCCTGATGTGTAAGCAATACTGAACATTGGTGCAAAGAATGTGTTTAGATCATTAAATTCTGGACTTAAAGCAACGGTTGGCAGCTCAAAACTCGAAAGTGGCAATACAATGAGAAAACTGTAAATAACATTTCTCTTTGTCAATGTAGGCTAATTGAAACAGCTTAACAATACAGTACAGCGTCTGCAAGCTACAGAAATGTGTCTAAAAGCGGTTAGCGTGGAGAGTTCTTTACGGTTTACTGGTAGGTTGCATCTGAGATAAGAGTTGAAACTGCCTCATCTCGCAAAAGTATCGTGAAAGTGATGTCTCGTTTCAAAAGGCGAATCTATATCTATTAAAGATATGTATCGTTTCATATCTGTATATGAAAACTCTGTCCCGCGCCGTTCATGAATAAAGCTATCCCATGGTAAACAGTGGAAAAATTAACATGCAAGTAGGGATGCGCACGAGACGAGTTGAGACAGGATTTTCCTGACAAAATTCGAGTCGAGACATGGCTCTTCCAATAGAGAAATATACATTTTTCGAGTCGAGACATCACTTTTACGGCACATTTTCGATTCGAGACAGCCACAAATCTTGTCTCGTGCGCATCCCTACATGCAAGATAGGTTTTCCATTAGACAAACGAAGCTAATTTTGAGACGAGATAGAGGTGTTTCAATAGAAATAAACTCGCTTTCCGAGACGAGGTATCACTTTCGTAATATATTTTCGAGACAAGAGAACCTTAACTCTTATCTCGTAGGCAACCCTAATGCTAGATTTGTGCATGATACTAAGATTAAGAGGCCAGATATCACAAGCATCCCTATTATGTCAGGTTTAGCATCATTATACCAGATATGGCATCACTAACTGTATGCAAGATTTTGTCCTGTTTGAGGGTTACATGGTATACACTATAACTGTATATACCATGAATATACCACATAAAACATAGTGACAATAATATTTAGTCATCAAAATGAACGAGCCACAGTGGATCAGTGGTAGAGCATTCATCTATGGTGCATGGGATCCCTAGTTCGATCCAAGCTTGCACCAAGTGGACTTTGTGGTGGACAAACATACTGTGCGTGGGTCTCCTCGGGGTTCTACCGTTTCCTTCCACTTTCTTCATTCCACCGTTTCAATCATTTCTCATCTTTACTGTCTCCTTTAGCCTATACTGCATAACCGTGAGACGTAAAACAAAATTTCCATCAAAATGAGGGAAAAACCACATTTTTTGTCATTTCAATGTTGGTTACCCAGCTAACAAGACTGATTTAGAAATCTATTCGTATAAATATATTAAGTGATTGAGTGGGTGATGGAAGTTCTTCTCTCAGCTGGAAAGAACGGAAATCTATCCATGTTATAAGTTTCCTTCGTTGCCTACAAGTTAACATCCTTGAAAGGGTCACCCAAGAGAGATTCCACTCAATAGACACCCAATTGAAACATATTGTCCAGTGCTTGATAGGGGAACAATTGATAATACGATGATGACTCCGGCCTGTCCAATTTTTTATTGGGTCTTTTAACAATCAGTATGCTATACGGTGTATGGTTAGCCAGTGAAGAGGGCAGTGTTCTTTCATTTTATATAGAGAACATACGAGACACATTTATTTAACGACATATAAGATTCCAAAAGACATGTTTTACTATGAAAACAACATTGCGTGTACAAATCGTGTACAAATAATGGAAATAATTTAAATTACTAATATTACGATATTACTAGAAAATAAGAGAACAAAATATTCCAAGACGAGACATATATAGGACTCGCAGATAAAAAAAGAAACTGCAGAATCTTATGAATATTTACACTAAAATCCGAGACATCAATACGGAAAGTTATGGTAAATTCACAGTTATGCACTTCAATTTGTTCAATTATAAAAATTAATTATTAATAAATAATAGGCTGAAAGTGAGTGGTAGAGAGTGGATTATTCCTATCAACAGTAGTGGATCTAACCTGAGGTCGGGGAAGGCCTAGCCCCCCAGTTTTTTTTGAGTGACAAAAATAATAGAAACTATTATTTATATGTTTTTTGAAAGTTTATAGTAAGCTTTGCCTTTTATTAGACCCTATTTTTTGGAAAGTTTTTGAAACATTAGATAATAGTTTCAGTTGCCGTTTTTCTGTTATGCAATGTGTAAAACAATACTTGAGGCCCATAATGTCAACGTCCAACCTAGCCATAATATCCATCGGGAGAAAGTTAAAAAATAAATGAAATGAAATCTTTGAGTTTTACGTACCACATAGTTATGCCGGCTAGGCGAAAGGAGACAGTGATGATGAGAAATGAGTGAAATGGTGGAATGAAGAAAGTGGGACAAAACGGGGGAACCCCGAGCAAACCCACGCACAAGGTGTTTGTCCACTACAAAGTTCATTTGGCACAAGCTGGGATCGAACCAGGGACCCCCATGCACCAGAGGCGAACGCTCTACCACTGAGCCACCGCAGACCCGAGAGAGAGTTAAGTTGGAAACTTCTGCCGAACCCATGAAAAATTGTAAATTCATGATATACCTATCATAGTCTAAGTTCTGGCTGCCCCCCCCCCCAAGTTTTTACTTTCTAAATACGCCACTGCCTATTTTTTGAAAATATCGCACAAATGATACTCATGTTTTGGAGAAAAACCAAGATGTTTACAAGTTTGAAGATGTTTTTTTTTTTTCTGGAGGAAGGAGAGGACATAATGGGAGTCCGGGACTGTCACGGCTAAAGCGGGATGTCTGGATACTCTAGATATATACCAATCGATATATCTCATCAAGTTGAACATAACAATATAAATGAATATAAATTCTCATGCGCCATTTTTGAGAAGAATGAGTTTTTTCTTTGCAAACCTAAAAGTTGAAGCTGTATGATAATAGCGCCATCTATTAAAATAAAACTGATACTAAAGTACACGCTCATCAAACTTTTCAATTATGATACTAGTAAGACGACAATGCAGGGGCGCACCGACAGAGGGGGTCCACCGCCGGGTCCAGATCCTTCCAAAACTTCGTAGCTCGACTAACATTTGTAACTTTCTTAAACTAGCTATACATGTTTAATAGAGAAGTGATTGATGTACCCTAAAGATTTAATTTTACACCTTCTTTTCCTTAAAAAAAAATAATTAAGTTCTATCAGATTTTCTGAGAATATAGATGACAGTAATTAACCTATTACTTATCGTCTTTTCAAGAGCAGAATAACACAGGTTTAATACTTCTTAGACGAATTGGACCCCCCCCCACCAGAAGAATCTTTGGAGCTCTCCCAACAAAAAAAAAAATAAATAAATAAATCTGGGTACGCGCCTGGGTTAATGAGATCGTGGCTAAGCGGTTAGCGTACGTACCTTTGGCGTGGGAGACCCATGTTTGATTGCTGAAGGGATTCCACGTTAATTAGGAGGTCCTTGAGATTGTTAAAAATGTAGATCAACTTGAGAGTGTTTATTTCACACAAAATTGAGCGATTCGGAATTTGAATTTACTAACTTTAGTTATTTTTGAAGCATTTATTAAACTTACTTATTCCAGTTTTGGTTGAGTCCGCACATGTAACTTTTGTGGTCTACCATTAATAATACATCGCATTTGAAAAGAAAAGTAAATGTAATTGCCAAAATAATTTTGGTATGCACAAAATACACTTAAAAAATAAGTCTTACCAACTTCGCTGGGGCTGGAAATGTCTCAAAATGCGTACATATTTTTATGGTATATTTGGATCTGGATGCATTATTTAGTTGGAAGATGTAGCTGAAGATGAAGCAGTGTTAGTTGCGCTCGTGAAAATGTACTTTGGTAAGTTCAGTAAAAATTTCCTGCCTTCAATTCTAAAAAGGGCAAAAAAGGACAAGAGTTTCATAAAATAAACTATATTTAAAGCTATAAGAATTTCGTATATTTGTATGGTTAAATATCTCTCCAAATATGGTAGATTTAGCCAAAAATATGCCAAATTGGCATCACTGCCACCCAGCGCCGGATTTACATATATAAGCTAAACAAGCTGTAGCTTAGGGTCCCTCTTCTTCTGGGGGCCCCAAAAAATTTAAAGGAAAGAAAACTGGACGTACATTTTGAAAATAAAACATAAAAGCAAATACAATAACACCTACCAAGGCTTACAGCAATAATGTTTTGTTTTCTGTAAGCTCCTATGATGTATGTAATTAAGGTCCCTGTTGCTAGCTTTCTTCCTAAAATACATCACTAGTTTGCTAATATCTATATATATATGGAGTGCCTACATTCTGCATGGATTGGTTGCATGGCAACATGTAGAATACAGCTCAAGATTGCAGTGCAGTCAATTTGTCGTAAACAAAGATGAGCTGAACATATAAAGTGCCACTATTATCTTCATCAAATCTAATCCAGCTCTGCTTCCACCTTACAAATGATAACATCACTGCGACGGAACAACTTAAATAAACAAATTCGTTGCGGGATGGAATTGCGCTATGGCGGTGATCAGCCGGTTGTCAAATGCAGTTCATTTTAGAACCCAGATTCAATTAAATCTACTTTCCACGGAATTAAAAAATAATCTGAATAGAACAGAGAATAGGACTAATAAGAGGGAAAAATTGCCACTCATTTAACGTCCGGTTTTGAGGTCGAACCGAACACCGGATAAGGATGTCAAAAACCGAACTGTCCGGTAAAGTGCCGTACGGTCGGCAGCTCTATCCACGTCTCATATAGCCTCGCTGCTGAAAGGGACGCTGATATTAAATCCGATCAAATCAAATCGGATTTTCTGGTTACGAAACGGCGATATTAACCTTTACTTATGCTGACTCGGATATTGTACACTTCTGGATGGTACACCCATATGGAAATTTACGGCAAAAGTGTACCATCCAGAAGTGTCCCTTACTGTACAAGAATATATTACTACAATTAACACTAATAAATGTTAAACTACAATATTTTTAGTAAACTACAACAGGGAGGGAAAATTCCTGATTTTTGTATGACGTTTAAAAATGCACCCAACACTTAAGCTTCCTAGAAATGTAGAACAACGAAGTATAATAAACGCAAGCATTATTTTATTATAATAGCCCCATTCTCATTATTTTTTGTTATTATTACTATGTTTTTTTTTTTTTTTTTCGCAGTCATTATTTCCAGTTCCAAACTTCCTGGCAATTCAATCCTAACGTATCAGGCATCTTCCGTCATTACGCGCAATCACCAGAAACACAATGAGAAAAACACACGTCTACGCGCTGACTGACTGGCTTGCGTGCATTTTTTGTGTCCGCCGTGTGTACATGATGGTGACAATAGTTTGTAGTGGAAAAATAAAATTAGAAGGCGGGGGAGGAAACAGAGAAGTCTGTGTATGTGTGTGTGTGTGTATTATATAGAGAGTAAGAGATAGCAGATCTTGGATGATATGACATCAATTATATGTTGCATGTGTACATGTTAGCGTTTCTAAACCAATCTACAACATCCGTCCTTTGAAATTTGTTTTTAAAAAGAAGAGAAGAAGGAAATTGCATTCTTCGGAAAACTTTCTTTTCACTTTTTTTTTTAAATTAAAAAAATCCTCTACACGACCCCCTTCCGTACCGTTTCTAGTATAATATATAATGACCATCAAAGACAATAAATATAATAGGGTCTTTTTTTTTTTCTGTTTTTAAAATAATAATGAATATGATTTTTCACATTCTCACAGATTCTCATTTATTTTTCCCAGTGAGATTAACTTACTAATGATCAGAGCGATAAAAGTATGCATTGTACCACTTCTTTCTTTATTCCGTGATAGTCCTACTATATAAAGATGAGAAAACCAAGTTCTTTAAGGTACATTATAGAGATAGTCAGAATTCATCATCACCATCATGTTTATCCTGCCATTATGGGCAGGTCACTTGCTGCAACTAAGAAGTTTCCATCAGTGGTGCTATTCTAATTTTATAGCAGCCGGTTTTCTCTCTCTCTCTCTTTGTACAAAGAGAGAGAGAGAGAGAGAGAGAGAGAGAGAAAGAAAGAAAGAAAGAAGGAGGGTAAATGGATAGGTACGTAGATTAAAGCAAAATGGATAGGTAATATAGAAGCTAGATTAAAGCAAACTTTTTACTGGGTACCATAAGTGACAAGTAGAGACCTACACAGCATCCGAACACAAGGTTGTGTGCCGAAATTGGGTAGCACTGCGAATATCTTGGAAAGAACTTATCTAAGATAGATGCTTGTCAAAAAGTATTGAAAAGATCTTAATTTAGCAATGGATCAAAAATTGTTGATAATGGTATATATGCGTTCCAAAAATAAATAACCCTCAGCACTGTGATCCCAGTTTCCATTCTCGATATCTGATTACGAGCATTTGAGATTAAAAAATAAAGCTTATACCTTGTTCTGAGAGATCAATAGTTTAACCTTGTAGCTGTAAGGATTTCTAAAAATAAAGATACTTAAACTAAAATTTACTGATCTTGGGTATAACAGGGTAAAATGTACTGCCATATCTGGGTATAACAAACAGTTCTGCAAACTGGAAATATTTTAACAACCGGTTCTAGCGAACCGGTGCGAACCGGCTGAATAACACCATTGGCTTCCATGCTCCACGATCTTCAGTTAACTTCTTCGTCCTCAAGTACGACTTTTCTGTTTTGATATCGTCCATCTACTCTAAGCTCCTTCAACCTCTCCCTCCCTTTCCTGCCACCATACCACCTAGCACGTCTCTCATGATAAGTTCTTTTTAGCCAATGTCCCAACCAGTTTCTCTTCGTCTTCTTAATAATATTTAAAATTATTTTTACTCCCATCGTTTCTAATACCCTCTCATTTGTTTCCTGCCAGACTCCGCTAGTTCTCTCTATTTTTCTCCTTGAGCTCCCTCGTGGCTAAGCGGTTATAGTATGTGATTTTGGCGTAACAGACACGAGTTCGATTCCCGATGGAAGTTCATATAGTTCGGATTCTACGTTAAGTTGTAGGTCCATGTCTCATGTAACTTCGCTGCTGAAAGAGACGCTAAATTTATTACCATTTTTCTCCATGGGGGCCGCGGTGGCTCAGTGATAGAGCGTTTACCTCTGGTTCTTGGAGTCCTTGGTTCAATCCCAGCTCATGCCAAGTGAGATTTATGGTGGACAAAACACGTGTGGAGGGTTTTCTTGGGGTTCTTCCGCTTCCTCCCACCTGCTCCATTCCACCACTTCATTCATTTCTCATCGCTACCGTCTCTTTTAGCCTAGGCGGCTTAACCATTGGACGTAAAACTTAAATATTTAATTTCATTTCATTTTTCTCCACACCCATATTTCGAGTGCTTCCAGTCTTTTTCATCTCTTTTGAGTAATTTTACATCTATTATACGTCTACTATATGAAACCTGTAAGTAATTTCTCACCTCTGGTGCATGGGATCCTTGGTTCGATCCCAGCTCGCGCCAAGTGAACTTTGTGGTGGACAAACCTATGTGCGTGGGTTCTCCCGTTTCGGTTCACTTTCTTCATTGCACCATATCATTCATTTCTCATCTTCATCGTCTCGTTTAGCCTAGCCGGCATAACCGAGGAACGTAAAACTTAATTTAATTTAAGAACGTAAGATTTAATTTCATTTCATTTCGTACATATAATTTCGACGTCGGTTAGATATTTACAATGTCTATTTCAGATATCTAATAGACGTGTATTATACGAATCTATGCTGCGTGGATTAGGATGATCACTCACGGGGTTTGGACAAGAGAACACGATCACAAGACACGAACACTAACCATTCGTTTGGCTTCATTAGATCTTACAAACACGATTAGGTTATACCAAGATGAGTGGAGTGGGAAGCCTTCCTCGCTCCTCCCCCACCTATAAAGAAAAATACATCAGGCGAGTGCAATAGAACTTCAGTGTTATTAAGTACAGGAGTAATATTTTGTCAACATATCTTCATCATCATAGGTATTTTGCCATTATTGGCAGGTCACTTGCCGCAACCATGCTCCACGGTCTGCCGTCAACCTCTTCATATTTACCAAGGATTTTTTGCCAACCTATGACAGAAATCATTCACTATCTTTTCAATGTACAAAGTATTTTGTGGGGAGCAAGAATTAGAATAAAATAATTAAATGAACTTTGAAAGGTGAATATTCAAACTTCATCCAAAGAGAAGTTGCATATATAATTAGAGGATAATTGTGCACTTTTTAATTATTGTATTTTATCCATTGTACAGAACACGTAATTTTACCCTCCAGCAGAGATGAAGTGGGTCGGAGAGTCGTGTGAGTGAGTCAGTGGATCGTGAGTCAACTGGACGTGACTCACTCTGACCCACCACCCACCGTGGGCTACTCTGATCCAGCGATCTACCATGACCCACTCTGACCTACCGACCCGCTCTGACCCACCAACCCACTCCGATCTACCAGCCCACTCTGCTCAGTACATTGTAGACAGCATCTTCTGAACACTGGTGAACTTCTACGATTTATTTTTAAGGCCTCCAATTTTCTTTGTTTTTCATTTGTTTCTATTTACTTACCTGAGATAAGTATATCTAACAATAAGTGAAAAAACAAAAACTTCAGACACTTTTGGATGTTGATATTTATAATTGTAATAGTAGCAAGAGGACTTACTACTAGGCTTTCGAGAAAGTTGAATTTTACACACACACCCTTTACGTTGGTTTACTTTACCTTGATTTGAGATTCAAATTTTATTATATTTTCCACTGAAAAGTATCTGTAATTCAACAAGAAAATAATTATATATGATAATTAAATTGAAATTCATCGTAGTATGGTCCATGACAAACACTTTACCATTTTATATCGTAAAGGTCACATCCAACGGTATTGTAACAGAGCAGTGTTTGAGCGATTGACCGTAGAAATTCAAACTACGATTTCTGATAATTTCACAGCCTTATTTTATTACAAGTGTAAACTTTTTAGTCAATGGAGAGGAGGACGTGGATCATGGGTCAGATTTTCGTAGGTGGCGTGTACGCGTGGGTCATGGTGGGTCGTGGGTAAGAGTGGGTCACGGTGGGTAGTGGGTCATGGGTCAAGTTTTCATTGACCCATGCATCTCAGCTCTCTAGAAGCATCCCTCCAATAATAAAATTCTCTCAACAATGAAAGGAAGAAAATATACAAAGGTACAGGGAGTTAATTCTAATTATCTATTCATTTTGTCTTTAGGCAAATTTTGAATATTCAACTTTCAAAGTTGTTTCAATTATTGCGTTTCGACGCTTGCTACAAAATATTTTGGAAAGATAGGGGATACGTGCTGCTATCTTCTGGTGATTAGCACACCTTTAACCACACTTAAAAAAAAAATGTATCTGTTGTCCCCTTCAAACAAAAATCTAGTCACACCACAGCTCGAGATACGTAGAAAGCAAAGGAGATAAACAAAAGCTCTCACGAAAATATATGAAAACGTCTAAACAATCCAATTTACAACAATCATAAGAAAAGAAATCACTGCTATGAGACTTTAGTCTCGCAATTATATTGTCCTCTCTGGATATTCCATTTACCGGTTAAAAAAGAAAATGACATTAAAAATAATACACACTGCAGACTCCAAGATATAGTCCCTAAACATTCTTGTTTTTTTTATTCAATGATTTATCGCGACATATACCAGCTTTAACTGTTTACATTAATCTAACGCAAAGAAAAGTATACCTCTATTCAGTACAAGAGTTAGCTTTTTACCTCATTACGAATATGGGAGTCATATGTTCATGTGGATTTAAATTCATATGCACCTAAGAACATTGGTGCATAAAGGTTAGTCGTTGCTTTTAACAATGACAAAATAGGTAGTTCCATTCACTTGGGAATGCTATGGATCAAGTGACCTTATTTCGTTGTCTTTCCTTACCACCTTCCATGCACTTTTTTTTTTTTTTTTAGAAAAAAAAATAAAAATGTAAACCATGCATACTTTTAAAATTTTAATACCTTTTCTATGTAGATACGACGGCTACAAGTATGCCGTACGAGACAAATGCATCCGCAGTTATATACTGAGGATCTTGGGATTAATCTTACGGAATTAAAAGCTTACGTTAAACGTTAATTAGGTTTTACAGCAGGATTATACATTACCACCTCAACCTTGTTTAATAAATATAACGAACAAATGTACTGTATAACAAGATAAACTTTTTCAAACAGTTAGATTTTTTTTCTGGGGAAGGGGTGGAGTGAGGCTACAAATTAATTTATGCTCTGGTGGAAATGATGTTGCGTCATCAGCAGCTAATAGCTCACTTATGTTCATATATTGTTCCGTATGACGTAAATAATTTTTATTCTTCAGGGTATTCTTAATTTATTTTCATATGGTGCTAAACTAGAGAACTGATGGATTTTTGCTATTTGATACAGAGCGGTAGGCAAAGGGTAAAGTGCAGCAAACTAGCTTTTTTTTTCCTGCTTCATTTCTTTTGTATAAATAGCTAAGAAGTACTGTGACTCAGAGGTAGAGCGCTCAAGGGTACTTGATTCGATCTCAGCCCATATAAGTTCGTGGTGGACAATATCGTATCCCTGAGTTTTCTCTGGATTCTCCCGGTTGCTACCATATTTTTATTTCACCAATTCTTTCCTAATCATTCGCTTTAATTAACCACCCTCTTTCTTTATCCTAAAGGACGTTAATTTTTCTTTTTTTTTCTTTTTTAAACAAATAGCGAGGGAGAAACGTTATATATATTTATACAGATACGTTCAATTATAGGGATGCGCACGTGACGAGTCGAGACAGGATTTTCTTGACAAAATACGAGTCGAGACACGGCTCTTCCAATAGAAAAATATACAATTTTCGAGTCAAGACATCACTTTTACAGCACATTTTCGAGACGAGACAGCCACAAATCTTGTCTCGTGCGCATCCCTATTCAATTACTGAATTACTTTTCAAGATAATTATGATGCTAATAATACGAGGCTTGTCGAAAAAGAATCCGACCTTCTTTGGTTATGGGAAAACTATATGGCGTAGGTTGGCCAAATTTTGTGTCAATCTCTTTAACTTGCAGATGGTGTTACTATAATTTGAATTTTCTGTTATAAAGGAGTGTTTATGTTCGGTGCTCTTCAGTGGTCTCGACGCGAGTAAAATGGTAAAAGATATGGGTGTACGGATAGGATACACAAACGAAGTCACAATCAACTCCGTGGACGATGTCGCCAAGGCCTGACAAAGCTCGCGAAGACCCAGAGAAGATCGACAGGTGCGTAGCAAGATCAAACTAATGTTGATTGTGTTCTTCGATTGTGGAAGTAATGTGCAACACAAGTACGTAAAAAAAAAAAAAAAAAAAAAAAAAGGCGTACAGATACGATACGGAGAACTTCTCTTCAGACATTTCCCGTTGGTTCTTTGACCGAAATGACCAGATCTGTGCGACCTCAAATCCCCGAAGACTGCACCAGAACATAATTCCATTTAAGCAGAAAATCCTGCACGCGATTATCCTTTTCACTACAGCACAAGATTTCGATCTTTTGTCAAGCTCCCTACTTAAATGCTCTTTTGATACAGTAAATAACGAATAGCAATGTCAAGTGTACACAACGTGAAGGAGTTTGATTTATATGACGTGATGTGGTAGGTAGTAGATTTCTACCACATCCGGTTTTAGGGGAGGTTGAATATATTCTTAGGACGCTTAATTGGCTGCAGAAAACCACTCCTTGCCAGGTATAACAGTTTTTCTCTAATCGACGTTAAAATTGGAAGTTGTTGATTTATACCACTTTCGATTTGAATAGAGGGTTAAGAGAGAAAGTGACACATATCCTTAGAACGCTAAATCGATTTAAAAAAAAAAAAAACACTTTTCTCAATCCTTTACCATTTTTGTTCTATGTAGATCAATATTGAAATCAGAAATTGTAAGGGATTTCTATCACTTCTGGGTTTAGTAGAGAGTTAAGGAAGAAGGTGAAATGGATTCTTGGGATGCTTAATCGATTACAGAAAATCGCTTCTCGCTATCTACTGCCGTTTTTGCTCTACCATGATCAACGTTAAAACTAGGAATGGTTGATTTTTCCACTTCCGATTTCAATGTTACCTCCAGTAACAACGAACTCGATTCGTAGCTTCTGACACTCTACACCTCAGCCAAAACCGATAATGATTCATGAAACAATGCTTCAGATTTTTTTTCCTCCCGGACGGACAGACACAAGGAGAGACGAAGTAAATATATGCAGAAGTTTTGGTAAATAAAACTTTTTACAAATTAATCGGAATATATGAGAGAATTGTTTTTCACATTGTACATGGAGATTCCAGTGAATGAAAAACCAGTTCCAAAAGTTTCTTTTGCATTCTTCCTGCTTAGCGCGTAGTTTTGACCCAATACGTATTCTCACAAATTATGTAGCCTTTATAGTTGGTTTGTTTGCAGTTTAACGTCATTTTCCACCTCTGAGGCTATATCAATTCGGACCAATTGTTTAAAATAGGATCCCAGCAGTGACGGACCTAGCACGGGACCGGTGAGCCTAGGACCTCAGTTTTTCTTGAGCAATAAAAATAATTTAAGCTATTATTTAAATATTTTTGAAAGTTTATAATAAACTCATGATATACCTGTCATAGTCTGGGTTTTGGCTGCCCCCACACCCCAGTTTTTGCCTTCTAGATCCGCCCCTGGATCCCAACCACTACTCAGGTTTATATCTGGGACAAGTACTCCCCATCGGGAATCGAATCCGCGTTTCTATTTTCACTGTTCCTTTCCTTCCAAGTCTTATTTATTTCTACCAAGTTTTTAACAATCACTCCCCTCCTTTACTCTACAGAGCGTAATCGTTTCATCTGTGTGTATTTCGGGGACATCCTCCTTCTCCCTTATTACCAAGAATTCACACTACGATTTAAAAGTAAAATTTGTGTTTAAGTTAATGTGTAGATCGTTTGTCAGTGTTTCATAACTGAAACTGTTAAGTTGCATCTTTTTAGTGCCCACATTCTGCATATATTTCGACGAAAAAAGAAGAAGAAGAAGAAGCATAGAAAATGATAGTACGAAAACACTTACGTAACACATATTCACTACTAACCTGAATTCAATAAAAGATTCCAGAAGGTCATGTTTTCTTTCTTTCTTCTCTTTACTTTTTTAATAGATCGAAAGTTTTCTTTTACACGTTCTTTTTGTAACAATGTTGTTTGCTTTGTAAGTTTTTTCTTTTTTCTTTTTAATTTTTCTATTTTATGTGCTGTTTGGCGTCCCTTTATCTGAAATTCTCCTCACATAAGGGAAGCTTGTATCAATAAGCTAAATTTTCCCCCTCTTCATGTTTCTATTCGACTATTGTATTGAAAGAAAGAAAAAGTTAGAAGAAAGAAGAAGAAGAAGAGAGAAGAAATCTCCGAACGGAAGGAATGACTGGCAACTTTTGTTGGATGGAAAGAAAGAAAAAGCCAACAGCATGCGTCTTAATTTCTGTCTCACCCAGACTTTTTTTTTAACAAATAGCTTCTTCATTCTGGTGTGGCAGGCAGTGCAAATTAAGGTTTTGTGGTACTTGTTAGCACGGGTGTTCTTTTGGACTGAAGAAGACTGGGTGGCCCCTTTCGAAAAATACCCATCCCTCACTTCAGCTTCACTATTATTATTTAGCCCCCTTAAGATAAAGTCTAGACATATTTTTCTTTTTCATTATATCTTCCTGTGTCATCCCTCTAGCTTAATGTTTCGACTAATACATGACTTATTAATTTCATGTAGTCAGGAAGATTTTGTACAAAATATGAAGGTTAGTTTTACAGTAATTTCATCATTAGATCTAAAAGATCATGAAAAGCGAAAAATGTAACGAAATTTCTCGTTTAGCATCTTACGATATGATCTTTAAGAGTCTTCATCCCGGCGAAATTAAAATACCGCTAATTTTACAGTAATTATGTGATATCTTCAAATAGATAAAAGATAATTGAAATATGGAACAAGAGCGCCCTAGACAATATTATTTTGCGTGAGATACCGTTATCACAAGTCATCTAGTAGCTTTCCGTTTTCAGCTGTTTAGAAACGCGAAAATAAGTGCCGATTTTCGAAATGGCTCGAAATCGAAAGCAGATAAGTGAGTCGTGATAACTGTTTCTCATGTAAAATAATATTGTCTAGGGCGCTCTTGTTCCACATTTCGATTATCTTTTATCTATTTAAAGCTATTTTATCTATCTGTAAATTAGCGGTATCTTAATTTCGCCGTGATGAAGACTCTTAGGCTAAAGGAGACGAATGGATAACGGAAGCGAATTATTATGAAAGCAATGCTGCAATGAGATTGTGAAAGAAAATGAGAAAAGCCCCAGAAAAAACTCTAAGACATGACGTTGTCCACCACAAAGTCACATGATCTTGGATTAAATTAGGGACCCACCGTACCAGAGGTGAGCCCTCTACCGCAAAGCCACCATGTTTTTTTTTTCTCCATAGAGAGCAAGTTGTAATGCGTATAGAAAGCAAGCATATACGAGATACACATGTTGTATGCCGTGTTAATCGCCGGCTTTACTTTTTTTTTTTTTTTGGTGAAATTCAAACTAAGACTTTGATTTCATATATTTTTGTAACTAAAATTCACATTCAATGAAGTTCTGAAAATGATTATAAGCAATAATAATTGTGATAGAGTGGAAATGAATAAATACAAATTATTTAGATGCAGTAGTAACAAATAAGCACGAAATTAGTGAAAAACTAAATATGCTCATACCTGGTCGTAAGTGGATAAGATTCTTCCGAAAATGACCAAACATATTGGTATGCGTCAACTGGATAAAGTTCTTCAGCATTTTCTGTGGTAATGTAACCTATCCATGGACAATTATGTTACGGAGGTCCTCAATGGTCCCTGCTAGTGGAAATGGGATTGGCACTCTGCAATAAAGGGCATCCCATGTATGCTATCTGCGATTTAGATCCACAGAGGTAAGTGGCCACTGTACATCGTGATATCTTCATATTTCATACATTCTTGCACCAATTGGCATCGGTAAGATAGGTCATACTAAAAATGTAACAATGAAAACATAAGGCCACTGTGCTTGGGCAAACAATGTGCTTGCATCAGTAAATGTGTTTGAAGCCGTGAGTTTATGAAGTTAATCCAATTTATTGGCTAAGAAAAGCGGTGCAAGGAATAGTGTAACAGACGGTCTGAATGCAAAACCGTTTCAGAAGTGTGATCTAAAATTATTCTAACCACTATATAGAGGGACTCATGAAGAGTTTCATGCCTTGGTTTTCAAACCCGACAAGAGTTGCTGCAGTCTGCGAGGGCCGGTCCATCCTAACCAATTGCCAAAAGAACATCACGAAAAAAAGTTCAAGCAATGGCATTTATTGTCGAGTATTACGAATAAGATTCTTCTCTATGTGACACAAACATAACACATTTTGGGGGGAAGGCTCGGTGGCTCAGTGGTAGAGCATTCACCTCCGGTGCTTGGGGTCCCTGGTTCGATCCCAGCTCGCGCCGTGTGGACTTTGTGGTGGACAAACACCGTGCTCGTGGGTTTTCTCGGGGTTCTCCCGTTTCCTCCCACTTTCTTCATGCCACCATTTCACTCATCTCTCATCATCACCGTCTCCTTTAGCCTAACCGGCATATCCGTGGGACGTAAAACTTAAAGATTTCATTTCATTTATAACACATTTTCAATGGACTAAGGAGCGCAGATAGGCATATTGGGTTGTAGCGGTCTGGAGACAGGTGGTGTGGTCCGACAGATGACTTTGTTTACACGACAATTGTGCACTGACAGCCCAAAAAAGAAGTTATCCAGCGGCGTGTGGAGAGTGTGGTTTAAGCTGGAGGAAATTTTGTGATGAGGTAGGGAAGTTTTTCGTACCATGAATTGGGCCATGAACTAGAACGTTCGTTTGGACATTCTCCTGGACCACGAGTTACAATTTCACCAACGGCTTCATGAAGAATACACACGGACTCTTCCATTTTCCAAGGTAATAACTGCTATACTCATAAAGCTCGATACGTTTGTCCATGATTCGAGCAACACTTAGGCGTCATGTCTCAAATGGTCTGGCCTACAAACTCCCAGATTTGTATCCAACTGGAAACCTATAAGACTATTTGGAGCAGAGGGTGAAATACAGAACAAGGCATTTCCACACTTTCTGGAGTTATCTGATCTACTGATGGGACATACCTGCAACACCTCGTGCAGTCACTTTCACACCGAACATAGGAGGTCATCTAGGCCACAGACGGTGTTGTCCAGTATTAGATAAGTTCTACGGGCGGCTGGATATTATTGTGTGTGGGCGTGTTGTGTTCTTATTCAAGGGTGGATTGATTCAACTTTCAGGAGCGCTAGTGTGCATCCATTATTACACTATTTAGTTAACTGAAAATGCAATAAAAAGAGCTCATCTGTTATTTATAATTTCAACAAAGCAAAGGTTATAACGCTGTATGAAATGCTCAGACACAAATTGGTAGCCAGTACTTACGGATGATCATGTCCAAAATGCAGTCGAAAACAATTCGAATAATATCGAAAACACTTTTATAATACGGAATATCAAATATTTATTGAAATAATTCCTAAACAAGAACTGAGCTATGGCAGAAAATTGTAGAGCGTAGAATACCTCATAGATCAAAATTTTTGGCAACATTTCTTAAGAACAAAAAAGAAGTGAAAGTGATACTTAACGTTTATGTACCGTTAATTACGATTAAAATTTGAAAATATGAACTGTAATTGGATTAAATTGTAGTTAACGTGAGATTCGAACCGAATGAATTCCCACCGGGAGTTGAACCCGGGTATCTTGTGTTAGATGTGCGTACAAGATATATTTTCGAATCAACAGGAAAAATACAGTGTAGCTCCAAAAGAACTATGATGAAAATGCACAAACTACGTGAGCTGAAGAAAATGTTCATAATGGCGAAAAGTACACTGTTTGTTGTTTTGAGATCAATAAAAATATTGTGAAAAATATTATTCCTTGTCACCCACTGGACAATTGAATTACATAAAAATGTATGGTTGATTAAAGAAAAAAAAAACTTTAAAGGAGTTTCTCTCTTCCCCTAACTTGTGGACAACAAGCAAAACTAAATCGAATGAATCCAGTGCAACAGATGTTTCTATCCCTTTACACCGCAGTGCCTACAGATGGATCATCATACTTCAATACTTGAAAATCGCTTAAGGAACCATGAGGTGAAGCTTTCGGTGGTGGCTCCCTTTCATCTTCATCCCTTTCTATTCCTATTCCTTCAACCTCTCACTCACACCATTCATAGAAAAGAGATTTTTTTTTAATTATTGTTTCGAACTCACACCCTCGACAATGATCTCCTTGCCTTGGCTTCTTCCACTCCTTCCAAAAATGAACCAACTTGTCAGGGTGGGCAGCTAGTCCAAATTGTATGCATAATTACTTATACATACACACACACACATAGAAGCTTCCAGGTAGTGAGGGTGGGCTCAACAAGAGCTTGCTGCCTGAAAATGCATTCTGAATGGTCAAAATAATCCATATATATTTTGATAATGTGTTTTCTAAGGGAAAAAGGAACAACTTCCAGAAACAATACATAGCTATAGAAACGAGAACTACCTGTCACAGAGCAGTTTGATATTATTACTCGACCACCTCAAATGCAATTTCCGAGCGTTCATATTTTTGTTGAGCTCACGTTTACTATTGGGAACGCCTCGTTTATTTACTAGACAATTGTATATTCAAGATTGATATGTATGTTTAGGTATGTTTCTGCACTAACACTACATACATTAACATATAGTAACAAAACATTTTCAAAAAGACTTCTGAATACGGCTAGTTTCTTACATAAAAAATATTCAAGAATACGTATTTTTAAATAGTATAAATATTCTGAACGCCAAGATGTTTCATTTTATGCTTTAGTAATTATATTTCAGACAAGAAAAGTGTTATGTTAATAAAAATTTTACACACACCATATTCTTATTCTTTCTGGTTTTATGTCTGAGCATCCATATAGAATACCATGGAGACTTAATGACAATAAATCTACATTATTTCCATGAAAGACTGAAAGGTAGGTTATCTAAGCTAATCAGACATTGCACCCATACATTGCATCCGTAATCAGTCTTTCGAAAATAAACGTCAAAGTAAGATCCACGTCTTACAACAACTAGAGTAAGTAGTTTGCTTATGAACACCTATTTGTATTGCATTCTAAAATTTCATCATACAAATATTGAAACTTCTATTATCGTATTCTAAAGCTAACTCATGCAAAATGTCAAAACGTTTGCTGCTTGTTGTGTTTTAAAACTTCATAATATAAATACCAAAAATTCTATTTTTTGCTATGTACGAAAAATTAGAATGCAGTCAAAACTTCTGTGTATTCTAAAATTTCACTATGCAAATGTCAAAACTTGTATTTCTTGTTGTATTCTAAAACTTCAGCATGGAAATGTCTAAATTTTTATTACTTGTTGTATTCCAAATCTTCACCGTACAAATGTTAACACTTCTATGGTTTGTTACATTCTAAAATATCAATTCTTTATTGTATTTGAAAAGATTAACATGTAATCTAAATTTCTATTATTTATTGTATTCTAGAACTTCACTATATACATGTTAACACAACTTCCTTTGTTGTATTCTAAAACTTCACCACACCAATGTCAAAACTTATACAGTAACGGGTATTGCATTTTAATACATCATCATGTGCAATCAGCATTTCTATTACTTGCTTGTGTTCTAGACTTCGCTTTCTAAATAATAAAATTTCTTTTGCTTATTATATTCACCGTGAAACTTTACGCAAATCTAAAAATTTATATTGCTTGTTTCATCAGCAAAATGTCAAAACTGCTACTGCTTACTAAAGTATCTCTTTTAAACTCTATAGTTTTTTTTTCTTTCTCATTAGAATAAAAAGCTCCACATAATCTTACACACCTTACATAAACTAACTCGATAGGCGAATTAACATGTTTAATTCATACCAATACATACATAAGAAGATATTTAGCATTGCTATACTGATTAGATTATAAATATCCTGGCAACCCTGTCGTTTCTTCGTCAAAGTTTCGAACCATCAGTTAGGATGACTCGTAAACCTGGGAGATGCGCAAACCACCGAATATAATTAATTGGCCTGGGAAATGCACGGGCTGAGGACCCAGTGAATCGTGAAACTTGGCTAACACCTGACGCCCAAAGCTCAAAAGACATCGAAACGTCAAAGTGAACTCTACAGAATCTTCTTTTTATTTTTTTTTCTCAAATATATTATTTCTTTTTTGTGTTATAAAACGAAATAATATTCCTTGCTCTTTTTTTTTCTTTTGTCTGTGAAAGGCTTCTGGAATTTCCTACTCCCCTATTCTCACTGCATCAGTAGCGTCCATCCTGATGACTTTATTTCGCTGTATTACTGTTGTTAGATATTTCTTTCGTTTTTTTTTCTGTTACTGGTGGGTGTAATAGCTCTTACATCCGCCTTTGTACCTCTTTCTTCCTTCTTCTTCTTTCTCTTCTTTATCATTCGTTTTATTTTTCGTTAAGAGTTTTCGTCCATTGTCCTATTGGACAAAGGATAGAAAAAAAAAGTGTGGAACTTCTCTTCATCAAAACAAATCCATCATTGTCAACTTACAGATGGACGCAATTGATGGTCAACGCAGGGCGGTTCTACGGCTCAACAATGCTATTAGAAACCATAGCAAAAATAGTATGTGTCAATTTTTCATGCTTCATCTTTTTTTTCTTTTAAATGTGTTTGTCTTTACATTCGTCCCTTTTAGATTTGTTTATCCTTACCTTGAAAATGGATGGAAGTCTTTATTTTTTTTTTAACATATTTCCCATATTTATGTCCCTCAGACATCAAACTGATGTATTAGAACTGAAAGACTTGGATGATGAGGTACTTCTGGAATTAAGATAATGGGAGGAAACGGAAGATAACGCTGCCTACGAAGGGAATGTTATCTCACCAGAAACTCGAAGAGTCTGGAATCAAATTACGAATTTTCAATACATCCAAGAAGAAAATATTCAACCATTAAGCCACATTGTGCAGAGTGAAACAAAGAATAAGTATCGTACAAAAATGTGAGATGATTTGTTAACGTAATTTGCATCCTTTGTACGAAACTTCTAAGATAATATCAATTGTATAATAATAATAATAATAATAATAATAATAATAATAATAATAATAATAATAATAATAATAATAATAATAATAATAATAATAATAATAATAATAATTGAAGCAAGAAATACCGGATGAAAAGTGCAGAAAATGCAAAGCCACATCAGAAACAATTGAACAGGCTCATGCCCTATAATGGCTCCCACAGACTATCTAAAAAGACACAACAATGTTGCAAAAGGCATTCATCAGTTTTTGGCATATAACATAGAACTCATCCATCACCATCACCAATACCAAGCCATACCATAAATATCAGGCCAAGTCCAGTATTTGAAAATAATAAATACAAACTCTACTGGGATTGAGAAATCAGAACAGACGTAACGGTACCTGCTAACAGACTCAACATCACTATTATCAATAAAATAGACCAAGAAGTAACCCTCATAGACGTAGCAGTATCATTGACTCATAACATAGGTGTACGTATAACATTCAGTACGAAAATAAGCAAACATAAAGATATGGTTGACGAAATCCAAAAGTTACGGACACCAGAAACTTACAGTAAGACCAATCATTAACTCAACTACAGCAATTGTCTTTAAAAGTGCTGTGACTCAACTTGAAAAGATAAACGCAAAACATCTAACAAATCTATATTATTGATTTTTATAGCTTTGTTAGATGTTTTGCGATCAGTAATACTAGACAACTGTTATATGGTCAGGTTGTTCCTTGGAGAAGAACTCTTCAAATAATCTGTACTTGCCAGAGACGGCTGTCAGATTAAAAGCTGAAACCGGTTTAAACCTAGATACAGCAATAATAATAATAATAATAATAATAATAATAATAATAATAATAATAATAATAATAATAATAATAATAATAATAATAATAATAATAATAATAATAATATGTAAGAGAAGCCTCGTTGGTTGACTGGTGTTTAGAGCACTTTTCAGCACCGAGGCTATATGAGACGTAGATCTACAGTTTAAGGTAGTGGTTCCCAATCAAGGTATCGCGCTGTCCCATAGAGTATATCGCGAAATTTTAGAATTCAAAAATCAAAAAGCATTAATAATCACTAACACTCATTTTATCCTGGAAAGCAATAGGATGATTCTGAAAGTTTTTTTTCTGGTGAATTCAAAAAATTATATTCGTTTTTTTCGTATCAAGTCTCAATATTTGGAAAAATCGAAAAATGTAATTGAAAATTTCAATTTTCTGGAACTAGCTTGAAAAAATTAAAAAGTTTCTTAATTATAATAATGTTATCAAACACTCCAATATATTAAACACAAAGTTCATTAATATAAAATTAATTATCCGGTACCCTTCTCCCATCACAGACGAAAGAGATCAGAAACTTTTGTAGGAAAGAAGGGAAAGATGACCATTAGAAGAATATTTACCTACCCACAGTTGGCACCAGCGAAAGGTGCTGAAATAATTGAGCACCAATATTAAAGGTTTATTGTTGCATTACCCAAGAAAAAGCAAACAAGAAAGTGCGGCGATCACAGAACCATTAGACTTATTTCCTTGCGCATATACTGAACAGAGAGCTGGAAAGTAAGATAGAGGAGATGTTGGAGGAAGATCATTTTGGATTCGAGAAAAGGAAAAGGCACTAATGATGCTATTGGATTAATGAGAATGAGAACGAGTTTTTGACATAAAGGAAGAGTTGTGTTTGTGCTTCATCGACTGGCAAAAAGTTTTCGACCGGGCCAATTGGAACAAACTTCTGAAAATAATTTAAAAAATCAGTTCGTGGGTTTTCTCGGGATATTCCGGTTTCTTCCCACATTCTCATTCCACTAACTCTTCCATCATCATCCATTTGCTTTATCATCGTCTCCCTTAGCCTAACAGTCATAATCGTGGGACATTAAACTAAAAGTGTCACTTCATTTCATTTAAAGAATGACCTAGAAGTGAGATTATCTGTTGCGGGAAAAGAAAATCATTCATTGATGTTAGCAAATCTTCATTATATTAAGTACATTTACTTAGCATTCAAATTTTCCCTTAGCTGTTGTTCTAAGTAGTAATAAGTAAAATATTTTGCGAAAATTTGACTAAATCCAGTTCACAAATGTTATTGGCCAGTATTTCGGTAATCAAAGGTCTATGTTGAAAATTATTCACATACCACACAAGCAATTGTCTATTTCCATGTCAACTTTAGGTAAAATTGGATGAGTTCGGACAAGAAAAGCAACACTGTATTTTAGTGAAAAAGGTTGAGTTGAATTACTTAACACGTTAAATAGGATAAATTAGCTGAAATTAGGTATTAACAAATCATAAACAATGAACATCATGACTCATGTAGAAACATAGTACATGTTTATTTTTCCATAATATCTTGCTCAAAGGTGGGGAAAGGGGGTTTCAACCCTTCCGTACACATATTCATAAATCATAATATTGTAATACCCTACACATGGTTCTATTTGTACATATTAACATGTGATCATATATACAAACAATACCACATGAATTTACTACAAGCCACTACGAGATGCAGACGACAGACCATCAGCACCACAACTCATCACGTGATGGAGTAGACACACTAGCGCCACCGCTACACTGGAGCAGCTACAAAATTCAGAGAATCAACGCAACGAGCACCAGTCAGTCCTTGTCTGGTCAAGTTCCCTCCCTTAGATTGCAATGGAGCTCTGGGAGAACCTTAACCTAACCCAAACCTTTTAGCTGGCAGTGGAGCTCTGGGAAAACCTTAACCTAACCCAAACCTTTTAGCTGGCAGCGGAGCTCTAAGGCCTTCCTTTCCCACTTAGCATGCAGCGGAGCTCTGTTGGGAATTCTAACATCTCTCTCAGCTTGCAGCAAACTTTGAAAGATCCTTACCATAAAAACCCTCAGCCTGCAGTGGGGCTTCGTGGTTATCGTTTCCCCGCTTAGTTTGCAGTGGAACTCTCCGAGATTTTAACCTCTCTTTACTTGCAGCGGATTGAGAATCCAACCCCTCCCTACTCAGCTTGCAGCGGAATTTTGTGAGAGATCCTTTCCTCCAATACGCTACTTTATATCAAAATGAGCTGCGTTACATAACCATGCTTCAGGTTCCAATTTGAATATTTTAAGTCTTTATGCAACAGTAAGGTTACGAAGGAAAATATTCACAATTAAAGTGAGCTCCGAACTACGACCTGGGCTCAAATCCGCTGCAGTTGGTGGGTGCGTACACCATTATATAAGATCACTATTACAGTATCGGCCGTTCCTCACCATATTGTTTCGCCTCCAGGAGGATCAGCTCTAGAATAATAAAAAAAACTAAAACTCGAATACCAATCCTTTTTCGGCAGCTCTATTCCATTAGGAAAGCAAAGGAAGATTTCCTCGTTTGCAGGAAGCCTTTCTTGTAAGAAGGAGTGTGTAGAAAGATTCTCAAAAAAGTGGGTTGTCAACTTTTTTAAAATATGGCTACACATATGTAAAATAAAATTTTCATGATGGCATTCCCTGCCATGATATCATTTCCTCCAACTTTCCAAACACTGAGTGCAGATTAACAATGCGTTCAGAAGGTAGACACAAAATCCATGGAAACTGCGTAATCAACTCAAAGATAGAATTTTCACAAGTAAGATTGTTTTATAAAATTTGACTCCTTATATCTTCTTACCGGAACTAAAACAATCAAGAAGTTCCGTTAGTTAGATAAATTCATTACGGGAAACAAAAAAAAAAAAAAAAAAAAAAAAAATCAGAATCAAAATCTTCTACTTTTCTTAGATCATCAACTTGCAAGTTTAGGTAAGAATCCAAAATTGTTGCTACAATCCACTTCGCACAACTTCTCTTTCACGTTGCTTCGGTAATGATGGGTCTTGGGGCATCGGCTGGCAATGACGGATGAGTAATTAATAAAGCTTGCTTTCACACACCTGATAGAAGCAGGTTTCGTTTTATGAGCGCACATCTTCTTGATTGATCATAATTAGTTATAGCTTCTCTTGGTTATAGCCAATGGCAAAAGATTCTTTTCCTATGTACTAAATTCTCGATTACATATTTTCTTACGTAGGGTTTCAAGCTATTAGGTAACGTCTCTTCTTGATTGTACAAACAAAAGAAGAAAACGAATGTATTTGTGGTATGGTAGACGTAAACCTTGTTTGTTTTTATTCACTGAGATTTAGTGTTTCTTTCAGCATCAGTGATGGACTTATAGTTTCAGATAGAATATGGACCACCGTAATAATGTTGAATGGTCTTTCATTGGGAATCAAAGCAAAAATCCCAAACATTAAAACCGCTCGCGCTAGGCACTATAATAGCAGGGAAAGCTCAAGTTATTTCGATGGCTTAGTGTCATAGAAAAGTATCTACAAAAAGTTAGTTTTTTCAGAATCGCGAAAAGAAGTTGTTTTTCGTCTTTGATTTTAGTTTTTGATAATCCAAAATGCTTTTAATTTGATCAAGCATATTTTACAAGGAAGTTTGACTTATAATCATTTCACAAAAAGAAACATTCGAGCTCTGATAATGTCAGAAATGTTCGTATCTCGAAAAAACAGTATTTATAGATACGTTTTTTTTTTTTTTTTTTTTTTTTACACTAAGCCGTCGATTTGTTCTTGAGTAGTTGGTCGCCTAATCTTACAACAACGTAACTTATTCGATTTAGGATTTAAGATTTATATTTCTGGGCTTTCGGCATCTATGGCCATGTTCACCCGTCACGTATAAAAGATGACGTTCCTCGGCGAGCACACTGTCCGGGGATAGAGAAGGAAAAAATGATTGGGGAAGGAAGGAAGCGGCCTTGGACCTATATGATATGTACTGGATTTCCTGGAATTTGCCTGGTGTGAATGAGGAAAACCCAGGAACACCTCATTCAGAATGGCTTGCCTCAGAAAGCTTTTTATACTTTTTCGACCGATTACTACTACCGGGAATCGAACCCGGGACCGCTCACACCGAAGTCGAGAACGATAACGTATTGGACTATGTATTTTCTGTGACGATGAGAAAATATCTAGACGAAACTAAAATGTATTTTTAACTACTATAAAATTCCACAGAAAAACTTTAAAATATCTCGTACATTATCGTATATTTTTTCCAAATGGGGAAGGAATAGTGAATATCTTTAAATTTTCTTTCAATTATGCCGGTCCTCATACACTATTCTAACCACAGTACGTGCAAAATACGTGGTTTTAACATCCTAAAGAAAAAAGAAAAGAAAAGAAACTTTCATGCAGTATCATCCAACTTCTTAAGACAAAAATATTGCTTCTTTAACAGTGATCATACATATTGCCATTTCAGTTACAGCAAATATTAATTAGACTTTTCACAGGAAACATTTGTAAAAATAATTTTAGGGGAAAATCTTAAGAATAATTCTAATCACTGCGAAATTAAAATACCGCTAATTTTACAGTAATTATGTGATATCTTCAAATAGATAAAAGATAATCGAAAAATGGAACAAGAGCTTGCTAGACAATATTATTTTACATGATGTACCGTTATCGCGACTCATATATCAGCCTTTGATTTCCAGCCATTTACAAAATCAGAATTTATTTTCGCGTTTATAAATGGCTGCAAACGGAAAGCTACTAGGTGACTCGGCATAATGGTACTTCAAGCAAAATAATATTGTCTAGCGCGCTCATGTTCCACATTTCGATTGTCTTTTATCTGTTTGAAGATATTACATACTTACTGTAAAATTAGCGGTATTTTAATTTCACAGTGATTAGGCCTCTTATGTAATATAATTACGGATAAACATTTGTGGTAATGTACGTACAATATGATCTCATGATGCATTTTCTTTTGCAGAGCAAATAAATTAGAGGGAAAAAATGTATATCCATTTGCTGCAGGCACCAATCAGGTTACCAAAGAGGAACTGAACTGATGGAGTCGATGGTGAGGACGTATGGATGGAAGAAGAAAACAGAAGAAAAAAGATAAAAACAAAATGAAAGAATGAAGAAGGTAAAAAGGAAGAACTTGTTTCATCTTGTGGTGCTTGTACAAAAACATGTTATGGCAACTTTTCCTTTCTTCTCCTCTTCCCCTTTCTTTTACCTTATTTCTTGTGCTTGGCAACTAATTATGATTTATTGGTACTCCACTTCGGTCTCTTGTAGGCCGCCAACAAAGGACCACCTCTTGAACCATTCCTTCTGTTTGTCACCTTTGCTGACATAAAGAACATCGGCTAGACTCTTAACACTACTTTGGATCTTGCCGCGATGTTTATTATTTCCTTAACCATTTTTCTTTAAAACTCTTTTCTCTAACTCCTTTTACCTCTAACTAATATATAGAAAAATAAAGGCAGCTCTTGTCAAACGCACAAAAGTGGAAATTTACGTATTTAGTTAAGTATAAAATAAGATATTTTTTTTTCAAAAAAAGAACTTCTCTATAGGAATGTCACGAATTTTTGGTGTGCTACCTTGTTTCGGCTTCGGTTTTTAATCTTGTTCTATTTCAATACATATAACAAGAGAACATTACACAAAACAACTGTTTCTTAACTTTTTGTTGTTGTTGATCTTCTTCTTTTAGCAACAAGAACATAAATAACGCAATTGATACATAAATTCATCAAGAGAAGTGACATCCAATTTGTTCGTGTACATACACAACCTGAATATTATATAAAAGTAAAAAGCTTATTTATGTACTAAATGCACCACCTGCAGTAACATCCCAATTTCTTCCGCACATGTATAGGGGATATTCTTTTAAAAAAATATGATATACTGTACTTGGATATATTTATGAAAAGTTTAATGTATTACAATGCGAAATAAGAACAACTGTAAGATGTAATGTTTCTAAAATTTAATTTTAATAGAACAACACTCTTATTTCCAATTAAAATGTTCATTACCTTATATATTTTTCAATAAGATTATTTATAAAAATTAATTTGTATTTCCAATATAATTTAGTGTTAATGCTGTCCTACATTTCCGGTATAACTAAATGAAAATTCAATATTTCATTTACAATACAACTAAGTAGAATAAAAATGCCATTCTATATCCAAACTAAGTGTAAACTCAATGTTATATGACCAACACATCTACTTTAAACGTACTTAATATGTTTCAATGATAATCTTGCATTACTTTTTCATTGCAACTTGACGAACAGTCATTATTTCTATTTAATCTGATGGAAATTTAGTATCCTTTTTTCAGTATCACATAGGTAAAAATTTAGTGTTGTGATTCCAACATGACTATATTAGAATTCAGTATTGTGTTTCCAACATAACCAAATGAAAATAGCTATATACAGTATAACAAGGTAGAATGTAACTTTTGTATCATTATATATCGAATGTACCTTTCTACAATGTATAAAAGTCCACTTTTATAAATTATTTCCAACATAATGACTTGAAAATCCATTACACATATCAAAATAATTAGGAAATAGCTTCGTATGGCAGTACAACAATTTTTATTACTATAATTTCTCTGAAGTAAGTAAATGAAAATGCATAGAATTGGAGCTAAAAATCTAGTATTATATTTTCAATATACCTACAAAAACTTTGCCATTTAAATTAAGATATAATTTTGTAAAACTTACGTGTTAGATTTATAGTATATGTAAGTTAAAGTTTTATGTACACTTTCAATATACCTAAATAAAAAATTAAATATCACATTTCCGAAACAAGCATTACACTTCAAATATGACCAGGTGAAAGTGAATTATTCTGTTACCCTTGTAAATCTACGTTAATGAGTAGTACTACAGGATAGGTTAAAGCTATGTATTGAAATGTAAATTCCGTTTCCATTAACCTTAGTTGTACGAGGTTAAACTTTAAAAAAAATGTAAATGTAGTTATTTTTACAAATACGATCTAGTTATTTTTAGAAATACAATCATAGTAACAGATCATGTAATACATATTTCACACAAATATGCATAAATGAATAACTTCAGATATTAAGGGCATTCTCACGGACTTGAAATTAGAAGTTGAAATTAACTATTTTATAAACTTAAATTATAATGTAATAACAGATTTAACAATGATGCACTATCAATATAGCAAGATATACTCTAGGAATATCTTTATTATCTTCAAAATAGTTTTCGTGCATCATTATGAAACTATTGGGAAAGGTATAATGTTTATTGGTGTACGCATAAAGAAATAATTTGGCCTTATTCATGTAACACGATATTCTTAATTTTGAATTAATAATCTAACTTTTTGGTATATATTTAGTTTATCTTGTAGATAATCCTTCAAGACAAATACCATACATCATTATCAGTTGCAAGAATCGTCTTTCATATGTTATTGAATATGAATTTTAATGAAACAACTATTTTCTTTAGGAACGAATGCGCATACGAACATTTTCTCATAACGTTTTATGCATTTGTTAAGTACTTAGTTCAATATTACGTATTATAAAAAGTGTAGTAAATAAATGCGCGTATTTTTGAATTGATGTCAGTAATTTCAAGCTCACGCATATTATAGTCATAAGCAGATATTTTGCAATACTCGATTTTGTAGTTGATATAAGTGAACGGTTAGGTTTTCGTTACGTAATGGGAATTCCGATTCGAATCCCGCTGCTGATCATCCTGAGCACCTGACTAAAACTTCTCTAGAGTATTTTTCTGTCTCACCAGCATGAGGCACCAGGGTAGAATGGTAATCTCTTTGAAGATATGTCCTGGCTAAATTTTGTCAGTTGTTTTCAACATAAAATGGCCATAAAGTATTTGGAGTTTTTACTAACAAGAAATAAATAACTATCCAGAGGCTAAGTATATAAAACAAAACTATTGTTTATGTATAAGATTTGTATTTCAAGTTGTTTCGAATTGTGTCAGTGTCTGCAATTGTGGTAGATCTGCCGTCCATGATGGAATACAAGATTTTCATTTCATGATCTGCTGATGCGTGGAATGCCTGTGAAGGAATGAGGAAGAAAGGAAAAAAGAAAGAAAAATACGTGGGTGGGAATGAGAGGTAGATGGATGCTGCAGTGGTAATGAAAGATTAAATTGGAATCAGAACGTAAATATAAATGAAAGTCGCTGTGCACAAGACGTTCAGATGGTGGAGTGACGGAGGTTCTCGAGTGGGAGAGTTGAAGACTAATTAGTTGACTGTCATTGGTACATAGTTCAACTGTCAGTTTCTTTTACGGTCGACTCATTGTGTTTTCTATATATATGTATAGTGCTCTTTCTTCGTTACCCACTCTTTCCCTTGTTTATATTGCTATTTCGTCTCTAAATATACATGTATATGCGAAGGGAAGAAGGGTTGTGTAATTAATTGTCATCCTGTTTCTCTTTCTGTCTTGTAAAACAGTTTAGAGCCGAATATAAGAGATCCTTGGTTTGCCTATCAATTAAGACAAAAATGAGATAGTACACTGTCATACAGTTTGCAAGGTTTTACGTAGGTGATGTCACTTGACAGACAGCCAATCATGTGTTTTGGTGATTTGACATTGAGTGACAGATAACGAATGAAATTAGGCCACTGTCCTTTCTTTTGGTGGTGTATAAGCTGAGGAAGCAGCAACAGAAAACAATGCAATTCTGTGAAAATTACAATATATTAAAGTATTAACTAAGAATTAGCGGCGGATCCAAGGGGCGGGGGCGATCGGGGTGATCGCCCCCCAGAAGAGGAGACTTTCTTATTTTATATATAAATAAAACCCATCCCAGAGTTTGGAGCTCTAAAAAGTAGCTCTAAGTAGTAGTATCACAATCCACCGCCTGCAAGAAGTCCGTCCTGGATCCGCCCCTGCTAAAAATTGAACTAGTTGTAGGTGCTTAATTTGTTTAATATTTTGAGCTAATTACACAGGTCAATATGATTTTTATTTTTCACAAATAAAGTGAATGCTGAGTCTGATACAGTTCGTTGTCCTTCTAAAATTAAAACAGAATCTTTCGATCAGCCAAGGTTTTGTTCTAACAGCCATTTTTTTCATCCTTATACGTAAAAGGGACCGTATTTTATTGAAACATGCATAATTATAAAGTTAAATAGCTTATGGACACCTATGTCATATAGATATTTGATTTATCAAAGAAAAAAAGGTAGAAACTGATGGTGAAAAAATTGTCCTTTTCTTGGTGTAAGCTTCACAACACTATACATGTAGATCAAAGTCAAATGCATTTAGCAGGCAGCCAGCGTTGACCCTGTAGTGAGCCCGCCAGATGTTTCTGTGTAAGTATGGAGTTCTTTTATTATTATTATTATTTCTTGCATTGTGAAAAATCTTCCATAATACCAAGAACGTGTTTGAATCATCTGGACAATTTCTACTATATTTGTGAGGAATAACCTTTAAATCTCAGAGGTGAAATTTTACGTCATTTGTTAAAAAATAAAAAAATACGAGCTTTACTTTGGTCGAAAAGTTCGTGATTTTGATAAGCCATGGGCTCCGAATTCATGTTAATGTGTTATGTGTGCGGCTTCTCACAGGATGGAAAAATGGCACACATCATATACCTTTTGCAATTCCTATAATCTGGAGGGAACAAAAATACCACTTCATTGATTACTATTTTTGTTTAGCAAACTTTTATAAAAGGAATCATATTTTAAAATAAACATACTGTTACAAATTCAAATTTGCCATCTGCAATAAGGCCTGTATTACATAGCGACGATTATCCTGTGCTGAAGTATCCAGATTTCGTGACCTTGATTGATGACTCTGACTTTGAAACAGTGCATACTGTGAAAGAAAGGCAGGATAGAAGTGATCCTACATTCGAGGCTTCTTCATCAGAATATCACCTACTAACTCAAACAGACCTCAATGATCTCGTTCGGGATTTACAGTTGCCTAAACAACAAGCCGAACTTTTAGGTTCGAGGGTCAAAGGTTGAATCTATTACATAAAGATACAAGAATATTCATGTATCACACTTTTGACAATGATTGCAAAGACTATTTCTCGACAGAGGATGATTTAGTATTTTGTAATAATGTTAGTGCAGTTTTGGAGGCTATTGGATATGAACACCAGCCACATGAATGGCAACTGTTCACATACTCCTCGAAAATTAGTTTGAAGCCAGTACTTCTGCACAATGGCAATGAATGAAGTCAAAACCTGTGGCCCATGCAGCTGACACAAAAGACACATATAATAATATGAAACAACTGCTAGATAAACTCGAGTACACAAAATATAACTGGAATATCTGTGGTGATTTAAAAGTCATAGCTTTATTACTTGGCTTGCATATTTGAATACACCAAATTCCGTCTTATCTTATGTAAATGGGACAACAGAAATGGGAAGGCCCACTACGTTAAGAAGCAATGGCTTGAACGTGAAACTCTTCATCCTGGAAGCAAAAATGTGTCTTACATCTCATTGATGAATCTTGAATGAGAGTACTTACCACCGCAGCATATCAAATTGGGCCTTATGAAGAATTTTGTAAAAGTTATTGATAAAACTTCTCTTGCATTCATGTATTTGAAATCTGAATTTCCCATAGATACTGATGCAAAACTGAAAGGAGGAATATTTATTGAACAACTAATCACATCATCATTGGATGACGACAATTTTGCACAACTGTTGAATCCCTTGGAAGACAAAGCCTGGGAAGCCTTCGTAGGTATCTGTTGTGGGTAAGTGGAATCTCAGATGTTCACCGACTACTGCTGGACATTGAAGAAAGACATCCCAGAAGCAAAATGTAGCCGAAAAGCACAATTTATAATTTCTTAGGTAAGTAACAATGATGCTTACTTTTTCATTTCTTTTTTCTTTATTGCACAACAAGGACACCTTCGGTAAATCGAATACCTATATGACATGTATGTCCCGTAACCTCATAATTTTGTCGCTCGTTATTAAGGTGCGGCAAGATGGGGGAATTACGCAATTGAAAATATACAATTTCCACAATATTTTACGGAAATTTAGTGAGTCCCCACGCCTCTATGCGATCAATGACAACAAATTCCATACCAGGTGAAACTATTATCTTTTTACGATAAGCTGATACCTAAATCATCTCACGTGTAGGAGTAGAAAATGACTGTCACAACAAAATCTTGCCTGAGGGAAAGATTCTGATTACATTTTTGAATTCAGAATGAAAAATACACTTAGATTTGGTAACTTTAGTTCATGTGAAAAAGCAAAAATAAATAAATAAATAAATATGTAGACTAATGTTACTTAAAGAATTTTTTAAGAGATAAACAAGTGTAAATTAAGTTGTTATACCTAGTACACTGAAGAAATTTTAATGAAACTAATTACTTTCTTGCACAATAGCTGTATGTGTTGTGTTTGAATATGAGTAATTTGAAAAGGTAATATGTAAATATACTTATAATGAAACTTATTAGCGGTTGTTGTAGTGACGAAGCAGAGTTGGGCCTTAACGATACTATAATCAAATGGTAATCTTTCTAAAGTTTTTGATATTAATGATACTGTATTACGCTTAATTTAGTTTCTCTATGGGTGTCTATATTGAAATGTTGAATTGTGTGTTATCTGTCTTTTATTTATTATTTTTTGAGCTTGTTTTAATAAGTTGAATAAAGTTTGAATAAATTTTGGAAACAACCCTGACTTAATTGAATTAATTTTGACAGTTGTGTCTCTGAATTTAAATCAGACCTGAAAATAATAACACTACATAAATTTGTGAAATCTAAAATTTAAATATTTGATAATAATTATATTAGGATTATAATTTTGATATATTTCAATATTTAATTTCTTATTGTTGATGATATAAGGTTCAAGAATTACTTCTATAAGTTGATTCTTTTAATATTTGTCACGAATGGGTTCTAAAATATATTACATACTCAGCCTAGATCAGACCAGAGATAGCATGGGGCAATGAAAACTTGACCCATTACTCACTGATTCACCACCCACCATGACCCACTAGCCACCGTGGCCCATTCTGACCTACCCACCACCCATCATGACCCACTTCGACCTACTATCCACCAAAGCCCATCGTCATCAACTCTGACCCATGATTCTCGCTTTCCTCTCCACTGACTAAAGAGTTTACACTTTTAACAAACAAAGCTATGAAATTATCACTAAGCACGCTCAATCGCTCAAATATCGCTCTGTTACAATATCGGTGGATCTGACCTTTATGATATAAAATGGTGAAATGTTTGTCATGGGCCATATTACGATTAATTTCAATTTAATTATCATATATAATTATTTCCTTGTTGAATTACAAATAGTATTTAGTGAAAAGTAGGATGAAAGGGTATTGCCTGGTAAGGTGGTGAAAAGTGTCCTTACATTGATTACTATGATATTTACATTAAAGGTACCTCATATTCAAATATAACTTTGGCAAAAATCAACTTCAAATTCCTTCGAATTTCAAAGTTATTGTTGAAAATTTGAAAATCAAAAATCGTTCATATCTCGGAAGCGACTTACTATTAATAGGATGAAACAAATTAAGAGTATATTTTGCTCGAAGGGCCTTACAGGAAACAAGAAATAATGTATTTCTCCTTTTATTTTTTTAAATCAAGAAACGCGTTGAAAATTTTCGAATTCAAATCTTTTTGCTTTATGTTTAAGTGACCACCTTCTATTTCTTTTAACCATAGAAGCAGCACCAACGCACCTATAATATATTCTGACCATAGTTTGATACCTTGGGTGCAACTTGGTGTAAAATGAGTAAAACCGAAGTTGGGACGTTGTGTTTTGCCTACAAGCTAAGCAACCCACATTACGCCAAAAATGTTTTGGCCGGCACGAATGTTATCAGAAGTCAAAGATGGTCGATTTTGAGTTTCTGACTTGTCATGTATGACTCTACATGGCAATATAACTCTCATAATCGTCCTTCTTCCAGAAAATTGTTTTCTGTAAATCACGATTAAAAATATTGCTATCCTACTAAGGCAGACTGAAGATCGGTGGCACTAGCGCTCTCCTGCGGTTTCTGGATTACGTACGATAATGAGAGTTGTACCTATTCATACATACACATATTAAGAACAGACAATCAAAATAAATTGAATATTCAGTACACAGAACAAACTACATCTAATATGGTATATTATTATGAAATGCAAATAAACAAATTAAAATAAACAGTCAACACGTTGAAGAAATTTGAACTGAACATCGATTTATACAAAACGAAAGTATATCTAAAATTGGGCACAAAGAACGAAACTATTTTTTAAAAAAATAAATACTGTTTCCATAATTATATGGGATTGAACATTGGGTATATGAAGGAGCAATTGATGTACGGGGTCCTTGCTTCGATTCCCATTGATAGAGCATTGAATTCAATATGATGCTTTGGACAAACAAAACGAAGAACCAATCTGGATTGAAAATAGAATACACGAAACAAAATGTACTATTTGATATTGAGTACAAACAAATCAACTATATCAAATATAGTATACTAAACCAATCAGAATTTAACAATAAGCACACAAAATCAAACTGTATGGCAGGACTGAGTACGCGGAGTTATAATGGACCAAACTTGGTCCTCATAGCAAAGCTGAATCTAATATTAAGTGCAAAGAGTCAATCAGAATAAAACATCGAGTACAAGGAACCAATCTGGATAGAACACTCACTATATACCTGCAATTTAGATCGATTCAGATAAATGTATTTAGTTATTTAAGAAGAACACAATAGGTAATTCTATCCTATTACAGTGTTCATATCAGAGTAACATAGAATAGCTGTAATACATATGCGAAATCTATTCTGACTCATACCGTCTGCATCCAGAACATTTTTACATTTACTCAGTGTGTTGTACACTGCACCTATCCTCCACGTTGGTGACTGTTTTATTGCATTTGTTCGAGAATCCTTACAATGAAAGAAATTTCTACTGCCCACATGTATGTTTCCATTGTGTACCCTGAGATGAAAGGCAGAGACTAAATCCTTACTATTTAATTTGTTATTTAATATTTTGTACAACAATTCAATGCCATTTAACACTCTTCTGTGGTTGAGAGACATTGTGTTAAAATTTTCATTAAGGGAAGTACTACTATCATATCTGAGGGAGATACCTGTTCTCTTGTATACCAGAAACTGCAGAAATTTATTTTAAACTCTTTCTATTTTAATAGTCTTTCTTCGTGTGGGGGTTTCATATAATAGACGCGTATTCTAATTTAGATTTAACAAACGAAAATTATAATTTCAGTAAGGCATTCAACTTCCCATTCCCAAAATAAATCCAAGATTCCAATTTGCGTCATTTACAATTTGATTTATATGATGCTAAAACGATAGTTTGCTATCATATATTACGCCCTTGCTATCATATATTTGCTATCATATATTTGACAATCTTTTTTCCTTTATTTTTTTACCATCTATCTTATATTGAAATTAAAAAAAAAAAACATTCCGCAAGGACACGGTTTTGCATTTATCTTTATTTTTGTTTAACAAATTGCGCTTGCACCACTCATTTACCTTGTTTAGATCTTCCTACAAATGAACACAGTCATGTGCTGTTACAATTTAATTTTAGATCATCTGCATAGAGTAGTTTATCTGAGGTTTCAACACAATCAGAAAAGTCATTAATGAATATTATAGAAGGTAAATGTCCTAAATTAGATCTTTGTAGGACTCCAGAAAGTTGAGTGTGTTCAAATAATCTACAGAATTTATAAGCCATATGTTGTTTTCTGTCCATCAAATATGACTTCACGAGAGCAATTAACTGATCAGAAAAGTTGAGAAATTTAAGTTTATTTACTAACAATGCGTGGTATACCTAAAAATGAAATGAAATCTTTGAGTTTTACGTCCCACGGTTATGCCGGTTAGGCTAAAGGAGACGGTGATGATGATTAATGAATGAAATGGTGGAATGAAGAAAGTGGGAGGAAACGGGAGAGCCCCGAGAAAACCCACGCACACGATATTTGTCCACCACAAAGTTCACTTGGCGGGGGCTGGGATCGAATCCGGGACCCCAAGCACCAGATGTTAACGCTCTACCACTGAGCCACCGCGGCCCCGCGTGGTATACCTAATCAAACGCTTTCGCAATATCTGTATAAACTACATCTATTTGATTATTACTCTCTAATGTATAGACACGGACCTTAGGTAACCTTTCGTACTCAAATTGCGCATTCAATGTTAACGTGTAAGTATGCCAAAGGACCCCGCACTTTTCTTATGGAAAGTGGCTTTCGGCTAATGTTGTTGAAACTTCGCTGGTTGATAGTTCTTAACATGTGGATCAAAAGTCTCAATGGGCACAAAGACCGAAATCTACTCCTTCCCCCCAAAAAACCGCCTCCAAGTAGCTGGGGGAGATTGAACTGATTTCAGCATGTAAAACAATTTGTTGTTTTAATCAACTCAACAAGGACCCTAAACAACCACATGTTAGACTATCAAACTACCCCACTTGACACCGCCCTTTGCCCCCCACATCCCCCCCCGCGAATTACCTTACGGATGTTCCATATTACTGTAGTTTATAGTTGCGCGTATGTGTTGAAATACCTACAGTTTTGGTCTCACCGACAATGTAATGGGTTTCACGTATCGCTGATTACGAATCTGAGGTGAGAGTTCTAGAATTCAAGATGGATGATCAATATGGCGGATTAAAAACACGAAACTCCTGAATGTAGCCACAAATAGCTGTTTACTAGGGTATTTTGGGTCGTTGGTTACGAATCTAAGGTCAAAATTCTTGGATTCAAGATTGCAGATCCAATATGGTGGATAAAAACGTCGAAGCCACAAATCGTAGTAGACTAGAGTGTTTTTAGATCGCTGTTTAAGTACGCAACATTCCTAGATACTTCAGCCACCATGTAGAATTATTCTGCACTCTTGCCCTTTACCAAAACCCACCACAGATATCTTAATGCTGAACGGTGTTAAAATAATTCATCAATTATCTGTTCATTATTTTCATCATTTCGGTTTGCAGCATCTAATGTGGTACTTAGCAATGAGTCATCGGGATATCTAATATTCTGTAAATGTCGTGCATGGCATAAATACCACAAGACACTTGCAACGTGCGCACATGTACCTAATGTACAAGCACCGCTTTGACATGTACAGTAGTAACCTTGAATAACATTTTGATCATAATCCTGGTCATCTTCATCATTGGTTACATATGCTATGAAAACTTGATGCTTAGTTGCATTGCGGAACCTTGAGTAGAGACGTATGCGCAGGAATCCCGGTTCAGTTACGTTTTCGTCAAGCTGGAATTGCTCATTCTTATCTCGTATTAGTTTATCTTGGACGTAAGACGATGAGAGATCTACTTGATATGTGCCTATAGTCAAATCTCGTAAGTAGTTTAAGTTAAGTACAGAGAAATCAATTAGGCCTTGATCATTCAGCGGTACCCATTGACCGTTCCTTCTAATAAGATTATCTACCTCCGCTCTTGCTTTAACAACGTTCGGCATGATTGACCTATTTCTCATTTCTCTAGCTAATTCAATGGTTGTATCTTGCATGAAAATAACGGGATGGTATCTGTTCAAAATAGCTCCAGCTATGCGATAAAAACTATTCAGTTTCTTTGCATGTTGCAGGTTCAACGTCTGTGCTAGAAACTTAAAAACAGATCTTAGATGCCCGTTTCTTGCCTCGAGTATCCATCGACTTTTAGTAACTAGTCGAGAAGTATTCGCTTCTTCTGTTGATAGTTGTCTTTCACGTGGTAGTAGGAGTGCGGGCATTCTATGATCAATTCCTAAATATTCCAGTAAAGGAATTGCATCGCGGTATCCTCTGTCTACTAACACAATGACCAGGATTATGATCAAAATGTTATTCAAGGTTACTACTGTACATGTCAAAGCGGTGCTTGTACATTAGGTACATGTGCGCACGTTGCAAATGTCTTGTGGTATTTAGGCCATGCACGACATTTACAGAATATAAGATATCCCGATAACTCATTGCTAAGTACCACATTAGATGCTGCAAACCGAAATGATGAAAATAATGAACAGATAATTGATGAATTATTTTAACACCGCTCAGCATTAAGATATCTGTGGTGGGTTTTGGTAAAGGGCAAGGGTGCAGAATAATTCTACATGGTGGCTGAAGTATCTAGGAATGTTGCGTACATAAAC
This sequence comes from Thermobia domestica, assembly GCF_964235325.1. Classification (NCBI taxonomy): domain Eukaryota; kingdom Metazoa; phylum Arthropoda; class Insecta; order Zygentoma; family Lepismatidae; genus Thermobia; species Thermobia domestica. Next base: position 80,532,219 of record NC_137461.1, read on the forward strand.
AGCGATCTAAAAACACTCTAGTCTACTACCATTTGTGGCTTCGACGTTTTTATCCACCATATTGGATCTGCAATCTTGAATTCAAGAATTTTGACCTCAGATTCGTAACCAACGACCCAAAATACCCTAGTAAACAGCTATTTGTGGCTACATTCAGGAGTTTCGTGTTTTTGATCCGCCATATTGATCATCCATCTTGAATTCTAGAACTCTCACCTCAGATTCGTAATCAGCGATACGTGAAACCCATTATATCGTCGGTGAGACCAAAACTGTAGGTATTTCAACACATACGCGCAACTATAAACTACAGTAATATGGAACATCCGTAAGGTAATTCGCGGGGGGGATGTGGGGGGGGGGCAAAGGGCGGCGTCAAGTGGGGTAGTTTGATAGTCTAACATGTGGTTGTTTGGGGTCCTTGTTGAGTTGATTAAAACAACAAATTGTTTTACATGCTGAAATCAGTTCAATGCCCCCCAGCTACTTGGAGGCGGTTTTTGGGGGGGAAGGAGTAGATTTTGGTCTTTGTGCCCATTGAGACTTTTGATCCACATGTTAAGAACTATCAACCAGCGAAGTTTCAACAACATTAGCCGAAAGCCACTTTCCATAAGAAAAGTGCGGGGTCCTTTGCAAGAAAATGAACGCAAAAAGATCGAAGCGTCCACCCGATTTTCTCTACATACAATTTAGAGAAAAACAGTTCAGTCAACCCATGTCCCTAATTTGATTTCAGCATTTCGACCAACTCGCTGAGAAAAACAAATTGTCAAATTCATCCAATTTTCCATCTCTTTTAATATTTTCTGCCTTCTTCTTTTTTTGTAAAAAGGAATAAAGAAAATAGGAAAGATACCGCATCATATTTCTTTTTATTTTTAAAAGTTTATTTTCATTTTGAATAACGAGAGCACCCCCTCTTTCTTTCTTCCACACTAAGTAATTGTAGCAATCGGCGGAATAATGTAATAAAACATCTCTTACAAAACGAAATGTTTCGGCTTTTTTTCATCATCTTCCATATACATTTTTTTTCAAGAGAAAAATGGCGGAAGAAAGAAACATGAATTATATCCTAGCATCTACTGTATTTATTTGCACTTGGTTAGGCATTTGTTTTCGCCGAATCAAACCGACCAACCAACGAACGAACTAAGGGGGTTAGTTACATTCCCCCTTTACCCCTCTGTCTCGCCTGATCTTTTAGATGCCATACTTTACATTAGTTGTGAGAAAGTTTGCAACGCGTTTTATCTAAGAATATAGCAGCATTATTTCTTTGCGTTCTTTATTTCTTTCTTTCTTTTGCATTTGAAGTATAATACATATATAAAGGAAGAAATTTAAGGGCGCTTTTAAGTGTAGGGTTTCAGGATTTATTCGTCTCGAAGATAATATATCCGAGATTTCACTAGATTTGCTTTTTTCTCTCCTGTATACGTTGTTTGTCCATTTTGTTTCATCCCGGATGGTTTTGTGGTTGAATGTTAGAAGAAAATTTTCCTCTTTTCTTTCCTCTTTTTCCTTTTTCCGCGATTTGTTTGGGAAAACAATGCAGCTGACGGTAGGGTTGAAAATGTCCTGGAAAATTTTGCTCCCTGTTCAGTCCCCCTGTCCGACGCTTGCAAAAAAAAAAAAAAAAAAAAAAGTATTTACAAATATCAGACCTACACCGTATTTGAAAAGTATTTACAAATATCAGTTTCAAATAAGACTTGAATTAGTAACAACTTTAAGAGGCCTAATCACTGCGAAATTAAAATACCGCTAATGTTACAGTAATTATGTGATATCTTCAAATAGATAAAAGATAATCCAAATGTGGAACAAGAGCACACTAGACAATATTATTTTGCATGAGGTACCGTTATCATGAGTCACCTAGTAGCTTTCCGTTTGCACTCATTTAGAAATGCGAAAATAAATGCCGATTTTCGAAATGGCTGGAAATCGAAAGCAGATAAGTGAGTCGAGATAACGGTATCTCACGTATAATAATATTGCCTAGCGAACTCTTGTTCCTCTTTTCGATTATCTTTCTTGTATTTGAAGATATCACATAATTACTGTCAAATTAGTGGTATTTAATTTCGCCGTGATGGAGCCTCCTAACAGTCTCAATTGCTACAATGTTCAATTAGGATTCACGTTATCGCTTTTGGTGTGAAGTTCTTGTTAGGATAGTTTGGACAGGAAAGGTTTTATGTGTTGATTGGGATGTGTTTTGGTGATGTAAATAAAAGAATATACAAAGCTTGACTTAGTAGAGAAAAATATCAATATTCTGCCAAGTTGTTTCTAAGTCTTTGTGATGATATCAATTCATAAATAATAAAATACATAGATTATTTTGAACTCTTAATTGAAAATTGGATTTACTAAATAACAGTTCAGCGTTAACATTCCATATTAAACTGTATATCCTATTGGAAAGGGATATTATTATTATTTTAATGATCATATATTCAACTATTGGCCACGGATCACACTGCTTGGGGACAATGATCTCTCAGAAGGTGATAGACCAGTGCCTCTAACCTATTTCAATCTTGTGTACTTAATTGACCATCTAGCTCCTAGTGGCGTGATGGTACAGCACTGAAAAAATTTCCTGGTGCCACAGCCGGCAAAAGTTAACCAAAATTGTGCACATTCGACTGTAATTCACTGTCAGTGTGTTGGCTACCATCCCATTATATTATCACCATCCATATGTGCATCATGTTTGTCAGACGCTGCGCATTAAAGCTTTCATTTTTTTCTTCAGCGCATGACTTCATATACGGGTTTGAAATAACAAGTATATAACTTTTTTTCTGGACCTGAACACCTATTATACCTATAATTTGAGTTAATAGTATATGAGAGTTCAATGCACATGACTACCCAATATGAAATTTCATATTTATAAGGTAGACACCGATATATACGTGGTACACAAAACGTGATGTCAGGAAAACCACAAATCAATAATTAATTTTCAGGATTTTGTTTAGGGGTAAGTAGAGTTATCAAGATTTTCAAATCTATCCCACTTATTTACGTCAATTCAACAACAAACATGTATAATCATAGAGACCAGTGAAACAGAAATTTTTGGTGGGTAATTCTTGAGGAATGCTTATTTTTTTAAACAGATAGTACGAAATTTCATTCAGTAGTATGAGGTTAGAAAAGCTTATCATTACTCAATCTCCTTACATAGGATTCACTCCAGCCATAACTATGACCTCTATGGGTATTATTTCTTACTTTAGCAGTTGAATCCGCACCAAATCATGAAACGGATATATTCTCTTACATATCTAAAACCAAAATCGTTAGGAAATGTGACTCTTAAATGAAACACCACTAGGCCCAGGGTGACTGGGACTTTTTCATAATTTCTATGTATACAATGACACCTTCCACAACATAATTGAAAAATAAAAATATCACTTTAAAAACAGAATAAACTATCAGTCTTTTAAAACTGTACAGATGAGAGAACACACAGATTTTTTAGGGACAATAGACGAACGATATTCTTAAAAGATTTTGGGCTTATACTGGATAATTAACATGTATATATCTAAATTTAAGGAGATGAGTTTTTTTTATTTTTTTAAAAAAAAGTTATGTTGCATATATTGTTGAACAAAAGAAACGTCTAAGAGTCCAAACATTAGATTTTAAAATATTTGTTTACAAAAGACGACATGTAGACAGGTGGACAAAGGGACAATGTCTGAGAAGACACCCTCGAGTATTTTTTTTCTCTTTCGTTTTTCATTCTCCTTGTTGTTGTACGTGGGAAGGGTCTTCAGAAATATAGTAAAGACATATTTCTTTTTGGTTTATTTCTTGGAGGCTGATGGCCGATCATCAGCGTGTTGGCTTTTTCAATAGTCCCTCAAAGATGACAAGTCTTTTCCCTTGGGAAGTGGAAAAGTGCTTAAAGTCGCTCAACACCTGTTACCATCACGTCACGATCTCCTGTCTTTCTTCTAGCACCGAATCAAAGACATAATAATAATAATACTTCGAAAAAAATAAATAATAAAAAAGAACCTTTCATATTTTCTAAGTAAAAATGAATTATTTCTTGAAAGCTTCCAGTCGTAATAACAGATAAGTAAACTGCCTGTTGATCGTACCTTTGACTTTTTTTTATATCGTATATATACATACATTTTACTGCATCTTCACAGAATGCATTAACAAATCATCAACAATAAGGGAAAGATTTGGTGGGAAGAAATAGAAGACATTTCTTGTGGACGTTCATAATCTATAGGTCCATGATGACTTCGCTATTTTTGGGCGTGAGTAAGCCTCTAAAACATATCTTCATAGTATTTCTATTGAATGCGAGGAAAAGTATTCGACTTGTGAAAACTGAAAAGAAAAGTTATAAGGATTCCAATAACACTCTTTGGACATTATTGGTTGTCAACACTATTAGGTTAATAAACACAGGAAAGAAATGAAAAATACGCTTAAAATTTTATGTTGTAAATGATGACTTTATTCTGAACAATTTAATACTGAATTTTCCATTGACTTAACATAAAGGAATATGAAATCTTCGATCAATATCGAGTTGAGATAGGAAAATCGGTTTTACATTAATTTAGTAGGGTTGGACCAGAAAGTATTATAGTTGAGAAAAATATTTTTAGATTTACATTTTAGAAACATTTTAGTCTGTAGTTTATATTGGTGACGGAAATTTTGATTGTGTATATTAAAAAGAAAATTTTAGAAGCATTTATATTGCGCAAATATGTACATTTGAAAGATGTAATCAAAATAAAAAATATTATGAGTGAATTAATCATATGTAGATGGAAGTTGAGCTATGTTATAGTGATACGTAAAGAGATTACAATTTTTCGTAAGAACTTTGCTGTTGTATTGTTATAATATTTACGAAGAGTGAAAATAAAAAAGGTGCTTGATTTGAAAAGCTGTTGATTATATATTGATAAAAACTAGTTATATCGTAAAAATATAGTTAAAACAAGTAAGAGCTAAATATTTTATAAAATGACCACATGGTATAGGTGGATTCTGGGGGGTTGAGTTTCTTCGCCCTCCAACAGCACAGACACCAATGCTGAAAAGAACCCGGTAAGAGAGAAAACTGAGAATTTTTCACCGCCTTTCCAGGAGTCTGTCCCGATTCGCCTTTGTAGACTTATGTAGGAGCGGATGGAGAGATAACTACATCAATGTAAAGTGGAAATAGTTATATCATAATATCATCACCAATTGATTGGCAGACATTTTGCTCGAGTTTTCATTAATTAGCTTTCGGTAGACTTCTCTGAGATCTGACTTCTTCATATAAATTAACTTTCGATATATATTTATTGCAATTCTACTGGATTCTTCACTTTAGTCAGCCCACTACATAGTCATTGGAAGAGATCGAAATGAGTTCTTCATATAAACTTCTTAACTTATGATAGGTAACTTTCTATATTTACTGAATTCCCTTCCTTAGATAATTTTCAATAGATATCAGCAAAAGTATTACTGGATTTTTCGCTTTAATCTTCGACAGACATAGAAAGATTCAGACAAGATATTATTCACTTAAGTTAATATTCGATGCGTATCTAAAGTGATATTATTCACTTTGGTAAATTTTTGATAGATATTGGCAGAAACCTTATCCTTTACTTAGGATAAATCTCGGTAATTAGATAGGACTTTATTATATTCTTCACTTCTATTAATATATAATACGCGTCGGGTTTTATTTTCTTCTTCAATCTGATAAAGTTTCATTAAAAATAGGCAGAATTTTATTATAGATCTTTGTTTACTGAGATGAAATTTCAACACACGTAAAGTTATATACAAAAGTTTCACATAAGATGGTGTGATAGCGAATGATTTAAAACCATGCACTATGATTCAATGGCGGATCCAAGGGGGCGATCGGGGCAATTGCCTCTCCCAGAAGAGGAGACTTTTTAAATTTTATATATAAATAAAACCCATACCAGAGCTTGGAGCTCTTAAAAGTAGCTCTAAGTAGCAGTATTACAATCCATTGCCCTCCCCCAGAAGTCCGTCCTGGATCCGCCCCTGCTACGATTTTGATTTATTAGCTTACTGAACAATTACCACATAGAGCAATCAACATATTTTTAAAAATTTTGGTCACATCCCATACATTTGGGATAATACTTTGTGAACCTAATCAAACTAATAAATTTTGCAAATTGCAAATTCCAAATATCTGGACTTACCTTTAAAATGCATGGCTATATTTACAAGCTTGTTGTCTTCTACTATAATTAATAAATGAGCACTTACCTAGAAAAAGAATAAATAATCATAATTACTTCTCACTAAGCGAAAGTTTTGACTAACTTTTGCTATGAAAAATATACTATATTAAAATTAAATTTTTAACCACTTTCAAATCGTATTTTTTAACAAGAAAATTGTTCGCGTAATCTAATTATTTTGTACTCATGGTTTACACATTATTTTCTTAAAAATGAAACGCATCAAGTTTTTTAATGATTTCACATGTGCTTCCTAGACACAAAATTCATGAGAAATTCCGGCATTTTCTCGTATTTTCACACAAACTTTTTGTTTTAATTTTTGGGGGGCGTCTCTACCGAGGTCCAGGCTGCACGTACCTTCAAGAAAGATGCCTTATAAATGAGACATGAAGGTTTTCAAGCCAAAGGAAACCATTTTTTATAGCACATATAACTTTTGGGAGAGAGAGAGGAACGAGAGAGAGAGTGTGTTCATATCTAAACGATAGTCCGTAACCTAATGTGTAAGGAGGGTTGCATAACCCACAGTAATACTGTACAAGTAATGAAGTCTTTCAGTTTAACCTCTCACGAGTTTGCCCTTTAGGCTAAGGGAGACGGATGATTAAGGCAAGTGAAGGATGATTGAAGAATTGGTGCAATGAGAGTGTGGGAGGAAACGCGAGTACCTCGAGAAAACCCATGGACACAATGTTGTCCACCGCAAACTTAGTTGGCCAGGGATCGAACCAGGGACCTCACGCACCAGAGATAAGTACTCTACCACTGAGCCACTGCGCTCCCCTACAAATAACTGATTACGTACATGTAAATACCGGCCAGATGATAACAGCTGGCTGTGATGCATGTATACCGTAAGTCAATGATTTTAAAAGTACTAATGCTCATGATAATAAACAAACTTATTTTACTATATACAGTTACATGGTGACAATGAAATTAAATGTCAAACGATTATATCATTACTATAATGTTAAAATGAGTATAGGACGAACATTCAACTACTACCAAGATAGTGTAGTTCTACAAATATGTTACGAAGTACTAACAAATAAAGTTTGTAAACTCTCGAAGATGGTTTACAACTATTTTTTTTGTATTAACAAACTAAATTAGTTTTGTATATTTTTAAAAGTTTAGCTTACCAAAACGCCTTTATATATTTACTTTGTTTGTCCGTGTGTCCATCTGTGCAAGAGACAAAAATCTCAATGACTACTTGAAGGATCACCATTAGTTTTGACCAGGATATAGAGGAGTCAAAAAATAGGAACCGAGTTTGTTGGTAGAAGTGATATGCAAACCGGAAGTGGAGACTTCTAACATACCCGTTTTTAATGCTGATCAATATAGCGCAGAAAGATAATAGATAGCGAGAAGTGTTTTCCTGCAATCGATTTAAGCTTGTCAAGAATACATTTCGTCTCCATCCTTAACCCTCCATCAAAAAACGAACTGATAGAAATAACCATAACTTCCAGTTTCAATATTAATCTACATAAAGCAGAAAACGATAAGAGATCAGTGGATGTGGTTCACTTTGGAATCAATTTAGTTTCTAAGAATAGATATCATATTCTTCTCAGCCCTCTATTTAAACTGAAAGTGGTAAATGATCAACCAATTTAAGTTTAAACATTGATCACTAAAGAGTAAAAGCGGTAACAGCTAGCGAGAAGCGTTTTTTTTTTTTTTTTTGCAATCAATTAAGAGGATTCATCCCGGCGAAACTAAAATACCGCTAATTTTACAGTAATTATGTGATATCTTAAATTAGATAAAAGATAATTGAAATGTGGAGCAAGAGCGCCCTAAACAATATTATTTTGCGTGAGGTACCGTTATCACAAGTCACCTAGTCCTTTCGTTTTCAGCCGTTAAGAAATGCGAAAATAAATGTCAATAATCAAAACTGCTCGAAATCGAAAGCAGATAAGTGAGTCGTGATAACGGTATCTCACGTAAAATGATATTGTCTAGGGCGCTCTTGTTTCACATTTCGATTATCTTTTATCTATTTGAATATATCACCTAATTACTGTAAAATTAGTGGTATTTTAATTTCGCGGGGATGAGGCCTCTTAAGTGTTCTAAGGGCATATTCCATCTCCACTTTAATCTCTCTACTGAAAGCGGAAGTGGAAGAAATATACTACTACTTCTGGTTTTGACATTAATTGAGAAAATACCACGCCATAAAAACCAAACTCCTTTACATTATGTACACATAACACTGCTGCTTATGTGGCGAACTAATACGTAAAGATAAATTGAACCGGTGACCATGCCAACAACGGACGAGCACTAACAAAATGAAATTAAATCTTTAAGTTTTACGTCCCACGGTTATGCCGGTTAGGCTAAAGGAGACGGTGATGATGAGAGATGAGCGAAATGGTGGAATGAGGAATGGTGGAAACGGAATAACCCCGAGAAAACCCACGAGCACGGTGTTTGTCCACTACAAAGTCCACACGGCGCGAGCTGGGATCGAAACAGGGAACCCAAGCACCGGAAGGGAACGCTCTACTACTGAGCTACCGCCCCCTCCGAGCACTAACAAATCGACAGTATTATCAAGATAAAGGATGAAATCTGTTCTTTTTGAAATTAAATTCAAATGACAGTTTATCCCACTGATTCTTACAAAACAATAAAATGAAAATTAGGCAGAACAGTTATGGCCTTGGCAGGGACTCAAGACTAAGACCCTCAAAGCTGTGATTTACAGTTCTTAAGATTCTGATTTCTTCTCTACAAACTTAATTTAATCCTATTGTTTTGAAACATATAAATTTACAGTCTGCTGTACATCTTACTAAGTGTGCGTAATTGCTTCGAATTCAGCTCAATAAAGCTTTGTTTAGTATATAGTGGTCCACCCCGTTTTAACTGATATTGGATTTAGATATTTACTTAACCCATTGGGATGTGTTCTTTCTTTAACCTATTGGTATTTTACATTTAAAATGATATTTGGTAAATGAGTATCTCCGTTGGAATATTCTTCAAGTTATCGGGAATAAAATATCAAGAAATCAGGAAAATGACACTCTGAAAATGTCGCAAAAGATAATGGCTTAATTTGTAATATTATTATTTTTTTAAAAAAAATGAAAAATCTGTTTAATATTAAAAATGATTAATAAAGGTTTGAATTTATTAAATTTTCACTTAACCGCTTTTGCAGAATTATTTATTCTCAACATTTCCATAAATCGCTATACCACCGCTTCGAAATTATTTTACTTTGTATAGGTATCTATTTCTGCTGGAAGAGCTCTGTCACCGTTCGTAGCTCACCACAAAAGTCTGTATTTTCAGTTTCGAAAACAACACTATTTTTTCCTGTTATTGATACAGTAAAACCCTTCTGAATCGGACACATGCGGTTTCTTCGAAATCGTCCAAGTTAGAGGGGTGTCCAAGTTGAGAGGTTTCATTGTACATTTTACTTATAATGATTTGTGAAAGTTCATAAGAATCAGTTTCAAAACAAATTGTCAAGATCGTATTACCTCTAGTGATAGATTTCAGAGAAAGTTGATATGAAGAAAAATGTCAGTTAAACCCAAATTTGAAATTTAAAACTTTTAAAAGCTAACAGTAAGTCTTGACTTTAATTAAAATTTGACTACAATTTATGATTGTTATACAATTAGCTTAGGAAAACAACCCTTACAAATCTAGTAAGGAAGTCTTTTGCTTACTCTACATTTAACTAGATATTGCATTGTGAATATTGACAAATTTGCGAAAATAAGTATTAAATATTTAGCAAAAGAAAACATAATTACTTGACAATTATTGCCTAAACTTTCTCCTATAATGCAGCCAACTCACAGCGGAAGCATTAACTTTACTGAACATCATAGACTAGAATAAAAATTAATTACGTTCATGATTAAATACATTTCTAACAAAATTGTTAACTCCTAAACCAGTAGCTCATATGACCACAACTTGCTTTAATGAGTAAATAGGTTTCGCAAATGTTGTGCAGTTTTGCATCTGTAACCACTATGCACTTAGCAGAATTTGCAATTTATAAGATTCTCTTTAATAACTTTTGGTAGACTTTCTTTGTTTCTTCAGACAAAGCATATGCTCACTGTGAAGATATAATTAACCAAGTGGCACCAATATTTACCAGTACAAAATATAATTAAGATGTTTAACAACTGGAAAACTTAAATGAGAAGCACAAACATATGTTTCGAGTTATATTGGTTAAATAAGTGTGTAATATTTCTTTAACACATTTTAATTCCACATTTAGTGACGATTTTGGATTTATATATATAGGATAATTGGATTATACAGTACATTGAATAAATAAATGTGTAATGTTTCTTTAATACATAGTAGTTGAATATTTAAAGTCATATCAGATATATAACGAAGAATCTTATCTTTCTTCAACGCACAGTAATCCCATATTTAAAATAATAACAGATTAATAACGAAGAATCTTATATTTCATTAACGCAGTAATCTCATATTTAAAATGATAAGAGATAAATAACGAAGAATCTTATCTTTCTTCGACGCGCAGTAATCCCATATTGAAAATGATAAGAGATAAATAACGTAGAATCTTACCTTTCTTTAACGCATAATAATCCCATATCTATTTAAAGTGATATTAGATAAATAACGAAGAATCTCATCTTTCTTTAACGCATAGTAATCTCATATTTAAAATGATATTGGATAAATAAAGAAGTATCTTTATTTAACTTTCTTTAACACATAGTAATTTCATGTCTAAAAATGAAATTCTATAAATAAGTTTGTATTTTATCTTGTCAAACTAATTGTAATCTATGAATCGCATAGTATTGGATACAAAAGCAAGCATCTGATCGTTAACATTTAATAATATCATGTTCAAATATTATTAGATTAAGGAGCTAATGCATCTTTATTCAACATATATTTGTCTTATGTTTGAAATAATAATAAATACGTTACAAAAAAAAAAAACTTTGTTTTTCAACGAATATTCGTGTCCTTTTTGAAATGACATAGAAAAGAAAGCATATATTCTTTTCCTAACTATACAATCTCAAGTATAAATAATATTGGTTTTAGAATTTAAGGTTTACAGAAATATTTGTTCTCAACATTTCTTTATTAATCCGACTTATCTATTGAATAATTATGAATAAATCTCCCGTTTTCTCATTTATTGTTTACAACTGTTAATTATTTACAATTTTATGTTTATTACTGTTGTTCTCGTTTGGCATATAAAGGAAACGAAATGAAACAAACAAATAAAAAGAAAACAACAATATTTTTCCCCGTCAAGTCCCCACAAACCAATTTGTTAAGCTGTTTTAATACTTTCATTTGGGAGCATTATTTACACTCGTCATTGGGAACATTAATTACCTGACCTCGTATATGTCATTTATGTCTTTTTATTCATCGTTTTCTGTCTTTATATTTTTTTCTTTTCTTGTTTTTCTTTTTAACCAATAAAATCCTTTTGTCGGAAGCCTATAGCGGAATGCGGCGTTTTGGTTTATGATGTTGTTCTGCAGTTTTATTAGGATGGAGACAAATATCCATTGAGATACAGCAAAACTCTCTACCAGTCAACTATTAACAGTTCTCTCTTCCTCTCGATTAAGTCTCTTTCTCTCTCTTTCTTTCTTACTGTCTGTGTGTACGTCTTTTGTATGTGTAGATATGTATATTTATCTATCTGCCTGCCTTTCTTTCCCGTACATATTATATATATATAATCTTGCAACAGGTGTTTCAGCACGAACTATGACACTCACTTACATACATCTATAAAATTTATTATTAACTTTAATTCCTATAGCCATTGTGATGTAAGCAGGTGGGTATGTGATATGTGTAAAGTCTGCTTTTGGTCCAAACAAAAATTAGGTTTCGCAATAATATTCGAGATGGACAGACAAAGATGTTGTAAGCGAGATTAGATTACATATATACACCATCGAATTATATCACTTGCAGTTAGACATATATATTCAAGTGACGTCTACTCTACATTGATCTGTCTACCGCTTTCTGTACTTACGTCATCTATATATGATTTTTTTCAAATGTCATGTGGTGTAACCAAACGAAACTTGTATGGAACATTTTTGGGCGTTGAAATAAATAAATAGGCCTACTATTTGAACTGCAATTCCTTATTTTTCGTTTCCAGGCTGTTGTTGAAATAGCAACAACAGGTTGAATGGTTTATATTATACCTTACAAAATAATTCGATGATTACTTCAACATTAATGCATTAACTAAACTGGGAACAAGTATAAAGTGAATTCTTTATTTCTACGTCGCATCATTATGTTCTATAGCCTTAAGGAGACGGATAATTAATAGCTGTGAATGATAATGGCAAAATTGGTCGAACGGAAATGAGAGAATCCGCAAAAAGTCATGGAAGCGATGATGATGTGGATAAGACCATGTCACAAGATCGCATGATTTGGGATAGTTACAGGAGAACCCTCAAATCAAAGGCGAACTCTCTGTTACGAAGCCACCGTGTTTGCATAATTAAACAAATACAGACATTTTACGAAACGATTTTACTAGGGAAGGATATTTACTTAATTTTATTTCCACTGAGATTAAAATGTACTGTCACTTTTAAGAACACTCCACCTTCATTACAATCTGAAGTTCTGTCACTTTTTAAGAACCCCAGAAATTGACAGTTCTAATATACCGTGCAGTACAATAATGAAATGTAACAATAGGTATGTCCTTCCCCCTAGTCCTGTGGCTAGCGCGTATGTCCATGGTTCTGGGTTCGATTCCCGGTGAGAAAAGATAGAACGACTTCTACCTTAAACTGTAGATTCATGTATCACATAGCATCGGCGCAGAAATTTCAACAAACGAACAAAAAAATATTCACTAGTAGAAGCCATTTTGGGGTATCTGGAGATTTTTGCTTGAACCGTCAACTTCTAGTTTTCTTCACAAGGTGACTTCTCATAAGGCAGAATTGGCTGAAATATGTTCAAACACACAAAAAGTAACCTACACCTACTTATGACGAACTTATGATGAATTAACGTAATTACTGTATTCTAATTTGAAAATTAGAATCATTATCCCACATCTGAGCCATTGAAACCATACGCTAAAATCACGCGCATAGAAACACCTACTACTTCAAAAACAGCCTGGAAACGAGAAAGAAATCTGATCATCAAGAAGAAGAACGAAATAACGGAAGATTAGATAATCCCAATACACAGGAGCAGATTAACGGGCATAAGAAACGGGGATAATTTTGCTCGGGATTGACTCCAAGGTTGCTATATTGCGTCTGGTATTTCTGGTACTTAATATACGTATTTTGCTATATTACTTATACATTTTCGTGGGCCAGAGGAGGGCCCAGGCCCCACCCTGCCCCCACCTTCAGGCGCCCATGTCGGTAATTCAATTTATCCTTACTGATTCTCTAAGTACGTTGTATATAGAGTATCTATATGATACTTTCTCATCACTTCGCCAAATATTAATAAGAACTAAATGTGACTTTGTCTCAAAATATTTATGAGATATCGCACCTGTAGTAAGTATTGTATACAAATGACAGTTTAGTCAAGCATAAACATGACATTAATCCCTTACCGCATGCCATGCCATATGTGGAACATACCCGTTGTTCACTTTAGCTTTTTCGTGATTTATCAAAGGCACCAAATGACTGTTTTGTCTGCTGTGTGAGATATTGACGTCTACGAATAAGACATTTTGGTGTCATCTGGCATGCTCTTTGTGAGTTGTAAGTGTGTCATATATGGCACTTGCTTATTTCTCGTCGGAATTAAGTGAAAAATCTAAAATTCAAGTTTTAATTCATTTTTCAAGTTCAAATATGAGGATTTCCAATACTTTTTTTTTTTTTTTTTTTTTTGCTAAAAGAAAAAATCATGCAGAAAGAGATTGAATTATATTATCTATTGCTCATAGACCTTTGAACGAAAATACTTTGTAAATGTAACTTTGACATTTAATGAGTGCAAATTTCATACCAATAATTACGACTGAATTGGTTATGTAAATAAACATATAATAAAGAAAAGCAGGGTACATAATAAGTTCAACGATTTCGGAAATCGTCACGTTTTCATTATTCACAGTTTAAAACTTAGGATAAACAAATTAATCAACAAGTTCAATTATTGTTCTAGATTTTAGGCATTTGAATATTGGGAACTTAATAGGAATTTAAAATTCCATTGGAAGGGTTGTGATAGAGGAAAAAATCATTTGGAGAAAAAGTTCTTCATATCAACTTTCTTTGAAATCGATCACTAGAGAATACGATCTTGACAATTTGTTTTGAAACTGATTCTTATGAACTTTCACAAATCATTATGAGTAAAATGTACAATGAAACCTCTCAACTTGGACACCGCTCTAACTTGGACGGTTTCGAAGAAACCGCATGTGTCCGATTCAGAAGGGTTTTACTGTATCAATAACAGGAAAAAAAATAGTGTTGTTCTCGAGATTGAAAATACAGACTTTTGTGGTGAGTTACGAACGGTGACAGAGCTCTTCCAGCAGAAATAGATACCGTACATTTTCCGAGGCGAGACCCAATTTTTACGATACCTTTTCGAGACGAGGTGAATCAACTCTTGTATAGTAGGCAACCCTAGAGCTAAAGGATTTTATTCTTTCTTGGTCCAACTCCAGGCAAGCGATCTTGTGGTGGACAAGAATGTTTGGGCAAGTCAAAATTCTGTGAAATCTATACATGTGCAATTTCAGAAATTTATTCTGTGAAATCTAATAAACATACGTGCACTGGGAAAAATAATCGTATGTGGCGTATGTAAAAACGTACGTTACATTTGTAAATCCTGTAGTTTTTGGACTTAACGTTCGTATAACTGAAAATGCATATTTTATAATACTTCCCGACTGGAAACTAGGGATGGCCATTTTCGGAAAAAGAGTTTTCCGGTTTCCGGAAATCACATTTTCCGTTTTCCGTTTTACCCGAAAATTTTCCGTCTTCCGCTTTTCCGGAAAATTTTCCGTCTTCCGTTTTCCGGAAAATTTTCGGTCTTCCGTTTTCCGGAAAATTTTCGGTCTTCCGTTTTCCGGAAAACTTTCCGTCTTCCGCTTTTCAGGAAAATTTTCCGTCTTCCGTTTTTCCGGAAAATTTTCCGTCTTCCGTTTTCAATTTTCATGTAACATACGGAAGACTGTTAGACTACATGTCATACTTCCTCCAACGGCATGGTGTAACATCTAAGGGTAGTGCGTATGTAGCATATCGGTAGCAAGCAAGAGGATTCTGTATATTTGTACAATATACCGCTGTCCGGAAAACGGATTTTTCTCAGTGTGAGACACGCGCTTCGAAAGGCCAGCTTTCAAAGTTTAGTTTCCACACAGTGTTTCCATTTTCTACTGCTAAAAGTCAGCAGTGAGTAGTTACGGAAAATTGCATTGGGTGGAGAGCAGAGATCTTTCTGTGTGCTTGATTATCATGTAAACAAGTCTACGATTAATCTGCAACGGCATTTCCGTACCAAATATCGGAGAAACCCACTTACAGGCAAGGCTATTCGTGGATGGTACGAACATTTCAGAGATTCGTACTGTGAATCTTAACAGCCACTGGTGATATTGACCGCAACGTGCAACAGAAGGTTTAGGAGGAGATAAACTGTTGGCTTGATAAGTGCTGCGTTACGCGAGGTGCTTACATAGAATACTTGTGATAATATGTTTGAAGAAAATTTTGACAGTTTACCTTTCTTAGTACATGTTTCGCGATAACATATGCTTATTAGATTCCCTGCGTACTCTTCACTTCATACAATCATTCACCTTGAATGACTTGTATTTATCATATATATATTATCTTTGATCTTCAAGGGATAACATGAAACGGTTAAACTATAAATTTTATTTTATTTTCCCGCTTAAGAGGCCCTATCACAGCGAAATTAAAATACCGCTAATTTTACAGTAATTATGTGATATCTTCAAATAGATAAAAGATAATCGAGAAGTGGAACAAGAGCTCACTAGACAATACTATTTTACATGTGATACCGTTATAACGACGACTCACTTATCTGCTTTCGATTTCCAGCCATTTAGAAAATCGGCATTTGTTTTCACGTTTCTAAATGGCTGCACACGGAAAGCTGCTAGGTGACTCTTGATAACGGTATCCCATGCAAAATAATATTGTCTAGCACGCTCTTGTTCCACATATCGATTATCGATTATCTTTTATCTATTTGAAGATATCACATAATTATTGTAAAATTAGCGGTATTTTAATTTCACAATGATTAGACCTCTTAAAATATTAAATAGGGTACATTCAGTAGCCGATATGTATATACTTCCAAATAGGCTCTAATTTATTTTCTTTCTTTTAAAATATAAATTATAGAAATTATTTTTCAAGATCCATTCTTCCGGAAGAATGGTCATCTCTTGTTCTTTTATTTCCTAACAACCATCATTATCAGTTTTTCATTCGCAGAACATGCATTAAAAAATAAAAGAAGGGAAGGCGGAAAAAAGGGAATGAAAGAAAAACAGAATTGAAACTACTAAGCTTTCCTAATGCTTTCCATACCAACATCTTCGTGCTTGTTGCGCTGTTGTAGCAGTACTTTCCTTGATCCTTTGGATAGAACTCCCAACCCAACTCCCTATTGTTCAACTAAAACCCAGTCCTTCAGGAAACTCAAAACGGATATATAGAGAGCCAGTGAGTGAGAGGACGAAGAGCAATGGATATGTTTTTCTAATCCTGTCCCTTTTTGAAAAAAAAAAAAAAAAGTCTATGATGTTGGACAGATAAACAAGCAGCCTCACACATACACATACAATTCCTCCGGATGTCAGTAGTTAATGTTAAGTCCTTTGTTTCATTTGGAATATATAGTGACGAATGTCGTTGTTTTGTTATTGTTGTTATTATTTTTGTTCATGATAGATTTTCTTAAGGGGTGGAGTTGGATGGGAGGAGATTTTTCAATTATATATATATATATATATATATATATATAAGCTACCCAAACCTTGGAAGCTGGTTGGTATCATTTTAAGGCACATATAACAGTTGTCCTCATCATCTCAACTACGTGATGTTTCGGGACAGTAAAGTTGGAAGGAGGAGGAGGAAGCAGGATTTTGAGGAGAAGTTCTATCTACGGGAAGGAAAACCTTGTCAGTAGCTATGGCTCTCGTTTTATAGTGGAACGGTTCAATAACTATGAATGTTCGTTAATGTTCTGGAATCATTAGTAATTGTCCGAGGAGCTGTTAATTTATCATCACAGAGAAGAGAGAGAGAGAGAGAGAGAAGAACCCTTGTACCACCATCAGAAAGGCATGGTTTTAGGGGAAGAAGAGAGGAGGGGGTTAAAGACGAGCAGAGGACGTTCTCTGGAGATACAAAGAAGCATGGGAAACAAACCAGTGATGGAGAAAGAGACAGACAGAATCCAGGGGTGAAGGGGATAAAGAGGAAGTTATGATGCTTCTGAGCCTGGCGTGTCGCCTCTGGCCAGCGGACCCGAAGAATGTTATTGATTGCTGTTGTGCGACCATTCTGCCTTTTCTTTTGCCCTTTCCCACTGTTTTTTTATTTTATTTTTTTTGTCCACAGTAGCTGTATCACTTGTACTGTTTTTATTTATATTTTTTAAATCCTATCTTTTCTCTCTCCTTCTCTGTCTCTCTTTCGTACAGGACAAGCGTTACGACGAGTAACGCATCACATATTTGCCCCAAGGTGTCTATCCACTATCGAGGAAGACAATCATGATATCCTCATCATCTACTAGAGCTGGAAAAGAGAAGATAAAAATGATCCGGTTTTTACGAAAACAATGCAAAGGAAAATCCCAGCAACAAGAGAATGGAAAGCTAATTAAATATAGTAAATATTTAACTTCCATACAATCCGAGTGCTTTTCGGTTCACATATTTGTTACATGTAAGTGTTATGGCAAGAAAGTGGAAAAAATATGAAGCTAGATGCTTTTGTATGTAGAGACGAACAAACTGAAAGTTATTTAGATCAGTGCTATTCAACCGGGGTACGCGTACCCCTAGGGGCACGCAAAGATGCTTCTGGGGTTACGTAATCCTAAAATAAGTATATTTTCAATATTCGACCAAGAATCGAGAAGTTGGCGTCCTGGAAAAAAGCTTATTCATCTCAGTAACAGGTTAGTATTAAAGTTAGTTTTAGTTTTTGAATTTTTAACATTGCCCTCAGTGAGCGAATTATCAGGAAGGATGAGAGGAAAATCCCCTCATTAGAACTGGATGTCTCCCATGTTTTGAAATTTTCCATGTTAATTTTTCGGATGTGCACTTCCCCCCACCCTGTAAATAGTCTTTTGATTGGCGCACTGATTGTTCCTTTGTTGTGTCTCTATTTGTTCCCCTTTTTAACCAATAGAACATGTACATAACGTTTAATAAGTTAATTTCGATTTAATTTCTTTTAGACAGCTTCAGGGGTAACAGTCGGATAGCAAACTGTGTCTTAAAAGGGGTACGCAAGAAAAAAAGGTTGAATAGCACTGCTTTAGATCACCAACAGATGAAATTACTTGAGGAAGTAGTACGAAAACTAATTAACTATAAGTTGTGAGGACCCTTATTTTTTGTTCAAATGATAAGGAAGAAAATAAGAAATGTTCTTTGCCTATATGTGAAGATTTAAATCTAGAATAAGCTAGCGACTGCAGGTAGAGTCAGTTTTCTATCAAAAGAAAATTTCCGTTCCCTTTTCAATCTACGAATTCCTGATTTTCTCCAAAGTTCTGCGACCCAATAAATGAAGCAGGGCTTTACTCAAATTTTTGTTCCTGCTGAACATTTTAAAGAAGTGGTTTAGATTTTCTTATTTCAATCAAGCCGCTTAAAAGTAGACAGAAACCTAGCCTGTGCCACAGGGAGGAGGGGGGAGGGGAGCGGTTAGATTTCCTACTAATATCACGTGAAGGCTAAGTGAATTCGTTGTGTTTAGGTTAATTATCCTTCTGCACTACTCTGACATGTTCCTTAGGTAATAAATACTGCATATACTCAAACCTAAGACGCACTTTTTCGGCCAAAATTTCATGTATGAAATGGAGAGTGCGTCTTGGAATTGCGCAAAACCACTCCGGTAAGGGAGTTGACTAAAATGTGTGCCGCCGCTCAGATTCCAGTGGACACACAGCATGCCTGTGTGATCATGCAAGAAGGTATTTTGTTCTCTTTTTTAATCTTGACTTTTAAATGCTTAGTATGAACAAATAAACCCGTATAATTTAATTTGTACTATCGAATTCTGAGTTACTTCATTGAATATCCAGGATGTATCTTAGAATTGAATACAAGAAATTGGCACAACTTTTGATGCTCAAAAAATGGGACGCGTCTTAGATTCGAGTATACACGGTAGCATCTCTGTATACGTGACCAATCCATTCTCATTATTCAAAAAGTAGACACCGAAAGCAATGCGTTCATTCTAAAGAAAGAAAAAGAAAACTTAAAATACGGACAGTTGATTTTCTAGAAAATCAAGACATGAATGCCAAAAGCCAGTCAGTAGAGGTAGTGAATCACGAAATATATAAAATATATTAACCAAAGAATATGCTGAGAGTAATGCATATTTTGTTCCTATGAATGAAGACACATCAGTTGAAATATTGAACCATTATCTTTAAAAAGAGCTTTTTATCCTATTGAAATTAATACTTGAAACGTTGCAGAAAAAAAAGCACCACCAGGTTTGCCTATGGAAGAAAGGCAAAATTCATTTTGAGACTTACAACTATTCGGTAATACCAAACCTTACTCGCAAAAGCTAAGAATTCATATGATTCCATTAACTCAGAGTACAATAAGTATAGTCCGCACCACCAGTTTCTTCTCTATACTTACAGTATATTATTACGGATGTCTATACTCACATTCAATCATTATTCAAGATAGCACTTTCAAACATATACAAATGCACCCTAGTAAAGTGAAGCTGATATGATCTACGAGTTACTTCAATCAATTAGAAACGATGTATTCAAATATATATGAAGATGCTATCATGAAGTTATATTTCTAAAGCGTAATTATATCAATTTAACTGAAGTTACATACGTATATTCCATCCGAAAGATCGATTATCATTATTTATTTATTTATTGAATTATTTTTAAAGTCCGGATCCTCGGAGAACATTTTCGAAGCATAAAGTAAATCTATATATTAGGTCCATATCTGTAAGATCAATACTCACAGGCATTATTAATCTCTAATTCTGTAAAATATACTTAGAAATGATTTCAATTCAAAGAGAGATGCATTGGAAATAATAAGTAAAAAGAATATAGGAAAATGGTGTTTTTTGTTGTTGCGTTCTCTCCACGGAAGTGGTATTGGTAAGAAATAACTAACATCAAATATTCATTACAGTATTACAGCGACGACGACTCGTGAAGCCTGGGCTCTATACCAATCATAGAACTGCTTGGCATCACATGAGATGCATCGGAAGAATTCGGTACGATTCGTGAAGCTGTCTTGCGAACGCACACTGGAGAAAAGGTGAAAAAGCAACAACAATGTGGCCAAAATTAAAAGACATGGCGAACGAGCGACAAGAAAACAATATTTAATGAACTATAACAGATAACAACAACACTAACAATTACTGAAATTAAACAGTAACAATAATAATATCACAAATATAAAACAACAACAACAACAACTACTACTACAAAAATAAACAAAACGAAACGTAGCGGCAATCTGATAACACTGTACCCTTAGAAGATGTTGTTCATATAACACGAAAGCCGACATTGGCAACATTTCATGGATGGGGGTTGACGATCGAGTCACACCTTCGCGTTCTATTAAGGGCTGAAATTGGTAAGGTTAAGCTTCACACCTACTTGCGATCACTATAGTAGTACATTAAAATATGAATTTATCAAACTGACTTACAGCTATTACATAATGTATTCGAAATTTTTCATGTATGAAACACATATAATTCTTATGTAGTTCTCTTGGAGGCGAGATAATGTAATGGGTAACGGCCTATACTGTGGTGGTTATATGGTATGATGGTGTGTTTGATCGTCAGCTACACTGAACTCAAGCATCCCTCATGGTTCGGAACCTATGTTAATAATAGGATCTATCTCGGTGTTTCATTTGGACACAAAAACTCAAACATACAATCTTATATGATTAGCAATTATTTTTCCTATTCCACACTAAAGTTCCATCACTTATGAGTATACATTTACTGAATCAGTATTCGCTTCCTTAACTATTTCGAACCATGACACGAGAGTCTCCAGAAATCAGTTAATGTATATAATTATTAAGGAAGTTCGAACTCCAGTTTAATTTCTATAGTCCTATTCTTAATTTAGTTCATAAACCATCCAGGCCATTCCTTCCCGAAAAATATTACACTAACTCGCAAAACTAGTCTTAGACATTATTTTTATTCAAATGAGATTATGCCATTTCATTCAGGCCTAGCAAGCTATCATGTTGAAATGCTGATGGAAATATCAATACAATTAAAGTTTCTCTTTTAGGGATCTTGAGAAACGAGAAGAGCTTTTAAAAGACATCTTTCTCTACATATTATATATATATATATATCCATTGAAGATTCTACAGGTGATAGAGTTAGTTTCAACTATTTAACTGTCAGGTTATGAATAGCAATAAATATGTGGGAGAGGCAATCTTTTGTACAACAAGAAACAAATTTCTGTTGTACACAGAAAAATGTTGTGTATATTTCATATTCCGAACCTGAGCGTCCTTGACAACTTGGCCATTTTCCGTATTGCCTTATGGGATGCTTATTTTCATATTTCCTTTAAAAAAAATCAAATTGACCAGGAAAATAATCCTATATATATATATATATATATATATATATATATATATATATATATATATATATATATATATATATATATATATATATATATAATATCATGAGTATATAGGTGGACATACATAGCTAGACCTAACTAACAACAGAATATAGTAGGTCTACATGTAAAACAAAAGGAACAAGTAATTATTTGTCTTCATTATAGTACTTTTATGCAGTATACCTTCATGAATCTTGATGTGTAAAATAGAATTAGTATTAAAATAACTAAATAAATAAATAAAATTAGAAAGATTAATTTTGACGTTTGCACAGATCAAAAATATCCAAAACTCTTTCATTGCAAGTGTTCAGCTAGAAAGAGCGTACATAATAGCAGACAATTGTTTTGTTCTTGAAGTGGAGTCATAAGAACAAGTAGTTAATAGTCTCTGTAAAACTACACATTATATAGCCTGGACAGATACATAGTAAATGTTGTGGAATTTTGTGCAGCATTCCATTTGATTCTCCTCTCCCCCTTTCCTTCTTCATCACTTACCGTCGCTTCCTCCTCATTGCTGCGCCTCTGACAGCCATTAACAGAAAGTTGTACCACGGAATCACGATGCAGCGTCCATCCAGTGGTCACAGCTTGAAATTGTATCGTTTTGAAAATCACTCTTTTTAGATTAGAGACCCCCGAATTGAGTGCCCGCCTCAAAGTGTCGGAACGCATCCACTCCAGCGAGCGAGAGAGAGACACAGAGAGAGGAATGGAATTTTATCCCTGCATACAGGCTGGACGCATTACGCATTGCCATTAAACAGAAGAGGTTACGTTCCGCTCAGCGACTTCATGTATACTTGTATACATTGAAAGAGGGAGAGAGAGAAAGAGAGAGAGAGAGTATGTGAGTATGTAAGTGTGTATGTGCGTGTGTGAATAAGGGAGAGAAAAAGAGACAGTGTGTGATGTGTGTATTCGTACATTTGTTTTGTGGTTTATATGAGATGGAGAGAGAATTATCTCTGTATATGCACTCACCAATATGTGTTTTTATTAAAGCAATTGGAAGCATATTATCAGTAATATAATTAACTACGTTTAACGATATTATTATTATAAAACAATACAAATAACTAAATAGAAATATTCAGGAAAAAGTTATAATATTCAAATATGCATAACCATTTAAATCAACTCCATCGTGACCATCAATGATTATTAAAGATTTCTAACTTAAAGTTCTGTGTCGCTATAAGATGTCAAGAAGTCCCAAGCATTTTAAGATTCTACATTTTTAAAAAAGATAAGAACATATAGTCGATACATGCTAAGAAACATTTTTTGAGTACCAAGCAAAGAACAGGGTCGTTAAATCTGATGTATCTGAAACAAAGTATTGTTTGTTGAAGTTTAGCATTTCGTTTCACCACCAAGGCTATATGGGACTTGCATCTATAGTTTCAGGTGGAATCTAAACCACCATAATGCGTTTAAACGCTCTCCCAACGAGATTCGAACCCCAGACCCGTGCACCAAAGGAGCACGCACTAGCCACAATTGTTATTTTAATCTTATCTCTCGAATAAAAATGTCACGTGTGGTTAAAGCATACTGACTTGCTGTTGGCCCAGTCGTACTCCTCCGCAAAATAGTTTACCAGTTTGAATTATTATTTTTACTATGAAAGAACTATACAAATATATTGCTGCTAATCGAACCCAAGACCGCGGATTCTAATCACTAGACCAGCAGGAAGAGTAATGCTAGTTGTTAAAGCTGTTCACAAATTAATAGTTATAACTTTATACTTTCTGCTACGATTTTTATTACTTTGTGGTTTATAATCATTTACATTATTTGAGCTCAGAATATTTAGAAACGCACGAGTTTTATTGCTATACTCTGTTTTCGTCTCCTTGAGAAACCTGTTTAAAGAAAATTGAATTAGACAGCTGATATTAAATGATTGCCAAAAAGGTTTTTGAATATATCAATTGCATTTCATTACAGGAGATATTTTACTCAAATTATCTTGTAAGACATTAACAATAAGTAAGTAAGTTCGTACCCAAGTAAAGAACTGCAATTACAGTTCGCAGTTATATTATACAGGAAGCATGTATATTGTAGGTAGTATGATATTATTGTTTGTACTGACATATTGCAGTTCATTTACAGATAACAGGTGGCATCTTTCATGGCATGAAGTCTTGCACTCTTACGTCCCACAATTACACGAGATAGGCTAAAGGAGACGGTGATGATGAGAATGAGTGAAATGGGAAATGAAGGAAGTGGAAGCAAATCGAAGAACCCCGAGAAAACCCGCCCAAACGGTGTTTGTGGCATCTTTCATGTGTTACATACAATGGAGTGGAGATAGAATATAACTTTGTGGAACTCCTTGTAATTTAAGAAACTGTAATATGATTCCTCCATTTCTATTCACGAGTAATAATTAATAATAATTACAATGGGAACAAATGCGAAACTCAAAAAATGGAGAATATTAATTACGTAAGTTAAACATTTACGAAAAAAGGACCTCTGTCTCTCTCTCTCTCTCTGTGTGTGTGTGGGGGGGGGGTCTGTGTGTGTGTATGTGTGTGTGTGTGTTTAATGATTGAGAAGTGTCATATAATAAAAGACACATAAAAAGTAATAATGTAGTAATACAAAGTCATACCCAAACAAGTGACTGCCAAAGTACAGAATAAGGCATATTAAATTTCAGCTAGCTCTCGTATGCAATATTAATAATTACATTTTGTCGCTTATTTCAATCTTTTTTTAATTTTTTATAAGAAAGAAGGAGGCGGGGTAGCTTTAACCCCAACCACTTATAACGAGAGAAAAAAAATCACTTCGAACTGTATGTAGTACATAGCACTTAGGCATTTTAATTAATCTACGACAAACAACGAAAGACCAGGAAACGTTATGTTCAGAATATCAAACCATACATGAGGAGTAGGAGTAGGAAGAGGAAACAAAAAACTCACTCACTCTCTCTCTCTCTCTCACACACACACACACACACACACACACGCATACAGCGTTATTAAATAAAAGAACATGATAAATAGTATTAATAAAGTTACTAAATTACAAAGGACAATATGTATGGTGTGTGGTTCAGTTTAGTGTTGGTTTCGAAAAATAAGATCAGGACATGCTCTCATAATATATATATATATAACGTTTTGTTCACTCAACACCCAGGTTGAAAGGTTAGAAGAGGGGGGTTGTCCCCGCCCAGCCGTTTGTCACTTGTTCGTCACCCGCACGCACGCTCCATTACTCTCACGAACTACCAAAGTTGTCACGTGAATTCAAAGAAGGTAGAGAGTGAGATGTATTATAGATGCTACAATGTTGAGTTCTAAGCTTCGTACATACTAACTAAACTGTCTTCATAACTTCAACAAATATGGTATCACAACTAATTGTACTATTTACCCCTGTTTCCCATGCAACGCGAGGGAAGGTGTAAGATACAGGACCGCACCCATGCGAGGAGGGCACCAGGTCCGGATCTCTCCTCCCCCCCAAAGAAACTTCGTAGCTCAACGTATATTTGTACAATTTCTTATTTTTTTATCAAATAAATGAATGATGCATCGTAAAGATATGATATTACACTTCATCTGTACTCTATGTTCTATAAAAAACAATCTAGTTCATTAATTTCTTCTTGAGAATATAGATGGCAGTAACAATTGCTTATCATCTTTTCGAGTGCAGACTTCACACAAGTTCAATATTACATAGGAGCAGTGTCGTATCGTAGTATTGGATTCTCTCCTCTTCCCCAACTTCGAACCCTCCAAATAAAAAATTCTGGGTAAAATGTTTTGGCTACTGCATTTCAGATAATCTCATCAAGAACTATTGTCTTGTTTCCCATGATTCTTCCCTTAACACATTCTATTAGCTTTCTCAATATTTTTTTTTTGTTTGTTTGTTTTCTGCTTGTATATTTTTATTACTTCGTCGTATGGTTCTTTAGAATACTATTTCTTTGAACGTCCTCCGAACTGTATACTTCTTACTGTTAAATCCCAATCTTTTTTTGAAGGATATCCTCTTTTCGTAAAAGGAAATCCGAAAATTACTATACTAAAAATCAGGGTGGGAAAAAATCATGATTTTTTTAAAAAAAAATCATTTTTGTTGATTTTTTTTATTTAAATCGATTTTTTTGATTTAAATCAAATCTTTCTCCTCGTATAATACAAGTCACGAACTGAAGAAAAAGCATTAGGAATTAGTATTAAATGCTAATTATGCCATTTAAGTGAAAGTATTGGGGTTGAATTTTGAATTATCCCCAATCGTTAACATATATCAATCCAAACAATGTTTCTTAACCCTTTTAAATTATGGCTCTTTTTAAAGGTAAATTATAGACTTTCAGTCAAGCAGATACAGCACCATCCCTATTTATCTTAGGATCATGGTACATACTCTCTTTAGAATAGAACAGCTTTTGAAACGGTAACATTCACATTTCCTTATCATATCCCTGAAGCGGGTAATTTTGAGAGTAATTGGCATTTTTTTACTCTTTTTTTTTATTTTGATCCCCTCTGGATTTCCCTGTGTTACCGCACAGATCTCAAAATCAACTGGGAAATACTAAGGGGTGTACAAAATGTGTGTACAAAATTTCAAGCTTCTATCTTGAGTAGTAAGGGTGAGGAAACTATTTAACAATGAGCTAAGAACATTCCCACAATGATCCAGATGACTCGGATGTAATATAAAAATTTCCTATTTATTCTAGGATCATGACGTGTACATTATTCTCTTCAGAATAAAACGAATTTTCAAACGGTACCCTTCAAATGTCTCCATCATGTTAAAAATATATTCTTTTTTGTTTTTAATTTTTACCTCTGTGGGCCCCTCCTGTTTTAAGGCAGAGATCTGAAACAAATCTGAAAAATACTGAGGGGTGCACTGAATAAATGTGCAAAATTTCAATCCTGTATGTGCAAAAGTAAGCCCTCGAAAAATAATATTCCCCAAATACCCCAGATTCCCGTATAAACAGGATCTCAGGTAACAGTTTCCTGAGACATCCCTATTTATCCTAGGATCATAGTACGTGCATCATTTTCTTCAGAATAGAACATCCTTTCAAACGGTACCATTCATATGTCTCCATCTGAGGCGGGAAAATCACGAAAAAGCTATTTTTTGTTAAAAATATCCTTTTTTTTTTACACATTTTTTCCCCCTCTGGACCCAGCTGTCTCCACGCAGATATCTGAAAACATCCGAAAATTATTAAGGGGTGCACTGAACGAGTGTGCAAAATTTCAGTCTTCTGAATGCAAAATGTAACCCGCCAAAAAATAATAATAATACGCATGACAAAATATATCTTTTTAAATTTATGACGTCATCACACACTATGCCTCAACGTAAAAAGGCGTGAAAGCATATGTAACGTGTTCTAAAATGCCTCCTGTCTTGAAGAAAACGAAGTAAAAAGCCTTATTCGTACTTTTTAAATTGAATAATGAAATTCTACCCTATCACCTAAAAATAGGTGATATAATTTAAAAGGTTAAGCATTAAGGAAAAAGTACAGCAACGTTTATCAAAATAACACTTTTTTTCACAAAAGTTACTGATATTTGGCAGGGGCCTATTTTTAAAAACTCAGAACTTAGCTTGCGGCATGAAATACATAAATTTCGCCTAAAGTTATAAAATTAACAAAAAAAAAAATAGAGATGAGATAGGACCTCTCTAAATACGCCCTATTATCTGGGAGCAAACAAACAGACACGCACAAAAAAGAATTTTCGTCTTAAATGTGGATGGTGATTTCCCCGTTAGAATAGTTAACGATTTTAAAACCCAAACCCAATGATACGAAAAGAAGAAAGCAGAATTTCTCCGTTACCTGTTCAAAACGGGATTTTCCCTAATCATCCTCTGCATGACACTGGTTTTTATACTATTGCACATTTGAGTCTCATTGAATTATGATTATTAACTTCCATAATCGAAATAGCAGAACAGAAACGGGATTTTACTTATTTTCACTTTAAATTAATTTATTTTGGAATTCGATTTAAATCAACGATTTTTATTTAAAAAATCAAGTGATTTAAATCTTGATTTAAATCGTGATTTAAATCAATCCACCCTGCTAAAAATAAATAAATAAATAAATAAATAAAAAAGACTTGCACTTTCTCCCCCAAAATTCACCTGTGAATAACAACCTTCTCATTTATAGTCCTTCTTAAAACTCTACATAAAAACTGAAACTACTTCGGTAGCTTATAATTACTGGAGAATATCAGGGTGTTTCAGATAAAACGTCCAGTGCTTATAAATCCGAAATGGCTGAGAATAAAAAGATGAAACAAAGACTGATATAGGAAAATGTCATAGGGCGCATCACATGGTGTTGTTGTGGTGACCCCCAGGGCCCTCCTTCAAGGAGGCCCAGGGGCCAACTTCAAATTTTCAAATAGGAACACGTATTGATTCATACCTCATTCAATAGTACTTGAAAAACGAAACAACTTTTGTAGGAAACAATTTTCGATTTGAGCCACCGTTTTCAAAATGGCCGCAAAAAGTGGGTCCTATATCAGATAAAACGTCCAGTGCTTATAGGCCTAAATCAGAAACGGCTGAAAATAGAGAGATGAAACAGAAACGGAGATAGAAACGATGATAAAGCATATCAAGTGGTGTTGTTGTGGTGACCCTCAGAAAACTCCGTGAAGGGGGCCCAGGTGCCAACTTCAAACTGATACAGGACTTTTTGCGGCCATTTACAAAACGGTGCCCCAAATCGAAAATTGTTTCCTACAAAAGTTGTTTCGTATTTCAAGTACTATTGAACGAGGTATGATTCAATACATGTTCCCATTTAAAAATTTGACGTTGGCCCCTGGGCCTCCTTTAAGGAGGGCCCTGTGGGTCACCACGACAAAACCATGTGATGCGCCTTATGACATTTTCCTATCTCAGTTTTTGTTTCATCTTTTTGTTCTCAGCCATTTCGGATTTATAAGCACTGGACATTTTATCTGATATAGGACCCACTTTTTGCGGCCATTTTGAAAACGGTGCCTTAAATCGAAAATTGTTTCCTACAAAAGTTGTTTCGTTTTTCAAGTACTATTGAATGAGGTATGACGCAATACATATTCCCATTTGAAAATTTGAAGTTGGCCCCTGGGCCCCCTTGAAGGAGGGCCCTGGGGGTCACCACAACAACACCATGTGATGCGCCCTATGACATTTTCCTGTCTCAGTTTTTGTTTCATCTTTTTATTCTCAGCCATTTCGGATTTATAAGCACTGGACATTTTATCTGATATAGGACCCACTTTTTGCGGCCATTTTGAAAACGTTGGCCCAAATCGAAAATTGTTTCCTACAAAAGTTGTTTCGTTTTTCAAGTACTATTGAATGAGGTATGACGCAATACATGTTCCCATTTGAAAATTTGAAGTTGGCCCCTGGGCCTCCTTGAAGGAGGGCCCTGGGTGTCACCACAACAACACCATGTGATGCGCCCTATGACATTTTCCTATCTCAGTTTTTTTTCATCTTTTTATTCTCAGCCGTTTCGGATTTATAAGCACTGGACGTTTTATCTGAAACACCCTGTATTAATATATATATTTGTAAGTGTAACAAGATGAAGTGTTGTAGTATATGTCACATTAAGGAGTTTGGTTAGGTGTGCCCCTACCAGGTTATGAAATACTTCATAACATAAAAAATGTTGGTTGGTTATATAGGAGTATATATAATGATGTTTATAAAACGGAAATGGTTAATTTTTACCATTTCTACCATTTTTTTTTTTTTTTTTTTTGAATATCACTTAGATGAACGAACTCAATTCCTGACTTTTGACCCTGTACACCCTGGTCAAAATTTATGGTGTTCCATTAAGTAGTTGTTGAGATTTTGTCTCTCCCAGAAACAAAGAAAATATGTATATAAAAGAGGTTTTTGTAAACCAAATTCCTTTAAAAAAATTGACGGGATACGATAACCATGCGACCCTTCAAGATGAGCCTATAGGCTTGATTATCAACAGATGGCAGCACATGTCCCTTCTTTTTTTCCAATGTATTTTGTAAAGAGCCACCAAACATTCAAAACAATTCAGTCAAGTTCAAGAGATGAACTTCATTCAAACTTTATCTAAATTGACAAATTGAATCAATCAGAATATAATTCGTGTAAGTTTTAAAATATAGTTTTTTTTTTAAAATCATTGTTGAGCGCACTTAATTTAACTCTTTAAGAAAACGCATACTGATAGGTCTATGTATTGATTGCTGGCAGAAGTGCCTATTCTTCACTCGGGAAGAATCATGTTTATGCAATATCATTAAAAGAAAGAAATGCATGAAACATATAACGAGGAGGAACGACTTCGATATGGCCCCTATCGGTATGTAACCTGGAAGACAGGAAGAACGGTTTGGTTGCCTACCTCATAGATACTATGACATTAATTTTTTTTTAAAATCATTTTTGACCCTCAATCCCCCCTTCCCCCCCGTCGTGTTGAAAATTGATAAAACGTCATCATATGCGATTAGTTCTCGTGAAGGTTCACCTGCGTACTTATTTTGGTGGCTCTAAGAGACTTGTTTCAATGTGAAAATCTGATGACAGATTACAAACAGAAAGGCATATATATATTTTATACAGGGTATTCTAGGAGGAAATGAAAACACATTGGATAATGGTAGTATGGGTGATTTTAAATATTAAAAAAAAGTTCATATGAACATGAGTCTTATTCTCAACGCTTTGATAGCTGCAGGTTGTAATTCATTTTTGAACTTACGTTGCTTAGTGTTCACCCAGTCATAACTTTACAGTGGTAAGACATAGTGGATTTTAAAGGTGATGGAACAACCTTTACAACTGTATGCAACATGTGGCACTGTTGTCTTTGGAAGGGGACTTATGAGATAAATTTGGGAAAGTTAAAATTATATTAGGATTAGGGGATTGTATCGCAACACTCTGTAGAATAACTTCAGATTGAGCAATAAGCAACACAAAGTCGGAAATGGTTTCCAACTTGAAGCTCTCAAACCGTTCAGAATAGGGCTCATGCCATATGAATATTTCGATGTGCTCACATAAACTTTCTTTACTTAGAATCACCGATACTACCACTTCCCTATATATTTCTACTTCCTCCCGGAACACCTTGTATATTAGTATAGATAGATTAGCGATCTCTTAGACTCATCTTAGAAAAAAATTGATATTGAAATATACCTTAATTGAGCTTTTCATTAGGGCACTACGAAGATGACAATATATGGTACGGTAAATAAGATGTACAGAAGGCTGTTCAAATAAGATGAAACGATACAAAGTAAATACTTGGCTTCCTCCACCACCGATTGTGCTTGATGTGACCCTCACGGGCTTGGAGGTTGGCTCTGCACCGGAGGTTGGTTCTGGAGGAGGCTTTGTCGGAGGACATATAACCAGGTCGCGTTGAAGAATTTCCAAAGCGCTTCAATAATATGTGGACGGCGCCGAGCGAGGCCCGGTTTCAAGAGCTAACGGCCACAGAAATCCATGGGCAATGAGTCCTGAAACTTGGCAGGAATGCGCGAGAATGGCATCACCCCGATACCCAACTCAACTTCTTTCTATGTGTGGTACACTAGTGAAGACAAGGCAGTGTGGCTGGAACCTTCATCCATATGGATGGAAACGTTCCTGCTCTCTTGGCCATACAGTCGAGGGTTGTGGGTCTCATAGAGGGAGTCCCTAACATGCTCCCTAAAGTGGGTCACATTGACCTTCACATTGAATGGCAACCACACACGAGGAAGTGCACTCCGACTGCAGTACCTGTCCATCACTATGAAATCACATGGAAAATTCTCCTTGTATTGGGGGACCCACTGTGGTGTGGTTCCACTGCCCTAGGTACTACAGAAAATGGTAAATGCTTTATTGGCGTCGTCCAGGTAGCTATTCTTCATCCGAGTGACGATCCACTGCCACTTGTCAACTGCAAGATACCGTTACTATAGTTTCCTAGCGTCTAGATGTAACAATCTGTTAGAGCATGTCCACGTGGCTTGTGTCGCACCTCGAATCCCAGGTTACGGTGAATTATATTGTGGACAATCCTAATGGAAATCCTGGGTCGCCTTGTCAAACTTCGTTATGTTAAGGGGTTCTCTTTCATCATCTCACAACGAATGTCACACACTGTGTAAGCCACTGTGCCTGGCCAAAACTGATACTGATCCATCAAGTACTTCTTGAGATTTCTTGTCCCCCTTGAGTGGACAAACAGGATAAATATTAGTGGTGGGCACAAAAGCCGGTTCTTCAGTTTTAAGAAAAAACGAAATCAATTTTTGGAAACTTTTAGGAAAACGTTTTTTGAAAACTGGTTCCGATTTTCTACCAAAACCGGTCTTTAAAAAGCAGTTCAGTTTTCTATCAAAGACCGGTTTACTTTTCTATCAAAAATCAATTTCGGGTTTTTGGTTTTCTATCAAAACCAATTTCAGTTTTCTATCGAAACCGGTTTCGGTGTAAAACAAGAACAGTTTTGGAAAAAACAAAATGTTGGTAATTCGACTTGCGGGTTTTCAACAAGTCAATTTTCAGGTTTTACAAAAATTGGTTTTCCTCATTCCTAGTAAATGTATCAAAGAGTTTAGGTTGGGACACCAAACTCCCTAAAATTACACAGTTAAGTAGCAAATGGTATTTATGGTTGTTTATCTTCTCGTAATGGTGCCACACATTCTCCTAATAGAGATACACATAGTCCTAACAGTGACACAGATACTTTTAACAGTAACACGTATGTTTCTAACAGTGACAGACACTCCTAACAATGACAGATTTACTCCTAACGATGACAGATATAGTCCAAACAGTGACATATTTGCTCTTAACAGTGACAGACATAATCCTAATAGTGACACACATACTCCTAACAGTAACAATACAACTAACAGTGACACACACTCCCCGTGACAGACACAGTCCAAACAGTGACAAACGTGTTCCTAACAGTTACATACATACTCCTAACAATTACAGACATACTCCTAACAATGACAGACACAATTCTAACAGTGACACACATAATCCTAACAGTAACACTTGCTCCTAAAAGTGAAACACATTGGTCTACTAATAACAGTGACCCACTTGCTCCTAACAGTGACACGTTTGCTCCTAACAGTGATACACTTGCTCCTAACAATGATACGCTTGCTCCTAACAGTGATACACTTACACCTTACAGTGACACATTTGCTCCTAACAGTGACACACATACTCCTAATAGTGATACATACTTCTATCAGTTACATAGTCCTAACAATGACACTCATACTCGTATAAGTGGCACATAATATTTTTAAATTTATTCTCGGAAATGCATATCGAGTTGATTTGATTTTGATAACCAATCAGATCAGAGAACAGGTTAATGCAGTATAGTGATACCGCTTATTTGAAGAATTCTTTCCACTCTCACTCTTTGAGTTGAGTTTTTTTTTAAGTTTAACGTCCCGTTCAGCAGAAAGGCTATATGAGACGTGGACCTACTGATTAACGTGGAATCCGAGCCACATGAGCTCCCGCCGGGAATCGAACCCGGGTTTCCCACGTCAAAGGCGCGTACGCTAACCGCTTAGCTACGAATGAGCTCACCCTCACTCTTTCTATCGTATTCCGCGCTAGATCACACCTGATGTTTTTGTTTCCATTGCTCTATCTTTCCTTCTCGTTCGTTCAAGCAACTGACTTTTGTCTAATCGCCTTCTTCCTATTAAGCCGTACCAAAACTCATCACCAGCCCACCTGCTTCGCATTCGTAATCGCAGTGAAGGATAATCTGGAAGAACTTCCTCCAACGAGAGAAAGAGCGACTCTGACAAATGCTTACGTTTCATTCAAATCTTAAGTTTTCTCCTCTCTTGTTTCCTTATTCAGTCTTTTCCCATTATGTTCTTCACCCTTGTGCTTCATCCGCCTCCAAAACAGATGAGTAAAAAGAAAACCAATTGAAAACAAGCGTCTAACATATTGTATCTTCTCTGTTTCTGATTTTCTGTCTTTTAAAAGCGCGTAATGTAAATATTGCTTAGTTCTCAGACGTGTTTCGAATATTAGATGTGTAATTTGAAAAGCACTGAAGTTTCCTTCTTCCTTGTGTAACTTCCGAAGGCTTTAACAAAGGTTTTATTATTTCTAATGCACTTCTCAGGAAAGTTTTGTACTATACAGTGAAGCCGGCCTAACAAGGAATGTTTCCCAAGTGTTAAAACAAATTAGAAAATCTAAAAAGGGAATCTAGTAAATCTTTTGTAGGTGAAACATTTTACGAAGTTGTAGCCGTTAATAATCATAAATAATAAAGTTAGCCTAAGGTTCAAAAACGTTTTGAACATCAAAAATCCTATTTATAAAAGCTAAATATCTAAATGCATCACGCTAATTCTTAATAATAAAGTCACGCTAACAGAAATTATTATTTGCTCTATCGCTTGCTTGCCTAAGACTAATAGGTGTCACTAGGGTACAAATAATCTGCCGATTTAAAACAGAAAAAAAATTGTTCTAATTTAATTGTGTCAAGGTAGAACAAGAACTGTAGCCATATTGGGATTTGAGCGTATTAATATTAGTGTAACCGCATGTCGGTTAATGAGCGAACTCACAATAAATAAATACATTTTGTTAAACGTAAACAATTAAAGTTTTAAATTAAACACAATTTTAACCTATAATGCACAGCAGGCCGAAGGCTTCGGTGCAACAATTAGTCCAGATAATGATAAAATTTTAAGGCGAGATATTTTCAGATATGAGTAAGCAATAATTACTGTGAAATTTTGAAGAGATAATATATACTAGATATGATAGCCATTAGTATAATAAGTAATGTAGTACTGCCAATTTGATGTACATTTGCTTGTTTTCAACTAATAGTAGCCTGCCTCTATTACATATTCAGAATACATGCCTAAAAATGAACCAAATATACATGTCTTACGCTGATATCTTTTCGCAGGTACTATGCTTTTTTCCAGTTTCTTTAATAACATAGCTATATAACCATAACCATATACAGTATACGTGTCTATAAATGGTGTATAAAATTTCTCTCCCAATAGAACGAAAACTACATCATGTATATGCTCATTTTTGTGTAAAAACTAACTTGCGATTGTCAAACTTTATCAGTAGAGTTCTAATTTGAGACTCTCGATTACAGGTGAAACTAGGTAACTCAATCAACAGATATGGAATCTTTCCACTGCGTCCAATACCACGCCCACCTCATTCCGCGACATAACTCCGGTGATTTCTTTCTATGGGGCTATATCAAGGACATTGTCTTTAAAACAAAGGAGAGATCTATCAATAATCTTCAAGTAGCCGTTGACTGTGTAACTCCTGACACTGCAGCGCACATGGGTGGAATTGGAATATGATTGGAACATACTACGGGCACTTAACAGTGTACATGTTACATTAAATTTTCAATTCTGGTACATATTTGAAGAATACAAGTTCCTCGTTCTACTCGTCTATCGTACTTTCATTTAGCAATGAAATTGAAAATATGTATTTAGCTGCGAACACGCTATATAACAGTAGGGATAGTAATCTAGGATTTCTAATAAAAGTCAAATATGCTAACCATATCACCATGCCGTGTTCTGAAGAACTTAACGATGCCAGGACTTCTCACGTTTTTTCCTCTACATACTCTGATTTTTGATCATTGCTTTCTTCTATGCGCTGTTTATTAATCAATGATTACTTCTGCACACCAAAACAACCCCAAAATCCATCCGCTCAAATCTCTTATCTTTATTCTGCGTGAACTTTCCACTGAATATTTCACTGTACAGTACCATCAAATGTCCCTTTGGGCAGTCTTAGTTCAAGGCTTTATATTACCCCAACAAATCTCAGATCATCTCATTAAATAACAGCCCAATTTATAATAATATCATCTCGATATGTCAGTAACACGATATTAGCAATACACCAATTCCTATATTCTCGTATTTCTGGAATGTGCACTGAAATTGACATGTGGACTTCAATTTATATTTGAAATATTCAAGATATGATATCTTGATTAAGAAATATATTGGGAATCGAACAGTGAATAATCGAGTTCGAGTAACGGACATAATTAATCTGCTATAAAAGTCTGCAGAATGATGTAAAGATACTAGAACGACTACTTCTGACCACTATCTGGATCACCGGCTCTATCCTGGTCAGTCCGGATCATTGGGCCCGTCTGCGTCACTGGATCACCGAGTCTGAGAAATGAGACTCAGATCCGCTGACTCGGACAAAAGTCGTAACCCAAGTGAC
This sequence comes from Thermobia domestica, assembly GCF_964235325.1. NCBI lineage: Eukaryota > Metazoa > Arthropoda > Insecta > Zygentoma > Lepismatidae > Thermobia > Thermobia domestica. The sequence continues at coordinate 80,568,821 of NC_137461.1, forward strand.
TCCAGATCCGTGTGACCCGGACAAAAGTCGTAACCCAAGTGACTTGGTGATCTATGCATAAGTGGACCACACCTCCGTTTATTCAGAAGCCACCAACTGGTCAGAGTAAGTCCTTCGGAGCTTAGGACTAGGAATATAACTATTATTATTATTATTATTATTATTATTATTATTATTATTATTATTATTATTATTATTATTATTATTATTATTATTATTATTATTATTATTATTTGATAAAGAATTGCCCTTCTTTTTACAGAATAACTTTGTTAGCCTCACATCAAGCCCTCAAGCTGGAGGACTAATCCTTGTTGTCTGTCCGCGACCGTTTATTCAGTATATTTCCAGCTAACCTCTATATATAGAGGCCTTTCCTCGATCCGCAATCTGAAGACTAGGGATGGCCAGATCCGGATATCCGGACACTGGATCCGGATCCGAAAAACCGGATCTTGGATCCGGATCCGAAAAACCGGATCTTGGATCCGGATCCGAAATTTCGGATCTTGGATCCGGATCCGAAAAACCGGATCTTGGATCCGGATCCGAAATTTCGGATCTTGGATCCGGATCCGAAAAAAACGGATCTTAGATCCGGATCCGAAAAAACGGATCTTGGATCCGGATCCGAAATTTCGGATCTTAGATCCGGATCCGAAATTTCGGATCTTGGATCCGGATTCGAAACTCCGTGTCAGAAAATTCGGGTGTTCCGAATCAGCAAAATTTTCGAAATTATTGACAAAGTGATTTTCATTCCTATGCTTAAAATAAGATTTTAAGACACTTTTGGTATCTGATCGTGTGACAGCCTTGCGTTCCCTTCATTCTGTTGATATTTGGTTTTCGTGCCTTAATATGTCACAATTACTCCAAATTTGATTGAGTAAAACTGTCGAGTTAGGTGAGAGCAATCTCATTGTCAGATTAGATTCTAGTGGAAATACTTGACCGAAAAGGTAATAAATCTTTTTTAAAGCTGTCGTCCTGGTGGAAATTTGTCCTTTGTTTTCTGTAACACTAGTCAAATGCTGGGATGAAACCTTAGTCTCAAGCCCAAGCTTTTTCATTAGACTCTGGCTGCTTACTTTTCTAATTCTTTCTGAGTTATTGTGGTCACTGAATGAGGCCATTTCCTAGTCGTGATGGGCTAGGCCATTGCTAATAGAAAAGCCCATAAAATATAGATCAAATCAAATTAAGGAGCAACTTCCTTTTCTTGCTCTTGATGAGCATTTTTTTCTTTCTTTAAAGATACGTTTCTCTGTGACCGTACCACTCCATTAGAATTAAGAATTGTAGTAGAGATGAAGTTCTAAATGGCAATTAATGTATCAAAATCAATGTATTAATGTACTGTATGTGTATACAAAATACCATATGGAGCCTCGAGCAGTAACACGTATCTTTGTAATTAGTAATCCACTACTATTAACTCTGCATAGGTTGTATAAGGAGCTATATCATTCATGTAAACACATAGGCGGATGCAGGGGGAGGGCGAAAAGTCGTTTGCCCCTACCCAGCGCCACCATTAACAGTGTACTTTAGTAGTAATTTGTGGCAATTTCAGATCATCTAAGTAATTTTTCACTGCTAGCATCCCCAACCGCCCCCTAAGAATCCATCCGCCCCCTCCAAGAGTCCGTTCTGGATTCGCCCCTGCGCAAACATAATTTTATACAACTCATTCAAGAGTACATTTTGGTAGCTTTTTAAAATTTTTATCTTAAAGGATTGTCATTGCTCGTGGCTACTTATGCAATTTTGTCCACAGGCATACATGCAATTTCCAGTCATTACGCAAATACATTTATATACTTAATAGACCTCGGCTAGTTGGGGGCTTCGCCACTAGACCCCCGTTACTAGGGCCTCGCACCACAAAAGCCTCTAATCATAATCAATTTAAAAAGAAATGTATGGGGATTTGCCCTTAGACCCTCTGATATCTCATTTGATCGGCCTATGACCTCGTACCTCGTAAACCTACAACCATACCGAATCTCAGTTCAAATATCAAATTGTATGTAATAACATTCCGGTATCCCGAGACATACCGAATTTCAGTGCGAGTACATGGGGGCTTTCCCCCCAGCCCACACATTTGCTCGGTCTACGGCCTCGCACATCATACGCCTGCAAACATAACGAATTTTTAAGGGGCCGCGGTGGCTCAGTGGTAGAGCGTTCACCTCCGGTGCTTGGGGTCCCTGTTTCGATCCCAGCTTGCACCGTGTGGACTTTGTGGTGGACAAACACCGTGCTCGTGGGTTTTCTCGGGGTTTTCCTGTTTCCTCCTACTTTCTTCATTTCATTTATTTCTCATAATCACCGTCTCCTTTAGCCTAACCGGCATAAATGTGGGATGTTAAAAACACAAGCATTTCATTTCACAAGATAACGAATTTTTGTTCAAATAACAAGTTTCATTTCTCTAACATTCCAGGATTCCGAGATATAAAAGTCTTTTCTCCCCGCCCCTTTACTTCCCCTCTAAGACATACATAAAAAAACGCTTAAGTCATACCTAATTATTTCAAATGTAAAGTCCAAATACCAAATTCTATGCTCTTAACCTTCAGAGGTTCCCAGATATCGACATGTTATTATAATAATTACAATCCCCACCCTCTTTCCTTTCACTCTTTTTTCTTTTCCTTTTTACTAAAACGTCAAAAAACACTGAAACACATGTCAAATTATTTTCAATGAGAAGTGCAAATACCAAATTTCAAGTCTCTAACCTTAAAGGATATAACATATTAATACAATAATTGTAATCCCCACTTAATTTTTTTCTCGCCCCTTTTCTTCCCTTCTGAGCCACACATAAAAAAAAAACCGTTGAAATACGTATCTAATTATTTTAAGTGAGAAGTCCAAATACCAAATTCCATGTTTCTAACCCTTTAAGTTTCCGAGATATAGGCATATTATTATACTAATTGAATAATTGCAATTACCACCCGTTCTTTTACTTTCTACATCTTCCCTGCCCCTTCTAATTTAAATATCAAAAAGCACTTTAACAAGTATCAAATTATTTTCAATGAGAAACCCAAATACCAAATTTGAAGTATCTAACGTCAAGAATCATCAATATTTTCCACCCCATTTCCCCCCTTCCTCGTCGAATTTCCCAAAGTCCTTCCTTAGTGGTATCCTACGTCACAAACCCTATAAACTGTCCAAATTTCAAGTTTGTAGCTTAAGCGATTTGGTCTGTACGGTGATCTGTCACTCACTCACTCAGTCACTCAGGACTTTGCCCTTTTTATATAGAGATATTTAAGATTTTATGGGAAAGCCATGGATTTTGTCCTAAGGCCGCCAGTGTCTTAGAAATGTAATAGCTTTGCTATAAACTTTAAGCAATCAACTGACTGATCTGCGTCTATATGTATTATGTAAAATACCGCTTATGATATTTATTTTGCTCGTAATAAAAAAAAATAGAAATGATGACGAAAATTCAAAGACATCCATGATTTTAGCGTAATGCTGCAGGAGTTCAGATCATTGAATTAATCATAAGAGCCGATTGTATAAGATAGACTACATTAAATTCCAATGTGGCACAAAGAAAATATGCAGCATTACTATGCAGTTTTTCGTTATAACTCATTCTGAAAATATTATCATAGGTCTCACAAACAATCGAATTTTAATCCTAACTCGATTAATATATAACAAAAGGCAGATCTATACAACTACTGACTTCAGATGAAAGTGGCATACTTGTAGTAGTTTAAAGATATACTAAAGACTAAATGATGGGGTGTGCGGAACAATGGTCTAACCCGAAAAATGTGAAAATGAGATTTTGATGTAATCTTTTGTCATTTAAATTGAATTGTCTTCCCACTGAGTTAGATAAAATTCACCTAGTCAATTTTATACATATGGATATTTTAGTTCTGGGTCTCAATCTAAGGCCTAAAATATTCAAAACAGGAGTATGAATCTGAACTTCGAAATTTCGGGTGTGGATCCAGGAACCGGATATCCGGATCCGGATCCAATATTCAAAACTTCGGATCCGGATCCAAGATCCGAATCCAAGATCCGCAATTCCGGATCCGGATCCAAGATCCGAAATTCCGGATCCGGATCCAAGATCCGAAATTCCGGATCCGGATCCAGGAACCGGATATCCGGATCCTGATCCAAGATCCGAAATTTCGGATCCAGGATCCGAGATCCGGATCTTATAGGATCCGGATCCGGATCTTGTAGGATCCGGATATCCGAGATCCGGATCCGTCTGGCCATCCCTACTGAAGACGTGCCATGCCGTAGTGACACCAACCCACATTACACGGAGGATACTTTCAAATATCTACGATCAATATTAACTGACCAAAACCATATTCAAGAAGAAATTAAATGTCGACTAAAAACAGGAAATTCATGTTATTATTCAGTTCAAAATCTTTTGTCGTCGCGAATTCTGTCGAGGAGTTTGAAGCTTAAAAATTGTATAAAACGATAATCATACCTGTTGTGCTGTAAGGCTGCGAAACATAGTTGCTTACTCTGAGGGAAGAACGTAGACTGAAAGTATTTGAGAATAAAATCCTGAGACCAATATTGGACTCAAGAGGAATGGGAATGGAAAATGGCGAAAACTTCATAACGAGGAACTGCATAATTTATACCTTTTAATAAACACAGTTAAGGTCATCAGATGGGCAGATCATGTAGCCAAAATGGAAAAATGAAGAAACGCTTTCAAAGTTTTAACTGGAATCCAATCGGAAAACGACCATTAGGAAGACCTAGACGAAGGTGGGAGGACAATATAAAGATGGATCTCCCAGAAATAGAATACAAAATAGAAACTAGATCCAGTTGGCTAAGAACAGAAGTCAAAGGAGAGTTTTTTTGAACATGACATTGAACCTCCATAGACAGTTAGATAGTTACTGAAGATTCATTTTCCAAAAAGACAGGTGGAAAGTTTCAACCGCGTGAACACCAGTGAGGCTTTCCCAATGTGGACCAGTATTGAATGAGGACCTTTCTTTCTAACAACAATGCACAATACTTCAAATAGATAGATACCACCAGATTCAACGTTCAATTCTATTTCTATCAAGCATTATCCTGAGTTATAGCTGTGGTAGATGTCAAATCCCTGCCCATCCTATTATCACCACAAAATGAAAGATGTCACAGATATTTGAAATAAGTTTGGGTTTTATGTCAGACCCCTTTCTTTCTATAAGGGCAAGCAATACGCACTCCCAAAGGCAGATAAAAGAAAATAAAAAAATGAACTTTCCATTGTTATTCTGATTACATTTTTTTGCTAGTGGGGGCAGAATAATGGGTTTCTATATTCGACCTGAATAATCTTTTGCTATAAGCTCATCCCATCTGCCACCTGAACGAAGGACAACGTAACTAAAAGAAAACGAAAAAGTTTACCTCAAGAACTGGGAGTTCTAATCTTCAATAAGTTGTGGAGGATTTCTCTTATACTTGTTGAATGAATTACTGATTTAATGCATTCAATATCATCTTTACACCTCCACCTATGAATGTTACAGATTTATGTTCACTTAAGGTTGAAGGATCAACTAAGTGTTTCTAACTCAGAAATGAAGATCAAGGTTTCAGAAAAAAACAGATAGAAATACTCGAAGAACATTGCCAGAACGAACTTAAAAAGATTTTTTTAAATTTATATGAAATTGTATATTAAATTTATTTGATTAAATTCAATAGATAATGCACTTACATATTTGGAACCTGTATATTAGTGAATCTATTGAATTAGCTATATTGAGCTGTCACTTTTTTATCACCGTAGAAATATATATACTGAAATGCAGATATAACCAGTGGCCACCGGTTACTATTTGGTACCAAAATGTTCACCATCCTCTTAAGTATTGATTAACACCAATATAATCTCTCTATGATTTACGGTTCCCGAGATATGGCTCCGTAAATCTTCCGAAATAGGAACTTTTTTTGGGCCAATATCTTGGGAACGGTAAGAGTGACGCGAAAAATTCCATAATTTCTTTCAAAAAATTTTTTGTTGCTCTATCGAATGAAGGGCTCAAAATTGAAAAATTCGCATTTAGCAGATAGATAGACACACACATATACACACCGAGAATTCAGTAACGAACTTTTTAAGTTCGTTGAAAAGGACATCTGTGTTGCTTGACTTAAAATGTAGTCATTTTTCCCCTCTTATGTCATTTAGATAGTCCCAACGAGCACTAGCAAATTTTAAGAGATTAAGTAGCTATATTGTCTAATAGTTTTGATATTCTTTTGTCAATATCTTCTACCTTAGCCTTTCACATTTATAACTTACGCTGTGTTTTATTTACTATATTTATTCCCAGAAACATTTTTGAAAAATTCTTTTTTAAATACATACATACTTATATATATATATATATATATATATATATATATATATATATATATATATATATATGTGTGTGTGTGTGTGTGTGTGTGTGTATAAGCAGTCTATTGTAGGTTATAGTGATATACTTAACACTATTTAGATCGTCGTTATTATTGACTATACCAATCTTGTTTTTATTTTTTGTGTGTTTGTATTTTATAACCATAAATATTACAAAAATGATTTTTTTAGTAGTAGATTGAATGACAAAATATTTGATTCTATGAATAAGCTCTTACTTGGATAACATAGAATAATGACCATGCATAGCTCTTATAACTTTCTGTTGTGATTTTAGGAGTAATTGTATTTCATATTTATTAGTGCGTCCCCAAATAATAATATATACGAAACGATTCTATATATACACACATTATACACTATTCGTTGGAAATTTGCACTGTTCTAAGGCGACGGAGGTATATTATTATTATTATTATTATTACTATTATTATTATTATTATTATTATTATTATTATTATTATTATTATTATTATTATTATTATTATTATTATTATTGTTATTATTATTATTAACTTTTAAGATATGATTCCCAATTCAATTGTTGATTTATTTCTATTCCTACATATGTTGTACATTGATTTTTCACCACTATATTCTAAATACCAACTTCATTGCTCAATATTATCATTGACAACAACTCGTGAAAAGTTAATTAGACCTAACTTGACTTTTCTAAATTTAATGACAAGGATGACATACTAACCAATGTTATAATGTAATGTTTCTTCCTTGTGACATCAATTCCTCTATTGTGGTTTAAAATATTCTGCTATCGTCAGCAAATAAAGTTATTCTACCTCTTAATCATAGAAGATGTACGTCACTTCATTCACATAGAGTCTAAATTGAGAACAGAATAGTAACGGTCCCAGTATGGATCTTTGTGGAATTCCATATTCTATTTTCATACCACGGCGGGCATGATGGCTCAGTGGTAGAGTGCTTACCTATGATGTATGGGGTTCCTGGTTTGATTCTCGACAAAGTAAATTTGTGGTGGACATCATCCACTGGTTTACTCAGGATACTCCCGTTTCCCCCACATTGTCATTCAACCAATTCTTTTGTCACCATTCATTTGCCTTAATAATTGTTTCCCTTAGAGTAATGGGCATAATCGTCGGACGTTAAACTGAAAGGATACATTTCTTTTCAGTTTTTATCATTACTTTCTTTCCCATTTACTGACACACATTGTGACCTATTAGTAGATATAGTTTTAATACCAAATAAGAGATATGCTCCTAAATTCTATATTTTCTCATTTTTAGATTATAATATAAAACACTGATGTGAAGCAAAGATTACAACTTGTTACAAGAAAGTTGCCAACACTGTCGCAACGTCATGTTACGAATTCCCTCAAGCAGCTTTTTCATCAGCCTATTGAAAAGATCACAAAGAATTGCAGAAAGAATATCTAAAAAGATAGGTTAGGATTATTTGAGTCTCACTCAAACATAATAATAATAATAATAGTACTCTAGACTGAACAACAGAAGCACTACAACAACAACATATCTGTGACTTGTTTCCCCCAAACAAAAAAAGGTAGTCCCTTTTCTATATAAGTTTTATGGCTAATCCCCATCCTCCAACTCCATCTTAACTTCTTGAGAGAAAAATATATATATAATAGAGGAGAGAAAGAACATCTTCGGAAAAGTCCTATATTGGAGTTCAAAGGGGTTCCTTTTCGCATCCTCCGATCCCTGCTGCTAAGCTGCAAGTGGCCACCTGTCGAAAAGCACAGTTTGTCACGTCCTATAGCTTATCTCACTATGGGGGCTGTATAAATCAAAAAGCTACTGATTGGACCCCCTTCCTTACTTGGTTCAATTATAATCGCGTCAAACTTGGATTTATAGAGGTCGCCAAACAAGAAAAGAGCGCGCTCTTTTCTCTCTCTCTACAACGATAACCTCAACATTCTTATAACCATCGTCTTTAGAAGAATATATAGAATTCCCATAAAAATAATGTTTATATAAAAAGAAACTAGTTTCCACTTTTAATATTATATATATATAACATGTGGTCTTTTGGTAGTAAGTATGTGGAAGCGACCTTGAATTAGAACATCGGCAATCAATAAATAGAAGAAGAAACTGAGTGTAATTTGTTAATCAGTGTTTGTCTGACCTTGGGTTTGAGGTAATATCACTAAGCATATTAAGAAGACAACATATTTAAACTTCAAGTCACAATCTGTGATGTTAACTTACACTGCAACCTTTTCCAATCAATAAAAGGAACTAAAACAACAAAGCGAAGGGAAATGGGAAATAAGTTGGCAATGACTTTTAATTAAAACTACTATCCCGGTATTGGCCTGAGGATAATGACGACAAATCTCAGTCAGGATTAATATTTGTAAAAATTTTTGAAAATTTGGAATTGCCGAGAAAAAGTAGTTCTTTCCTGTTTTACTTCTTGGAAAATTTGGACTTTTAAAAAAGTTTAATTCGTATATAATTTCTCTAGTATACTGGGATGTAAATCACAGTCGAGAAAAAAAAGGTTATATATTTTTTTATTAATTTTCTCATACAGCTTGAAGAACCAGAAATTTAGTTCTTAATGTTCTTTGTGTTAGAAGAGACCAGAAGTTTCCAACTAACAGTATAATTCTAAATATTATTATATGCTATGTGACATCTGTAGATGAGTGTGTCATAGCAGAAATAGGTTAAGAGGAATATTCATCTTAACCACAGTACATGATGCAAGACTGCCGTAGATTAGCTTCCGGGGACAGTTCGATGGAGAAGCAAAGCAGTCCTCTTAGTTGGAATCTGTACTGTACATCTTCCGAAATCTTTGTCATTAGGAGTTCTGATATGGATCTCTCCTACTCATCAGAGGTTGGATCTTCTGGTCTCTTTTGCTAAATATTATCGGAATCCTGCTCTTATACTAGAATATGGTTAAGCGTCTGTTCTATATATATATTCAATAAGTTATTGTAGTAATCTAATTATTCCAGTATTCTTTCGTTGCATCATTTATATTTATGCTTCTTGAAGTTTCTTATAATCAAAGCTAAAGGTATAAATTATGAAGCAGTGACAGGTATTTTGGAAAACCTATTTTCTTTCCAACAAAATTTCTTTACATTTATTTATTTATTAACGGAATTAGTAGTAGTAGAATTCTTTAATTACACTACCTTCTAAGTACAATACACTACAATACATTGCCTTTAACGAACTTCAAAATTTAATGGGCCTTATGCAGAGTCGTTCTGAGGCGTGATTAGTGCCATACTAACGAGTTTGACTAACATGTTTCCTGCAGTAGTGAGGTCTTTAGTATGACTCTAATCATACGTCAAAACGACTCTCCATAAGGCCCAATATTTTTTGGTTCAAATACGACTATTATGATGGATGAAATTTCTTCTAGAAATTTGTAATGGAATTTAATGGAGAAAGAGATCTTGATTCAACCTTCAGATCTATGAATAAATCTACTGACTCACTCATTACTAGATATCCAGAATCTATTAGGAGTACAGCCTCGAAATATTGTGGAAAAATTTTCCTTGTACAGTCAGCGAGAAAAGTTCTTTCCATTTGATGAAATTCGTTTCGTAAATAACTTCAGAATAGAAGAACAATTTGAGTACAGTTTTCAGTAAATTAAAAGGAATGTAATTTTCTATACGTTCTAGCCATATCACCGTTATCCCCAAAATAAAGTTTACCAAAAGAAAAGAACTTTTGTCGCTGACTGTACCCTAGATTGCAGATTCAACAGGAGTTGTGAGATTCGGTCCCTAAAACGGTGAAAAAAAAAATGGTCTTAGAAGTTCTGTTGCTGTTCTTCAGATATCAAAACCTAGATGTAAAAAAAAAAAAAAAAAAAAAAAAAAAAAAAAAAATCGGTGTATATTAATTAAATGGTAATTTGGAAAGCCTATTCTCACAATTTTTCATGGAGAAAACGCCGCTACTGTCAGTGACTTTAGCGACGCTACGGTATACGTGGATCTACAGTTTAACACTGAATCCTAACCACATGTACTCGACGATAACGCTACCCATTTAACCCATAAACAAAATTAGCAGCGACGAGAAGAAAAAGTTGTCGAAGAGGGAGCTTACTTACTGTAAATCCAAAACTTGCCATGTTCATCAGCAAATAATTAAAAATGAAACACTTCACTAAGCTCACATTTCACTTCTTTTAGAAAGTCGAAACAGCAACCATTCTTGACTATAACATTCTTCTATCATGACCAGGGGTAAAAGTGAGGGGGGACGCGGGGGTTCGTCGTCCCCCTACCTCAAAAAATAGTACGGCATCCCCCCAGTTCCTAAAAAAATTACAATGGGCAAAGATAGGCAGGGGGACGGCGTGATGTCATGCCGCTACCTACGGTCCCCCTACCTTTTCAGATCCACTTTTACCCCTGATCATGACTACTGATAAATGAAAACTTTGGAACGGGTAGAAGTTTTTAACTGACTTTTGGAGCGATAAACAAAGGAGTCGTTTTAATTTGGGCATTAATAAATGGGCAACAGTGATCACCAGTCACCAGGAAACAACTGGAACCGAAAGTAGGAGAAAAGAGCACGCAAGAACAATATGTCTTCCATCCTGTCAGTAAATATTATGGAAGAAAGAAAACAATTGCTTAGGGTCCCAACAAAACAACCTGCAATAAATACCTGGTAAATTTAAATACTATATTCTATAATAGGTAGAAAAGTAAATACTGTTCTCAAAATGAAAATACAGCTGAGCATTCATTTTCTTAAGTTTTGTTGGGAAAAGTATCTTATACGAATATGAACAAGAAAAAGTACAACCACTGAGGGGGCACAGGCCCGTCAACGACAAAATGAAATGAAAAAGTCTGAGCTCCCAAGTTTCAATGCTTATCCCCAAGAGTATTAAAGTTCAACATTTTTTTTAGAAAGGAAAAAGAACTTGTTCACAATGGAAATAAAATACGGAGTCGTTATAATGAGTTATGTTCAATACAGGATTTACTCTATTATTGCTATTATTATCATTAATTTAAGTTGAAACAAAAAAAAAAAAAAAAAAAAACATGAGAATACAGTCAGAGCTTGATTTAGATTTTTTAAGGCTCTACGCTACTGAAGGTAATCGGGCATTTTATGTGTCCAGCTGTCTTTTGTCAACTGACATTTTAGGAAGTAGGCTAGCAGGAGGGGACCTATTACTTACATCACAGAAGCACACTTTTACTGTATGTAGATTTTATTTATTTATTTATTTATTTTTTTGGTCTTATTTTTGAAAATGTAGAGTCAGCCACAAAAAGTTCTTTTCGTTTGGTAAAATTTATTTTGAAAATAACGGTGGTATGGCTGGTATTTTGGGAACGTTGGTGGTAATGTACAGAATATTCCATTCTCAGAATGGAAAGACACGGAAAGAACTTTTGTCGCTGACTGTGCATCCAGTCTTTTTTTTTTCTTTCAATGTTTTGGCGCCTCCAAGAGAATGAGGCCATAAGCTATAGCTTGTTTAGCTTATATGTAATTCCGACACTGCACATAATACACAACTCAGTAAACGTATCATCAGAAGGCGTTGTTATTAAAATAAGTAATTTGGTATCGTTTATATTAATGGAAATGAGGCAATGCAAGTAGCCCTCTACCTCCACCACGGAAAAGCGGAAGAAGATGTAATTGGTTGAAAACCACAAATCTCGTATTTTTTTCTCTTTTTTCACGTATTTTTCGTAATCGATTTCCGAACACCGTTCAGCGAAATTCTCCGCCACAGGAAAACAGAAGTAGACAACGAATATAGGTATATACGTACACACACACATACATACACACATACATACACACATGTATGTACAAAAGTTATTTCAACTTGGCGGCAAGTTTGTTGCCGAAGTGGTTAGCTATCGGTCGAATACTCGCGAAAGAGCGGTTACCCACAACCCTCTCGTTTTCCGCTCCATCCCTCGTGGACGCCACTATTCCTGAACCATCCACATGGGTTGTCGAACGCAGTGTTTTTACTCTTCACGGGAGTTCGCTCACTCATTCAGAAGCGAGACGACCAGAGGAAGCAATGGGGCATTGGGATCACCACAAATAAAGGAAGCGCCAAACCGAAAACCTCTCGCAAAACTTTTCAAACAAACGCACCTGATAAACGTGTCAAAGAGGCATGCAAAGTTACAAGCTTGGTTTACATATTAGACTATTATATTTAGGAGTAACGAAATATATACTTCTTTTTTTTATTAAAGTATAGGAGCTTTAAGATCATAATACTAGTACTAGTGCATGTGGTTCTAGATTTATTTCGGGTAAGCTCTAAAGATATTGATGTTGATTCAGTGTTACGGGAAGGAATCTAAACTTCGTTAATCAAAAAAGTAGTAAACTGTTAGTTTAACAAACCTAAAAACTAACAGGCCTGAGAGTCGATGCTCTAGCCTACATCATTGAGTTTAACATGAGCTACCCCATTCCGGGATGCAGCGCCGCATAATAATAATAATAATAATAATAATAATAATAATAATAATAATAATAATAATAATAATAATAATAATAATAATAATAATAATAATAATAATAATAATATCCATTTTCTTACTTTGAAAATGGATACTAGAAACAATTTCTCGAATCTTATAGCATCTAGATATTAGCCCTAAGATCGTTATTTCAGGATTTCTGGAACTAGTTAAAACGTAGTTTACTCACTAAATATTCAATAATAATACCAAAGATAAAATATATTTAAACTGATGTATAATATTTTCTGAAGATTTTCTGCATTTACCGTTTTATTTTTCACAAAATTACTTCTTAATAATTTGTAAATACTTCCACTACTAAGGACTTCTTTATATCAGAACTGTCTAGAAAAACATGTTTATATGCATGTCTAGCCACAAGTTAAATCAGTCTCGGACTGGAGGGTATAGGGCCCCAGCAGAAGCCTCACTTCGAGGGCCCCACCTTTCCTTCCCTACGCACCTTTAAATGCATACTGGTTTATTATTTTATTAGTAGTAGCAGTAGTAGTAGTAATACAAGTTTAGCAGAGTCTTGTAAAACCTTTGTGATGGAGTGGCTTTTCTTCGTACATAAAGCTGTCAGCTTCATTTACGCATGGCAATAGAGCCCCAGGGTGGGGCCTGTTCTGTTCCTTTATGGAGTTACAATAACATGCCAAGTAACTAACAGAGGGCCCCAGCAATACTTTATAAAAATCAGTCTCATTTCGGCATTGATGGGGCCCCAATATACATTTAGATAATATGATACTGGGTCCTGTTCTTCATATTGTTGAAATATATTGTTGTAACAAAGGAACTTCAAACGAAGGGGCAAGGGAACGTGCAAGGGAACTTCAGACGAAAGTACTAACGGGACCCACCAGACGTCAAGACCTTAAAACATGGTTTGAGAACTTTTCAGTCACGGGGAGTGTCAACCGACAGCCTGGCTCGAGCAAAGCATTAACGTCTGAGGAAACTGTGGATGAGATCAGGGAGGTCTTCACTAGAAGCCCAATAAGTTCAGTTCGCAGAACGTCACGCAAGCGGAACATCCCCGGTTCAACGGTACATAGGATGCTCCATAAAAGACTGCGTTTGTATGCATATAAGGTGCAAATCCTTCAGGCGCTACAGTCCGATGACCCACTAAAATGAACCAGGATTATCCCGATTACTTGATTAGAATTTTCAGTGATGAGACAACCTTCCACACATTAGGCAAGGTGAATCGTTACAATGTGCGCATTTGGGATTCCTAACCTCTATACGTTGTTCGTGAATATGTCAGAGATAGCGAGAAAGTGAATGTGTGGTGGGCTTTGGGACGCGACAGAACTATAGGACTATTTTTCTTCCTGGAGTACACAATAACTGGTCCCGTTTATCTGGACATGCTTGAACACTTTGCTTTTCCACAGCTACTCCCTTTGCAACCAAACGTAATATTCCAACAGGATGGTGCCCCGCCGCACTAGTGTTTAAATGTTCGTAGGGCTTTAGGTCGAACGTTTCCACAGCGATGGATTGGAAACGATGGACCCACTCCTTGGCTACCGCGATCTCCCGAAATAACCCCTATGAATTTCTTCCTATGTGGCTATATCTACGCTACACCTGTATGCGATATTGCTGCTTTTCGTCACAAAATTGACGAAGCTATCAACTCGATAACACTCAGCATGCTACACAACACATGGTGGGAGATTGAATATCGACTGGACATTCTGAGAGCTACTAACGGGGCCTATATAGGAATGCATATACAAATAAACAAACCAGTGTGCGAATTATATAATTTATATTGGAGGGATAAAATTAGGCCAACAGGACGTAGAGTCTGCAGGTGCAATAGTTCAAAATGAGACAATGATGCTTTACCCCCTACCCCACACATAAATATGATATGACATCTGTAATAAATAAGGGGTCTATTAATTGAATAAAGCTATTGACAATAACTATGTATATAGCTCCTTCGTGACTGAGAGGGTTAGCGTTCGCGCCTTTGACATGGGAGACCCGGGTTCGATTCCCGGCGTGAGCTCATGTGGTGCGAATTCCACGTTAATCAATAGCTCCCGTCTCATATAGTCTCGCTGCTGAAAGGGACGTTAACCTCAGTCAACTCAACTCAATAACTATGTATATATTGTTTGACATGCTCACACTATACCTAACCTTTCTGAAGGTGTTTAAATTTTGTACTCACTCCAGTGCTCATAGCTTTCTAAGGTTTATTTACTTAATAATTCGGCCCAAGTGATAGCCACGATTACAAGCATATGTTAATTTTCCCGCTCATATTGAAATCTACACAACCTTGCGAAAGAAAACCTACTTCAGTATTATGAAAACCACTAAAATTATCAATTAAACCGGACTTATTTTTCTTTTTTCTTTTCTCTTTTTTAAAATACGAATTAGCCTATCATACGAAAAATGGATTGTTGCTGTTCCCGATTTCTGGCATCAAGATCAAATCGAAAGTCAAATATTTAAAAATCTCTATTCAAATTTCGAGCTTTCGCTTCTATTTCTCGCTAATGCTGCGCTCTCCATTTTTCCCCCAAAAAAGAAACAGAGCACAGGAAATTATCCTAGCTGGTTCACGCGAGACATTATAAATAATTTTAAAATGAAAGCTCGTCACCGCAAATCGATAAGACTCAGAAAATCAAATATAGATTTACATAAACGCGAATTTAATAAACTCCGAAAAATGATTAAGAAAGATACACAAATCGCATACACAAACTTCGTTAAGGGAGCGGGGTATTCATTCCAAGACGACCCATCAACATTTTTGAACTTTATTAAAAACAAGGCATTTAAATGGTAATGTATTTTGTTAAGAAGGTAAAAAGTTAGCATGTGATAACGATATAGTGAATGCATTTGCAACTTACTTTAAATCAGTGTATACAGATAGAGCACCACTGCTAGTTGGAACAGATGATTTGACATTAATTAAAATGTATGAAAAAATTGATATGTTACAAATAGCGGTAATAGAAGTGGACGAGATTTGAATGGCAATCAGGAAACTAAAGTCAAAGTGTTCGATAGGTATCAATGATATACCATCATATGTAATAAAATGTTGTGAAGAGAGTTTCTTATTACCTCTACACATACTATTTAACCTAATACTCCAAATCACCACGTTTGCAGCAAAATGTAATCTTACAAAAGTTTGCCCTATTCTTAAGAATAATGACAGCAAGAAAATTCGGAATTATAAGCAGTTTTCTATTCTAAGCTCGTTTGCAAAGATATCTGAAAGCATGATTTATAGGCACATTGAAAATCACATTAAACCAATAATGCCGGATTATCAACATGAATTCGTTCCTGGCAGACCCACCGTAACAAACATCACTGTCTTCACTGATCATATAGTTGAACATTGGAGAATAATAATCAAATAGATGTAGTTTATACAAATATTTCAAAAGCGTTCGATCAGATGAACTGCACGTTGTTAATGAATAAACTTAAATTTCTCAACTTTTCTGATCAGTTAATTGCTCTTATGAAGTCATATTTGACGGACAGAAAACAGTATTTGGTTTATAAATCCTCAAGATCATTTGAATACATTCAATTTTCTGGAGTTCCACAAGGATCTAATTTAGAACCTTTACTTTTTATAATATTGATTATTGGCCTTCCTAATTGTATTAAAACCTCACATAAACTACTCTATGCAGATAACGTAAAATTATATAGGAGAATTATAACAGCACAGGACTGTTAGTTTGCAGGAAGATCTAGACAGACTAAATGAATGGTGCAAGCGCAATCTGTTAAACATAAATACAGATAAATGCAAAACAGTGTCCTTCACTAAGAAGAGGAATGTTGTTAAATTTCAATGTAAGATAGATGGTAAACAAATAAAGGGGAAACAAACTGTCAAAAATCTGGGTGTAATATATGATAGCAGACTATCGTTTGAGCATCATATAAATCAAATTGTAAATGACGCAAACAGGAATCTTAAATTTATTTTGAGAATGGGAAGGGAATTTAATAACTTGAATGCTTTACTGAATTTATATTTTTCATTTGTTACATCAAAATTAGAATATGCGTCTATTATATGGAACCCCTACACGAAGAAAGACTCTATTAAAATAGAAAGAGTTTAAAATAAATTTCTGTGGTTTCTGGTATACAAGAGAACAGGCATCTTCCCCAGATATGAAGATAGTACTTCCCTTAACGAAAATTTTAACACAATATCTCTCACTCACAGAAGAGTGTTAAATGACATGATATTCTTGTACAAAATTTTAAATAAATTAAATTGTAAGGATTTGGTCCCTGCCTTTCATCTCAGAGTACTCAATTAAAACATACGTGTGGGCAATAGAAATTTCTTTCATTGTAAGAAATCTCGAACAAATGCAATAAAACAGTCACCAACGTGGAGGATGGATGCAATGTACAACAAACTGAGTAAATGTAAAAATGTTCTGGATATACAACGTATGAGTGAGGGTAGGTTTCGCAAATATATTACAGCTATTCTATGTAACTCTGATATAAACACTGTAATTGGGTAGAGTTACCTGTTGTATTCTTCTTAAATAAATAAATAAAATATCGATTCCGTGATAGAGCTCAGGAAATTAACACTTACAATTAATTACTTTACTGTTAGGTTATACCTGAGTTGATTCACTATGTGCTACGTTATCAACTGAAGTATAAACATTAAATTGAAATTTTCCAGACAGCATTATTGGCGTGGACAACAAACAGTACAGCGAAAAGAAAGACGGAAAGTGAAGGGTTACCTTTAAACAGCCCGCTCCAGTTGAAGTGCTTATACAGACACCTACAATGAATGACACGAAGAATCAGTCGTATTAGCAAATGCTGAAACAAATCTTATGCGCTTACTCACCTTCACTAACGTGTCTGCTCAGTATGGATGCATCCTCAGCGTGTACGTTAACATATAGCCACGAGAGAATATATAACTCAGATTTTGAGTACAGTTTGAAAAGTTCATTTCCGAAACTGTAAAAGGCAGTGATGTCCAGGCAATAATAGTTCGCTTAATTTCTATTAAATCCACTTGTTCTATCTATTGGATATTATGAATATTATGCAAACTTGCATACTAAAATGGAATATAACAAAAATTTAAACAAAATGATAATCGAAACAAATGTAGAGGATGAATATGACATGTCCCGCCTTCGCCAAGTATGGTGGAAAAAGCTATTTGTTTACTTCTTCTTGGCCAACCACTAAGAGCATTTATAAATCCATATGTGACTTTGTTATGCGCAATTAGTACATTCAAATTCACGAACGACGACGAACTGAAGGGTATGAGGATACGGTTGCAAGTAACTACTGTAGTCACAAGTTCAACTAAGCAACGGTGAAAATAGTGGACAAATTAGAAATGACCAAAATTGAATTGTTTACATCGCTCATTTCGAAATACGGCAAGCAGATTAAACTTACAAGAACTGACAAAAATCAGTCAAATTTGGCGTTATACTAAGCATGGTTTGGGAGGGAAAGCAAGCATCCCCAGTGGGGATACTTCAGTTGATTTATTTGTCTGGGGAGGAACAAGATGTGATTGAGCGGGAAAATCAACCTCATCCTCCCCGGTAATTCGCACCCTGAAACAAACAAAAACTGTTTGAGTTGCTCTTCAAGATGCCGCAAACCGTTATTCTCTGGCACTAATAGTTTCAATGCAATTAATATTTGTAATCAGAGAAATTTCGTGTGTGGACACCCAGTACTTCCAAACAAAGGCTCTGATGTAATTAACACTGGAGTTATTAACAATAACATCAACTTGAAAAGAAAAATTGGTTAGGGTCCATTTTTAGAAACATTCTAACATTCGCTTGGTGAAACTGAATTAAAACCGTGAAAAATTTCAAGTCAGGAATTACTCGTCAAGAAGGTCGTGAGCTCTTCTTGTCAACTATTTTATTAGCAAAAATGTTATTCTTTTAAAAAATCCACAATTTGTTCAGACCTAAATTTGTAGACAAATTCTTACTTGAGCATCATAATAGATTTCATATGCAATAATAATGATTTAATCTTAATCTTGACATTACAACAACATTCAATTACAGGTATCATCATTTCTTTTTAAATCAATTGCGTAGAAAGAATTACACATCTCTTTCAATGTAATTATACTTATCTTCGGAATGAACGATTTTTTCTTCTTATATGTTCCGTTTTTTTTTCTTTCTTTCTTTCTTCTCAAGTTTGTTTATGTGAATGCATAAACAGTAAATAAAACACTTTAATGTTACGGCAACCGTTATTACGATGCCATTCGACACGTTTCCGGTAGCAACCACGGTGGGGAAGTTCGGGGTGGGGGTACAAAAGCGAATCATTTCATCAACCTTATAGAAGAACTTAACAATTCACTGGCGTCCTGCTGTGACCTCTTGCCGTTGCCTCCAGCATGAGAACAATACCTGCAATTGGGGTCAAAGGTCATCCACGTTGCTCATCTTACATTACTCTCCCTTTTCAGACTTTTTTCCTACTGGTATCTTGGTGACGCACACCCGTAACGATTGTTCAATTTGATGATTATCAAGACTCAAAAGAAATCTTTCATTACTACAAATAATCCTTTGTATACATGTGATGGGAACTACGTAGAGTCAATGAACGCAATAGTTTTTTTTTATGTATTTTAAAATAGCAAACAATGTTATATATCTAGATATTTAAACTGTATATTCCTATTGTATGAACCAGACTAATTCAGTGGTAGCAAAATATATTTCTCTGGAGCGAAGGGTCGTAAGTTCGATACATAGTAGTTTACAGGTGGACAATGCCGTGCTCATGGCTTTTTTCGGGATTCAGCGATTTCCTCCTACTATGTTGACATTGTTGTTTGATCTTTGAGGTTCATTAGCACAAAGACCTCGGAAACGTGGACCTACAGATGAAGATGGGAACCAAACTAATCTGTTCAATGATATCTAACTGGAATCGATCCTGGGACCCCATTTACCAAAAGCCCATACGCTAGTCAGCATACCATAATATTTCTGGCATCTGTTCGTCTTTCTATAATCATTCTGACAACTGTTTTTTAATCATACTTGAAATTATAATTCATCTCCATTACCGCCATTATGCTTAGGAGGCTAAGGGAGGTGATGGTAATGAACAAAACTGTGTGATAAAGAAAGTGAAAAGAAACGAGAGAACGCGAGAAAACCTGCGCAATGGTAATTCTCCACCACAAGGCCACTTGGCGCGAGATAGGATCGAAGAGGGACCCCAGGCACCAGCTGGAAGAGTTCTTTCTACTATTGAATTACTTCCCTTCATGATGACGGGTCAACACCAGAAAATGTTAGTAGTCCAATTGGGACCATGCGCTACTTGCACAAGAACGCTAAACTACTATTAGAATATATTCCTTACACAACAACCCTCTAATGGGTATAGTTGGCCAAATGACGCATAGTCAACTGGGTGACATGGGGCTAATTGGCACTATCACCATTACCACTGTCTTTTCAGAGTCAGATTAAATAGCCCTTTCATTAATAAATAGCTCGATCAACATCGAAAATTTTGTACGCCTACCAGGATGAAGCACACTAAAGGACCATGCGATTTAACCACTAGTACAACAGGCTACACGAGAGAACACACCTAGATACATACTAATTTGTATTTACAAGTAAGACCTTGCGTCACTGTTAGATATATGTGTGTCAACATTACAGGAAACACACAAGTGTATTTTTTCTTTTACATATATCATAAATAAAAAAAACAGTTGAAGCAGAATAAAAACTATCAATTATTTATTATTATTAACATCGACATCATACATTTTAACGGTATAAAAATTATTTTTCGCGATTTTCTCGAAAATTACTCATGAGAATTTATCCTCAAATATGTAATTTTGTTCAGTTTAATGCCATCTTGCAATTGATATATATCTCAATCTTTGGACAATATATTTGGAAAGCAGACATTAAAATTTTAAAGTTAATCATAGTTTTGGGCTACATTTCATTAACCATATTATATACCGTCGTATTGCTAGTGTTATGAAGAAAAGCTTGATGAGAGTGTACCGGTACTTCAGTATCAATTTTTACTGTAGTCTTCATACAGCATAAATTTTGAGGTTTATATATATATATATATATATATATATATATATATATATATATATATATATATATATATATATAAGCTACTATTTCTCGAGAGTTGCCATGAGATTTTGCACTTACATCTTGTTTGATTTATCTGTGCGTACGGTAAACTTGTGAACTAATTCCCTTGTTTTCAAGTGACATCAGCCGCATGGCAGAGCTGCCAGACGCATTACTTTTATTTGAGATTTTTTTCAAATGTAGTTTTTTTTTTTTTTTTTTTTTTAAGAAAATCAAAAGAATATTCAAAACCAAATTAAATTCTGAATACACAAAACTGTTTATCATGGCACGAAACACTAAAGCATGTAGATGGCAGCATACTTAATTTTCTCATATGAAAATAGAACTTATAGAATATTAAATAATAATGTCAAAAAGAAAACATTGACCATACGTCACCAGCTGAAACATTCGCCGCATGGAGAGATAGATTTTCATGTACTCTTGCGATACCAAGTTCAGTATTTTATTCCAGTGCACAGAGATGAGCCAAATTGCAAGAGAGACAAATAACAAATAAGTTTCATTCCTTTTAAGTTTTCTTTATAGTCATACACGTTCGAAATACTGACGAAATTAGTTAACAGATAGAAAGAAGTACCCAACTCACTGCCGCTGTAATTCACGCCAGATGTAACACGTTCAACGTGGCGATGAGTGGACAGTGCATCAGCTCCCAGGTGTCATTATTTCTAACTTTCTGGACCTGAATTCGCTACTTTTTAAATTCACGTACTAAAATTCCATCTTATTATATCTTTCTTTCTTTATTTTTTCTTGAACTTTGACTTAGGAAATGCTGTCTCTTCGCGTCCCCCTCACTTCAATCCCTGCTTTGTAGCTGTAAAACATTATTATTATTATTATTATTATTATTATTATTATTATTATTATTATTATTATTATTATTATTATTATTATTATTATTATTATTATTATTATTATTTTAAGATAAACAAATTCATTCATTCATTTCCGATTCTAACCAATCTAAACGAAGTACCCTGACACCTACGAGGTTATATGGTCAGATACACGAAGCTCGTTCACTGAGTGAACCATGTTTAACGTTTGGCTTTCTAGATAAACGTTCGCAGCCTCTTACTTCAAGCTGCTTCACAATGATGGATGAACGCAGGATTGCTTTCCGCATCATAAGATTGAGATTGGGACCAAATGATAACTTATCATACACATTAGCAAGATTTTTAATATTTTATTAGCAACCGAGATGGCGGACCACAGGATTATTATAGGGCTGTTCTGTGGTCACTAATGTAAGAGCTGGAAGATCTGAAAATTTGTTCGTTGAGTGCGATAAGATGCCCAAATTACCAGCTTTAGACTGGTTGATCTTGATTAGGTTTGAATTTAACGTCCCTTTCATCATCAAGCCTACATGAGACTTTGATCTATAGCTAACCACAAAAGCTCCCAACAGGAATCGAACCCCAGCCTTCCGTGCCAAAGGCACATATTCTACGCTAACCACAGAGTAAAAAGGAATATCTCATGTCTTAGGACAAAGATGATAACCAATTTACAATGAACGGAGGGCCAATGAGGACCAAGACAAAATAATAACATTACTTGGGAGCAAGTGTAAAAGTTAGGGTGAAGGCGAGGGAATACCTTCCCCCCACTTCCATAAAATATCAATGGCGTCCCCCCTTCCTAAAAATTTACAATGGACAAAGATAGGCAAGGAGAACGGCGTGACGTAATGTGTTCCCTTACCATTTTAGATCACTTTTACCCCTGCTTGGGGGGCAAACAAATTAATAATAAATAAATAAATAAAACACACAATAATGGTGCTTTACGATTTATCATTATTACTTACATAGTAAGACAAAAAGAACTGCCAATACGTAATTGATGAACAAGGAATGCTTTTAATGGGAAAAATTAGGTTTGTTAATCTTTAACATGAGTTCGAAAGATAAATCATACACATTTAAAATTTTGTTTACGGGCCGGATCCATCTCGCGGGCCACCATTTGGCTATCGCTGTTTTAGGAAATGGCTCACGTTTACGTAAGACAAATTCAAATAACATAACATCAAATAATACTGGGATAACAAAAAAAGTTTGAATAGCACATATTGCATTTGTAACAAACATTATAGATAATAGTACTGATAAAGGCACAATTTTCACTTTTTTTTTTCTCTCTTAATGTTATGGTTACATACGGTAGAGCACATGTTTTAGAACTCGCACGCCATCTCTTGAACTACAAGTGCACTATCACGCTCGGAATTCCATCCATGGCTCTCGTCCAGATGTTCCAGTGCTCTCAGTTCGCTGAATATTTTCTATCCTTTTCTTAAAAAAAAAAAAAAATTAAAATAAAAATAAAAAATAAAGAACTTAAAAAGTAACGGAAAACATTAGCAAGAAGATGGACTTTGTAAAAGGATACTTTTATCCATCACACAACAAACTTGCTCCATTAGATTTTTTTATTTTAAGATTACATTTCGGTAAGGTCTTGTGTTCAAAACCCCGTTTCCTTGTCTTTAAATTATTTATAACCAAATATATAGCGAAAAAGGGTAAAATTGGTTTGGTTGATCAAGTATGTAATAATAAAAAAATCTATATTCGACAAATATTTCGATTGATGTTACGAGAATGTTGAGATGATCCTTATGAAACGATTTATCTACTGGGGCCGCGGTAGTTTGGACTTTGGTTCGATTCAAGTGGGCTTTGTGGTGGACAAACACCGTACGCGTAGCTTTCTTCGGAGTTCTATAGTTTTCTCCCACTTTCTTCAATCACCATTTCCCTTAGCTTCGGAATATAATAGTACGATGATTAAAAAAATGTATGGTACTTATTTGCTTTTGTGAGGTCACTCCCGATTAGCGGTTAAGGAACTCACCTACCATACGAAAGCTTTGAGTTTAATTGCTGGTGGAAGTTTAAAGTATGAACATACGTCTCATACAGGCTAAATACTACAAATAAGAAAAAAGACGTTAAACTTTTTTTTATTCACTTTTGTTTTGTAATGCTAAGACAAAAAAAATGAAAGCCAAAAGTTTGTATAGAAGCATTCTCTGTCTCGATTTGAGTGTGACTTTTGACATTACAACGAACTCAAAGTTATTCGAAAATAATGGAAAAAGATTCTGGCAATTGTGCAATAGAAAATATCTATAAGAATAATAATTCCTTCTTTTCCTCCCTTAGTATGTGCCGCAATACATATAGGAATAATAAATCCCATCGAGAGTTGAATTCAGGCCCCAGCGCCGAAGGTAGGTGTGCTAACTATAGAAGCATGAAGGAATTCTCAAGTTCTAGAAAATTACTCATATTGATATAGAACAAATATCCACGTGTGCGTGTAAAGACCCTTCTTCGATGGCAAATCTCTCTTCGTGAAAGTAAATAGCTCTTCGAGACAAGCTATACCAGACTCAAGAACTCAGTAGATGTAAGGCTCCACATTTTCTATAGTATGGGACACAATCAATGGCGTGTGGGTTGGGAAAATGAAACAAAGACAGTGACGCGACGTTGCCACATGGTAAAGAGTATGGCTAAGCAGATGCACTGCAATGCGAACTGATGACTAATAGATCTCGTTCTCTGCTTGATAGGTCATAAACTGAAGTGAATGTGTGCAAAAGATGTTGCAAATGAGAAGACACTGCAACCTTCTCATTTTCAAACAACACTTGAAGGTAATTCGGAGTGCCATTTTCAAATGCCATAAACGATGTCCCTAAGCGTAACTACATATAGATAAAGAGTATCCACCATTCAAGACGGACTATAGGAGACTGGTGGTACTCAGTTTAATATACTGTGTGTCACATGGAGTTTTTTAGAAATGGACTGGTTTTAAGTGAACATTTTCGCTGGGAATTCGACATCTGAAGAAAAGCGTATGGTTTCTGTAAAACTTTTTAACATTCATACTAACTTAGCTTCTGATTTGGCCTTTTAATCTTCATATTACATATATATTAAATATGGGGTTCTTTTCTTCCTCCCCCCACCATGCATTAGGCTACGCATTTAAGAATATAATTTATTTTCTAACTAAACACATACAACTTCTCTACCTTTATTAAAAAACTATTTTCAATCTATTCCACATTATTTCTCAAAATAATTCTCTCTGTTCTTCTTAATATCTACATTTCAAAGGCATTTGATCGTTCCTTGTTATTTTCTTGTAATGTCTATGTTTCCGGTCCGAACAGTGTATTCAAGGTAGTGTTTCCACGGTTAAAAAATTGCATCACATTTCACCATCATTGTATGTTTCGAATCATGTCATATTTGATTGAAATAATAGTTACTTAACTATAACTTCAGAGTGAATGGAAAGTAACTTCCTAATTTTAAAAATTTGTATGATATATGCTTATGTCTTTACTTCTCCTAAACTTACACTTCTTTAAATGAACAAAAACATTTTCTACATCCTTCTTTAGGAAATCGACGTCGATACCGGATGTGCCTTAGCGGATATTATTTTCAAGTTCATCGAGAACTTGAGGTGTACTCCGATACACTCCTTCTTTTGCCCATCACTATAAAAGCTAATAAAAAAGGGGAAGGGGAGAACTAGACTTCGTGTAGACCAACAAAATACGAGGGAACACCACCTTGCTTAACATCAATTTGGGTCCATACAGGAATTCTCAGCCACATACATTTACATAACATTTCCATGTAGCATTCAATGCGCATGATACCTCAAGCACATAGGGACCAAGAATACAAGAAATATTTATAATGCATCAAATTGTCACTTTCGGTTTGTTCTATATCTTTACAACCATTCGTAGAAAATCTTCATCTTCCTGATGGCGACTGTCATGACTGTTAACAATATCCTCCCTCACCAGCACGAAATACAGATTAATCGCTCTAAAGAATATTGTCGAACCAACCAGCATATTCTTCTTTTCACACGCAATAATCTTCCTGAAACAATTCTTGAACATAATGAAACCTTCATTGGTCATGGCTAATGTTGTAGCTATTCCTGCAGATCAACATGCACAGCATAGCAAGTGCAACCACTTCCTTCTGCCTCCTGTCTTGTAGATTTGAAGAACTTCAATCGAATACTCTGGCTAGTGTCTTCACTCTTTTCTCAGGTTGTGACACTCAAGCCTCATCAGTTGTCTGGATCACCGCCACTACAGAAGGTAGTCACTTTCTATAACATCTTTCGACTATTTCTATCCATAATAACGTGTCTACTATATTGAATCTTCCAACATCGTTCCACTTGAACAACAGAGTGCCATACCACATATCTCGCAGCAATTTTAAATGATGCTTCGATAGACGATCAACTATCTCACACATCTGAATCAAAGAATAAGGAAAAAAATATAAAACATAAAACAAATAAAAAAGGGCATAAATAACGGAATATATGATACATTAAAACACATAAATTTCATTGTAAAATTTACATAAGTTTCCAAGATATTAACACTTGAAAAGAGTCTACAGTGTTTCGAAGAAACACATTTTCTTGTTTCTTATTATTTTTTGAACACTACACCAATAATTTTCCAAAATGTAAAGATTGTGAATTGTTAATCCTCTTAACTTTGACAACTTTGATGATTGAGAAAATTAACTTTGACGATTCTTTAACCTGAAATAAAGGCCCAGGAAAATAGTTATGTTGTAATATTTGTCGAACAAATAAACAATTATGTTTTGAGGAATAAAATACAATGGGAGTCCTTCCACCTATTCCTGCTTTAATAACACGAGAAAAAAATGATATTCTTTTTCGCATGAAACTAGAGGGGTTCCTTATAGTTTACGAGCCCCTGAAAACGAATTTAACTTGACTTTTGTTCCGGACCCTCCAATTTAAAACGAATGCTAGTAATAGTTCTCTGAATATCACAAGTAAATTTTAGACTTCCAGTACGAAAGCTTCTGTTTCTATCCCAATTAATTTAGATTCATGGTCAGTACAGCATTATCTTTGTATTGATTTGTGTTTTCAAATGATACTACAGAATGATATCTCACGATTCATACAGACTTGACGGTTCTGTAATTATGGGGATACCCGAGAAAATTTGAAAAATTATACAGAAAAATGTGTTATATAGTAATTTGGGCGCCCGTGGTAGGATCTTAGTTTAAAATACCTGCACTAAATGTACTTACACATTATTACAACTTTCGGACTATATTTCAACTGAATTTCATTGAAGTACGGTTGATAGTTGCGATGATAGGCTTGATTTTCAGAAATAATGCGACATTTTGAAATGTAAGAAATGTACCTAATAAGCTCCTGATTCTATCTTATTTACCATAGGTTCATGGTTTGTATGGCACTATCTTTAGAAATATGAAGACTTTTAAGTGATACTCTACGTATGTGTAACGATCCCAAAATTGAAGGAAAATAAGGGAAATTTCTCGGAATACTTTTTTGGAAAACGTATATTTTAATTTAGGGACCGCTATTGGGGCTCTAGTATCAGATACCTGCTCGAGAAGTACTCCGAAAAATCCCACATATTATAGGTTATATATTTGCCAGCATGTATTGAAAAACGATTAGCAGTTGTTATGATTCGTAAGTTTTCGAACCAATGACATTATTATTATTATTATTATTATTATTATTATTATTATTATTATTATTATTATTATTATTATTATTATTATGATTATTATTATTATTACTACAGGAAATATGACTTTTGAAAGAGAGAGGGAGAGGAGAAAGGAGAACTGATAGAGAACTAGAGAGTACTTTCTTATAAAAATGATAACATTATATGTACGTACGATGAGTTTGATAACACGCACTTACAATGTGATTAAGGATATGTAAACACCAATCAAATCAAAACACTTTATTCCGACCACATCTTAGTCAGCTGAGTTTAAAAGAGATATTGATATTGCAAATTGTATGAAGAAACATATGCAAGATAGGAAAAAGATATTGTACATAGTTGCTGATATTTAGGTATGAACTGCTTATCTAGTTACAGTGCCTAGATACTTTTATATAGTCACTTCCCAACACTGCACACAAAACTACTAACACTATCATGTAGTAACTGACTTATTGACATCAGCTATCTTTTGGAAGACAGAACTCAATGGAAGGCTGTTAACACTATTACATCATACTAGACTAAGACATACACCTATTAATTAATTAATTATATATATACACAGGGTGTTCCGAGGGAAATTGACTAACTTCGCACTCATGTTCCTCACATCAAAACAAGAAAAAAGTTTATTTTGCATTTTGCTAAGAAGTTCCTAGTTTCAACGATATTTGCAGGTAGTTTTAGGCAATTTAGTGATAATAATGCCAAATTGGCTACACTCTGATCATCAATAAATTAACTTAGTATGTGTGTTCCTTACATTGAAAGAAGAAAAATGTATGTATATTTATCTCGGCAAAGTACGAAACACCTTGCTGCTTCGATGTAAGAAACACGTTGACCGAGCTTGTTTGTTATGATCGCAGTGTAGCCAATCTGGTATAATTATCACTAAATTCCCTCAAGCTGCTTGTATCTCTAAAACCAGATACTTCTCAGCAAAGCGAAAAAGAATTCTTTCTCTTGTTTTAACGTGAGGAACATGTATGCTAAGTTTGTCGCTTTCCTTCCGAAACACCCTGTTATATACATATACAGGGTGAACCTGAACTGTTTCGCTGCAACCTTGATTTCAGTATCTCAACCCAATGTATCACCTACACTTTTGCAATATTTAGCCTTTTGCAACAAACTAGCTACATCTAGCGAAAACCAAGCACACTACAGAAAATGACCAGGCCAACACTGTGTGCCACCAGAGTATAAAGCTCTATACCTGTTAGAGGTCTGCACGGGCCGGAATTTTTAGCCCGACCCCGGCTCGGTTCATGAATTTATAATGTGAGGCCCGACCCGAGCCCGAAATATGTTTCAGCATTTAGCATTCGAGCCCGGCCTGAGCTCGTGTGATAATCAAATGAGCCCGAAATAAGCCCGAATTACAGAAACGTAATCATTAACGCAAAATTGTATTTTTTATTTATACCAATTACAAGTTTAATTTTGCAGTTGTGCTTTGAAAGTTCTCCAGAAAGAACGGTCCAATAAATATCGTTGTACAGTATATTTACAAAGTTAGGCCCGAGAAATATGGTTGTATATTTAAAAAATTACGGCCCGAGCCCGGCGGGGCCAGAAGTGATATATGCTTTGTAGGACCTAGTCCGGCCCGCGGGCCGGGTCGGGCTTAGGCTCGAGTGCTCGCATCCAGCCCGTGCAGACCTCTAATACCTGCGTGCTATTTTACAGAGAATGTCAAGAATAATAACTACATCTTGACGCCAAATGACTTCAATGGCACACAGCAGTAGATATGAATGACGCCATAAGGCGTCAAGTGGCAGCGAACAATTGAAAGATGTGCACAAACTCCGGGAGTGATTCATGACATCAAAAGAAGACAACAAGTCGTCTTGCATGTTGTCGAATTCCGCGTCATGTACGAGTTACAGGGGGTGCCAACTTGGAATCAACAATCGAATCCTGGCAATTGGAACGGAAGAGAAAGATATG
This sequence comes from Thermobia domestica, assembly GCF_964235325.1. NCBI lineage: Eukaryota > Metazoa > Arthropoda > Insecta > Zygentoma > Lepismatidae > Thermobia > Thermobia domestica. Next base: position 80,598,595 of record NC_137461.1, read on the forward strand.
CACAAACTGTGGGAAGTGATTCGTGACATCAAAACTAGTTAAATGTGGCTATGAAAATAAGCAAAATGATACATTAGGCAGTTGCGCGGACAGAGAGTTTGTGCACATCTTTCTGTTCCATTCCAATTGTTAGTATTTGATTGTCGATCTCAAGTTGGCACCCCTGTCACTCGTACACGACACGCAATCCGACAACATGCAACAGGACTTTCTGTCTTCTTTTAATGTCACGAATCACCTCCCGGAGTTATGTGCATCTTTCAGGTTCACTCTGTATATAACAAATGCAATAGATCACCAGCACTATGATGACTTGCAGATATCACTTATCTTAAAGAACAATATCCAATGGGAAACTACTAAATAAAATATAACGAAGATTACTAATAGGCTAATAGGATTAGTAATTGACTTGTTGAAATACGCTTACTTCTTGAACAGCAAGACTTAATAGAATACTACTAACACTATGGTATGGCAATTAACTTAAATAGTAATTATATAATTAATACTACCAGAGGCGTCATTTGGGGAGGACAGGAGAGGACAATTGCTCCACATTGATTTTAAGAAACACAGTATACAGGTTTTTATCAATTGTATAGTGATATGCTCATAAGAAACCTGAAATTCTCATATGAGTGGATAATATGCCCCACCCCCTCCTAGTAAAATCTGAAGTCATGTTGCTGATTTTGGAGAACAAAAGTACTGCAGAGAGATTACTGAAGTCATAAAGATAATTAAATATCACATTTACGTCTTCATTGTAATTAAATAAACAATCCATTCGAGAACTTTCGGGATTTTTTCATGGAATACTAATTAATATTATTGTTGGAACAGAAGACACATATTACCACAAGATATGTCCCGGAACATTAAGTAATTAATTAAATGATTCTAGGTTTATATCATTAGCCCACAGATTTCAACATAGATAATATTATTAGCCTCAAAAATAAAAGAGAAAGCATTATATTTGAATTTTGTCACAAGGAATATGTTATTATTTACCATATTATATACGTTACTAAAGGACGAAGCCATGGGTGGAGAAAAACATCCTCTTTGCTACTTGACACACAAAGGTATAACGAATCTGCTTGCTTTTATGCTTTTAAAAAATAAAAATAGAAAAATACATTTTGCTCCTTGTTACAAAATTTTTTCCCCCTATCTCGTCTCTTACAACGCCCTTCTTCACTACGGGATAGACATAGGGAAGAGATCTGTTATGTTCCCATAAAATAAAATAAAAAAAAAAAAAACATAGCAACAGGATTTCCCGAGATATTATATAGTATATAACACAAACATATACATAAAAATCTGCGCTAATTAGAGGAAAAGAAAGATTTTTCGATTGTACTTTTGCTTGAAACATATTTGATGTGATATTTTGATTACTTGATGCACACGCACTACTGCTTCTTTCGGAACCTTGGTTTTTCGGGTGCATCACATCAGAATTTGTATGTACGGTATATATCTTTCCTGTCTGCTGTCTTTTTTTCGTATTTGAATATATATATACACATATAGAAAAAAGCCATCCGTATAATTATTTCCCCTTAGGCAAATTTACTTTAGCTCATAAGGCATACGCCGTGCTAACTATTCCCTCTTTTCCCCAACCTTACCCCTCTTGCACTCAATGCCTTTAACAAATCATGCGAGATTCCTGCGGAAATCTCTCTTTATACCTGTTCATATGTTCCTGTTCCTCTTAGTAGTACATATATTTTTTTTATTAATATAAATACATCAAGATATACCTGTGATCCTCCAGTATATGTGTAACTTTGATGTAATTAAACAAAAAATTCCATAACAATGTCATTACGTTATTATTTTGTTTTCTTCTAATTCCCTCCTACCATTTCTCTCCCCTCCCTCTTTTTCTCTCTATCTTGTCATATGTAGATTCAGTTATATATATATATATATATATATATATATATATATATATATATATATATATATATATACATTGACGCATATAAAATTAGAAGCACATTACGGTTCTTTGGCCTGAGGGTCCTAACAAGTCTCTGTGATACAAACAAAACACATCCTTTTCTCCCCCGCTTTCCAAATAGTTTTAAAGTCTCTTAATGCCGCCGTTAATAATGTTGAAACGCGAAGTAGGCTTTTTTTTTTTGTTTTGTTTCTGTTTTTGTTTAGCTGAGAAGTAATCACTATTTAATTACATTTTTATCAAAAACGTTGATTATTTCAGTGCTAATACATTGGGTGTCAAAATATATACGCGATATTCAAGGACGATGCATATTACATAATTTTGTTGCGAAGTTATCCTATACGGATGTATATACAGTAATGAGTTTCTGAGTCCATACACATTTTTTTTTCAAACGCTACAATGAATTTGATGATAAAAGCAACTCGTAACTACTTCGGCAGATTTTTTTTTTTTTTTTTTTTTTTTGTTATTTGAATCAAATGTAATATATTTCGCTGGGAACATTTTACTTCGCTGAATTAAATTATTATTTGTGAATTGGAATGACATTACCATAGTGTCAAGAAGTACAGTTCTCAAGTTAACAAGTGTTTAGACAGGATTTGTTTTGACTGAGTTTATATATATATATACAAGGGCGGATCCAAGGGGGGGCTATAGCTTCCCCCTTGACGCTCAGGTTTACACGGGATAAAATGGGCTTCAATCCTGCTTTACACTGGATAAAACGGCAAACTATGGTTTAGCCCCTCCCTTGATCATATCCTGGATCCGCCACTGTATATATATATATAGATATAGATAGATAGATAGATAGATAGATAGATAGATAGATAGATAGATAGATAGATAGATAGATAGATAGATAGATAGATAGATAGATAGATAGATAGATAGATAGATAGATAGATAAGAAATTTATGGATATTTGCAAGGTAACTAATCACGGGAGTGCAGGGTTGTCAAACTTAAAGCTGTCGTGCCATAAAAAAAAGAAATGAAATGAAATATTTGAATTTTACGTCCCATGGTTATGCCGACTAGGCTAAAGGAGACGGTGATGATGGGAAATGAGTGAAATGGTGGAATGAACAAAGTGGGAGGATGCTGTTAGGTGTCTTCTTAATTTCTAGTAAACTTTAGTCTCCAGGAAATATCTGGAAGTCAAACATTCATTACATATAGAGTCTCTCCTGAAAGTACAGCAAACACACCTTATTTAACAAAATCTCACAGTACACCTAGTAGGATTCTTTAAAATAATAACTTTGGGCATCGATACAAGCAAGTCCAGTGATTTTCCCACTGTTTGCAGGCATCTCGGAAGTCTTTTTCTGGAATCAAGCTGAGCAGCTTCGTCGTGGATCTTTGGATGAATTTCACGGTGTCGTGTCAGTGTCCTTTCATCGTCCTTTTCATCTTCGGAAACAGGAAAAGAGTCACAGGGAGAGAGATCGGAGTTGTATGGTGGCTACGAAAGCGTGATTATGCCGTTTCCGGTCACCTCACCGCGTAGCGCTGCTCCAACGTTCTCTTCATTGTTCCCATAACGCAGCGATGAAACATTGATACACTCTCGAGCATGTCCACTCGCTTCGACTGTTCGAAGTAGTGTCGGGCACTATTTGATAGTCCTGACAAACTATTGAATGATTTTCCCCTCCTTTGTACACACACCACTACATGTTCCTGCATGTGTTTTGAACTACTTACTTTCCCTTAATTGCAGACAGACTATTGATAGTTATATTATACCATTTCAGGGAGTCTGCCAGTACCTTGTTGTATATTCAGCAAGAAACCAGCACAGTTATGACGCCCTTTTTGAGCAGCCTCGAGTAAGTTCTTGCCTGTTGGAAGGTTGGTAAGGTGCAGTGCGTGATATTGATAGTTTCAGAAGGTCTAGAGTCTTGCTATGAGGTCCTAAAGGAGGCACCATATCACTATTAGTTTTTCCCTATCGAATGGAAAAGAACAATTACTATTTTTCAGGAGTACCAATACATTTCAGTCAATAGCAGACTGTCGAATGAATTCCATCCAATCACAGGCAATGAAAGCATGAAGGGAAAAGTGACTGTCAAAACTATTGAATGCATTTTATTCAATAGGGGGCAATGAAGTAATGAAGGGGAAAGTAACTACATAGTACGTTCATGTGGCAACGTTAACGTGTCACCAGAAGCGAAAGATGGTGTAGTTCCACTTCAAATTCCAATGCGAGGTGTGTTTCACCTCACAAGGAAATGCTCCGGTTTAACGGATAGTTCATATACTCTACGTCGGGAAATTATCTGTAGCTGACCTCAGCAGTTTGTGGCTAAATTTAGCAATTTCAGACGCGCTATAGTTATTCTAAAACGTGGTATATGGTGAGAAGGGGGGAATTTGATTCTATGTACTTATCGGAACTGGAATTTGGAAAACTATCTTCGTTTCTTCTGATAGTATTAAAATTCACCTGATGGGAAGTGGTGGTATAATCTATAGATAGTTATATTATCTCAGCAGGCTTGCTGGTTTGTTATTGAAGGATCAAGGATCTGCTGACAAACATCTATCAATTATATTGTATAGCAGTGTCCAGCCTCCGTCTGAAGTGCTTGGTCACAATCCCCCAAATTTATAATCCACCCCTCGCCCCCGAAGATAGTAGAGGAGTCTAGAATTGGATTGTGGCAAAACCAAGATAACTTGATTTGAAGATTAAATTTTATTCAATTTAGCGTTATTAAAAACATGATTATAATTTCAGAGGCGGCTCCTGAGGTAAGTCACACCCATAAATGTTAAAGTTCTTTTCGCCTCAAAATAAAGGAAAAATCCTTTCTTAATATACTAACTGTTGTATACAACAATTAATATGTTAGATAAATTTTGTTCCCTTAATTTCATACTATAAAACTTCAATTTTCACCAACGTGAATTTCCTCATAAACCATCTATCATACTGCTATTGATTGTTAAATCTTGTTGAGACCTCTACCAAAATATTATCGAATGGAAAACAATATTATTACTATTTTTGTAGACTATCGAATGGATCTGCACTCTGATTAAAGTAAAGAGACGCTTCACAGAGAAAACAATCGCCACCTAATACTTTGTCTTCTCAACGTGTACTTTTTTCTGTCTCCTTTTCATCAATTGATTTTTATGATACACTAGCGTCAACTACCCGCTTTGCTGGGTAAGTATAAAATAAGAAAAATTAGGAATATGTTCCGTTAGTCAGTCACTTTTTACTATTACTGAAGCGCTCTCTCATATTGGTAATTTTCGATCAATATATGTATCGCCCTCCCCTAAGTTGTACCGTCAAAGAGAAACGATAAAAACCATCCCAGGCCCGAACCTCATCTATGTTGAAAATTTCATCGAGTTTGGTTGGATGGTTCAAGAGTTTTTAAGTCATAAACATAGTCACTCTCATTGTTATTTATATAGATAGATAGATAGAAGATATCCGTAGATAGATAGATTTTTGGTTAACTGGAGGACGAATACTTCATTTGTGATAATAAAGTAATTCAATAAAGCATGTAACTTCCTTGACTTGAAGCACGTTTGGTATATTAGCCAACAGTAAAATCAAGCGTATTGTCAGCAGGGAAAAATAAACCACTGAATAAATAAATGCAAAAACTATCGGACCATCGAGTGAAACTATTGATAGTTCAATACCACAATCAAATATTTATTCGATAGGAAAAAGTAATCGATGGTGCTGCTCACTAGTTCGATGCCAACTTAACTTTTTTCCCCCGCCACTGGTTTCAACATCAAGTTCACATGCGCGTAATGTCACAATTTGTTTCTTTATTTTCAGGGCAGGCATTATACATCATTTTTGGCAATAAATTAACCAAAACCGTAATGTTGATGATTTAATTTTTATTTATTAGAAATTATTAAGTTCGAAGAAGTTAATTTTGAGAATATGGTATTTTTATATAGACAGAATATAAATATATATATATATGGAATAGATAAAATAAAGAATGCCACACAGAATTCACAACAATACCAAAATACAAAGAACATGATTTGTAAGAAGACATTAAATGAATTGATATTAAAGAGAAATAATAATTAACCAAGAAATTTGATGATCCTGCACATACATCCAAGAATTTATTACCGTACTTTGAAGAAGTCTCCTGTTCCCTCCACATGTTATATCAATGATTCCCCTATCACACATTCTGCTAGTCATAATGATCTTGGTGTCATCTTTGATTCAAAACTTACATTCTCTGATCACATCTCCTCAATACTTAAGAATTCAATGCGGATGTTGGTTGACTTCTTTATCGATTCACTGAACTACGCACTGTTTCGTCATCAGCAACTTTTTACAAAACCTTAATAGCGACCAAGATCGAATACTGCTCTCCCATATGGGCCATGGCAGCACCTACACATCTCTCCAGACTTGATTCTATTCTCAATTTCTTTATTGCTATATAGTTCGTTTTCGTGTTCCTGCACTTCGAATATTATCTAAAAAGGAACTCTTGTGACATCCTAAGATCCAGACTCCGGAAGTACGCAGAATTATCTTTTACCTGAAATATATCGTAAATATTACTTCAGGAACTATCCTTGGGTGTCCCTTCCCGCATAATCCGAAATACCCACTTATTCCATCTTTCCCGTCCTAGGTTGGCAATTATACAGAGGTCTCTTTTTTTACAGAATGCCAAACTATTATAATCAAGTAACAACTTATGTGGACATTTTTTCGAGCTACCCGGTGTTTGAAAGAAGAATTAAACGAGTTTTGACGGAATAATATTACTTTTACACTCCTTTTTGACACTGTTTTATGTTGTTGTTGTTATTGTTGTCTTGGTATTCTTTTCTTTCTTTTGTTATTTCCCTGTATAAAATGGCAAAGTAATGCTGTATCTGGGAATTTGTTCAATAAATAAATAAATTTAAAAAGAAAAAAACTACAACAAACTGAATTTCAACATTTTACAACAACAAGCTCATTCAGAATTTCTTCTCCCCCGATTCTCAATCTTGATTCATTCTTTTGTCTCTCTTTCTCTCATATCTATACGCTCATACCAACACATATTCTCAAAGACACAGTCACATGTGATGCAATTTGGAATTCTATCTTTCTCATCCAACCTGCAATAGCATAGAGGGAACTAGTGAGGTAAATCTTCATCCAACTACGTAGATATATATTAACAAGAAAGAAAGTTCACCCATATTCGCAAACAAACGACGAAACACTTGTGATTTCTTTTCTTTTCTTTTCTTTTTAAGTGGAAGACATAAGTTAAATATCTCATTCAATTCCTTCTCTTTACAGGAGAAGGGGGGGGGGGAAAGAAAGAAGCAATCTACAACGAGATAACAAAATTAAAATGATACGCCTAAAGCTTCCCCTGATCACATTTGAAATATTATCCACAGTGTATCTTATATATATATTCTTTTTCTTGCGGAGAACAGGGAGAAATAAAATAATAAGAAAGAAAGGAACAACGCTAACCAAAATAGAACCAGAAGGACCATTATTAGGCAATTTTCTTTTCCGTCGTCTTTTCGAGAGAAACCAATTAAACTGATCGCAACTGCGACTGACAGACAAATCTGGAAGAATCCAACGTCTTTCGAGTGCACTACTCAAGCTTTACTACTATAACATCATCTTTAAAAAAAAAAAAAAAGTTTCCAGCTTTCAATAAGAATTTTAATCAAAACTTACTTTTTTTTTATTTTGTTAAGAGATGACTGTCGTTTCGACTACTTTTTTTTCTAAGTAAAAAAAATCTTCAATCTGTACTTCTAATTGTGTACATAAATTTATACATGAAAGTTAAAAATTAAAAATGTATTGATATAAAAAATATACAATTAAGATTGAAACTATTTTCTGCACTAAAATGCTTAAAAAAAGAACTTCACGTACGAAGCTCACGCGATTATCTTCTAAACTTCTGCTTTTTAAAAACTTTTTTTTTATTAAATTGTATATTTAAAACCGTATTTGCTCGTATAATTTGCGCTTTTTTAAAAAATATATTTTAGCTACTGAAAAATCGAGATGCATAAAAGACGTGGATTCTTTCATACGGTAATTTAGAATACAGTACTTCTGTCACTACCGGTATGCTTCTATGCATGAACTTGTTTTACTCAGAAAAAATAGTTCTTTTTTTTAAAAAAAATACAGGCAGGTAACTCTTTTGTTTGTTTTGAATCCTATTCTGTACTTAAAAATGATAAACGTTACAAATTATTGAACAATTGATACCAAATCCATGATAAAAGGTTTGGAAAGTTATTTTCAACGAACTTAAGTTCGTTACTTAATTCTCTATGTCTCTCTCTCTCTCTCTCTGTGTGTGTGTGTGTGTGTCTGTTATTTGCGAGTTTTTCATCTTTGAGCTCTCCATTCGATAGCGCATCAAAACTATCTGAAAGAAGTGATGTCCGCGTTTCTCTTACCGTTTCCAAGATATTGGTCAAAAAAGTTCCGATTTCGGGAGATTTAAAACGCCATATCTCGTGAATAGTAAGTCATAGAGAGGTGATATTTTCCGAATTTTTGAATTTTGAGCATGTGTCCTCGTAAAACAACATATCATAGTACGTTTTAATATAACTCTTAAACAAAACATATAGAAAAAATTTAGTACCCAAGGAAATTCTAATGGATAGATATATTACAAGAATTGTTTAATGAGTATAATAATAAAGTATATAGAACAATTGATATAAAGCCTGCAGAAATTAATAAAAAAATAATTCTTTTTAAGTTCACTCTGGTTCTTGGAGTATTCTCAACTGGTTTGATTTATTGTTGACTTATTATTACTTTGTTGATGATAATGTGATGAAAATTGCTCGGTAATAATGACAATTCCATGTACGAAATACATTTACTTATTTGTGAATCTACTGGAACACTTCACTATATTGGGATTTCGAATTTCTTGACTAGATTACTTCAAAACAAACATACTCAAGTCTATGAAAAGTTCATTTAATTAGTTTTAAAGCTGCTACAATACGTTGTTTAACACTCGTTTTAAATCCTGTAAACAAAGTAGGTCCATGGCCAGAAGTCAGGTGGCTGGGATAATTTTTCGAGAACACTAACTTGAGTCTACTTTACATTCATACACGTTCATGTATACCAACAGACAACTGTAAGTTTCTTGGGGGCTGAAAGTGGTCGCAATTCAAGAAGAGATCGAACTTTCGTTCTTCTGGGTTTATTGCTCATTATACAAACTTTCAACCACTATGTCCTTCGAAATAGACTCCTATACTATCAATACATCATTACCATCGTTCCTTTCACTTTTGGAACGCCCGCTGGAAATAACTGGAATAAAAATAACTGGAAATCGATGCCGTGCAGAACACTCATTGAATTTCCCTATGAACTGGATACAACGTCCTTTCCAAGTGGTTTTAAGTTTAGGCACGGTGGCTTAGCAGTAGAGCGCTCACCTCTGGTGTGCGTGGGATCGCTGGTTCGATCCCCGATCAAGTAAGCTTGTGGTGGACAACATCGTACCCATGGGTTTTCTCGGGGTGCTCCTGTTTCCTCTCACTTTCTCATTCCAGCAATTCTTCCACCATTATTTACTTGCCTTAATCATCGTATCCCTTAGCCTAAAGGGCATAACGTAGGACGTTAAGCTCAAAGATTTCATTTCATTTTTATATATCTGTGAAATACATGTTTCATCATGTTAATCTCGGGTTTTTTCATTTGTTTAATGTGAAATAAGGACAAAAATACAGTAGTATCTGAAAATGAAAATTATATTATAATATTACTTCATAAGCTACAAAAAGGAAAGTATTTAGGTGCAAGTGAAAACTGCAAATAATCGAAATAATTGGGTAGTAACGTTAAATACAATCAGCACCTGTCTTCCTGTACTCTTACTGATTCTGCATTACAATTTTGATGATCTATGTTCCTACTGTGCGTACAATGGCTTTTAGAAATGGTACTCATATGCAATTCGTAATATTCAAAGTACACACACATACAAGCACATACATATACAAAGCAGCTTCTTGTTATGGACTCCTTCTGTGAGATTGTTTTGTACAACTTTACCTGAGAGAGTGAGACCATACATACAGTAGACCTGTTGTGAACGGGGACGGGGTATGTAATGTTTGACAAAGAAAGGGTATGGCGTAGAGCAGGGAGGGAGTAGTGGTACTTTTTTTTTTTTTTTTGAAATGCAAATCTTGTTGCAGCGGTTAGAATAAAACGAGATGAGGGGGACAGGAGGCAAGATGGAAATTTGTGGGCAATAATTCCAGCGAGTTCGACTGATAAACCAAGATTTATGTCTGAAATCAGTAGGCAACAGAAGGGTGAGGCAATGGGAAACTCAAAAAAGAGAATAAATTGAGAGAGAGAGAGAGAGAAAATGCGTGCATGGCATAAACAACAAGACTTCTTGGCTTTCAGGTACTTGGAATCCAGTAGCGCATGACCTCTTGACCTACCTGTTCGTGCCTGGTGATCGATTATCGTACTACTTCTTTCTTAAGTTAAGAATGTCACTCTGTTCTCCCTACATTACTTATAAACAGGTGACAGATGGACCGGAGTATTCGGAATGTTATCGTTATCTCAAGAAATGAAAAATTGGGAATATGTATCACTCTTAACAACTCCTATAGTTAAAAGAAAGGAAACTGAACAAATTACAAAACGTCAGCGATTTGTAGTTTAGAAATTACTTTTAAAAAACTCAACCAACTCTTGCCCAAGATATATTAAAATTTAGTTGGATTTTTAGAAAATAATTGTCTCACATACATTATATAAAATATGTCAATCTACATAAATAAAAATGAAAGTGACTATTTTTGTGACTTTATAACTCTTGAGTTACCCGATCGATTTTGATCAAGTTTTCAACATAGATTAGATTCAAGCCTTGGATGGGTTTTATTACTTCAATTTGATGGTGCAACTTAGAGGAGGAGGAGGGTAGATATATGCTGAGATGAGCAGTGACAATTCTGATGTTATTTAAATCTAAATTCAGCCCCGCAACTTGGGGCAGTGGAAGAGGAATATATATATATATATATATATATATATATATATATATATATAAGATCGAAAATGACCAAAATGATCAAAATATTCGATATCATTGAATTAAGGGAAAAGGCTTTAGCTGGGTCAACTTCCCTGGCTATGTCATGGTATGGGATGTTAACCCATTAACCGAACCACATCAAGGCCAAGTCACTAACCGCTAACTAGTGATGAGTAAATGCAAGACCAAGACCAAGACCGGGTTGGTCTTGGTCTTGCACTGGAACCCTTGGTATTGGTCTTGCACACCCAGTCTTGGTCTTGCACACCCAGTCTTGGTCTTGCACACCCAGTCTTGGTCTTGATCTTGGCCTTGCTTGCAAGAGTCTTACAAGTCTTGCATTTAAGAAATCTTATGCTTTTAATAGGTAAATTTTACTCTGGATTTAAGGGATAATAAACTCTACAATGCGCCAATAGTAACGGAAATACAATGTATGTTTCTAAATGTAATATAGTTTTACCTTCGTGTAAGTATGATGATAGTGTATAACATAGGTAATGACCTTTATTTTCTTAATAGGTGCCCACACTTCACTACTTATAAGATAAATCACAACGTTTCGTAATCAGTTTATATTTTTCAAGAGGTCCAACACTTCACTGGTTCCTAAATTGGGGAGGCTACCCCTGAGACGCATGAAAGAAAATCAAGACGGCAATAATTATTGAAATACCATGAATTGCAAAATTATTTTTACACTATAAGGCGTCAGATTTTTCTTTTCAACAACGATTAGCTAATCTTTGCAGTAAACAAACTTCCAATTAAATATCCAGATTTTGTTTCACTGATTTCAATAAGTACTCTATGGGGGAGAAACATGGACATTACGCAAAAGCAATAAAAAAAAAAAAAAAAAGTTGCAGGCTTTCGGAACATGGGCATGGAGAATAAAGGAGAGAATTACCTGTGTTGAACTGAAAACGAATGAGAAGGTGTTACAAATATTAGCAGTAGGGGAAAAAAAGAAGAATTTTAAAAATTGTTAAGAGGAGGAAGAGGACCTAGTTGGGATATTAGCTGAGGAGGAACTGTATTACGAGAGACGTGCTAGAGGGTATGGTGGAAGGAAAGAGAGGGAGGTAGCGAAGGAGATTTTAAGGAAGGAAGGTATTAAAACAGAAAATTGCTACAAGTAGAAGAGACTAGCTGAGGACTATCGCACATAGAAGCTTCTCAGTTGCAACAAGTAACATGCCAACAATGGCAGAATAGCTATGTTGTTGTTGATGATGATGATCATAAGTAATATTGACAAAAAAGAGAGAAAAAATAAAATAATAATTATTATATTCAAAACTCTTAATGTTTTAAAATAATTTGAGTGAAAACTGAAAACGACTCAACTGTCTATGTCTTTTGTGTAAACTCAATTTATATAAATACTTTCACTATATTACAAATAACGGCATCAAACTCTAAGTTATTGGAAGTCTCATTTGTGAATATGGATTACTAGCATCAATTACCCACTTCGTTGGGTAAAATTATATATATATATATATATATATATATATATATATATATATATATAAAATTTTATATTATATATATATTATTATTAAAGTGCTCTCTGATATCGGTCATTTTCAATGATTTTTATATTTCTCTCCCCTCCTCCTCTCCAAGTTGTGGGGTTGAATTTGTATTTAAACGGCATCAGAAATGTCACTGTTCGTCTCACAGACCCCGAAAACTGTGGATTCGGCACTAATATCGGTCATGTCCAATAAATTTAATTATCTCCTCCTTCTCCATGTTGCGAGGCACGGCATCGGAAGTGTCACTGTTCATCTCAATGATCTAAAAAAAACCATGAGTTCGACATTGATAATGGTCATTTTCGATGATTTCTATATATCTCCTTCCTTCCCCTCCCCCAAGTTGCGGTGCTGAATTTGCATTTAAACGGGATCGGAAGTATCACTGTTCACCTTAGCGACGCCGAAAACTATGAATTCGACACTAATATTCGTCATTTTCGATCATTTTTGTATGTCTTCTCTCCCCTCCGCCAAACTACGGGGCTGAATTTGGATTTAAACAGCATTGGAAAAGTCACTGATTATCTCAGCGACCCCCAAAACTATAGATGCCACTTTAATCTCTCTCCTTCCTCTCTCCTAAACTGCACCGTCAAAGTGATATGGCAGAAACCATCTCAGGTACGAACCTCATCTATGTTGAAACTGTGATCGAAATCGGTCGGGCGGTTCCAGATGTATTAAATTTTATTTTTGTACATTTTTCCATCCTCTCCTCTTCCCCTAAGTTCTACCGTCAAAGTGAAATGATGAAAACATTCCCAGGTCCAAACCTCACCTATGTTGAAAATTTGATCGAGATCGGTCGGGTGGTTCAAGAGATTAGGAGTCACAAAGATAAAGTTATATTGATAAACAATTATTCAACGTATAATCATTCGCCTATGAAATCAAACTTGCGGTCACATGCACTAAGTTTTTGTCAATGTCATGAAAGTGTTATTTCGATATTAATTTTATGAGCACACATTAAAAATTTCCAACGGATGCTTGAGTCTCGGAGCTAAGCCCATACCCATGTAGTCGACACCTATTGTGTACGAAATTACCGATGTTGAATACTACATTTCTCTTTCGTTTTGGAAGAAGAACACCACTAATATGCTTTGAAATGAAATGACGTCCTACGATTATGCACCAAGGCTAAAGGAGACGGTGATGATGAGAAATGACTGAAATGGTGAAATGAAGAAAGTAAGAGGAAACGGGAAAACGACGAGAAAATTCACACACACGATGTTTGTCCACCAAAAAGGCTCACATGGCGCAAGATTATACTTATGTGGCTTGAAAACGAGTAATATGTACAGAAAACGCGAACAACCAATTCAGAAAACGACATACCGCAGCTATATGCTACAGAGGCAGATCGACTCACACGGATTCCATAAACTACTGGGAACAAATTATGCATTCCAGCAGCATTTTTATGAAGCCAAGAAATCCAAATAAAAGATATAATGATCTTTTCCCCTTCTTTTTACATTCTATAAAAAAAAATTCAAGTAGTGCCGGTACTTGTGCAAGACACTTGTGCAAGAGTCTTGGTCTTGTTCTTGCAGGTATGGTCTTGGTCTTGCACCTCTTGGTCTTGGTCTTGCACCGGGATTCCGGGATTCTTGGTCTTGGTCTTGCAAGACTCTTGCAAAAACTGCAAGACCAAGACTCGCGCTCATCACTACGACTAACAAACAAAGGAGCGAATTCCTTTGAGAGAGTGGATTTCTTATACATACGAGTGCATGACTTTCCTGTGCTGAAACCATTATAAAAAGCAAACAAATATTATAGAGAAAAGTTGTTCATTTGGGGCATCTTTCCATTTTCAGGGACAGGGACAGGGTCTTATGACAAAAGGGTCTATGGAACAAAGAGAATATTTGATTCGATTAGACCATTGACATTTTCCTGCCTGACTTCCTGTTTTATCCTTTTGATCTCTAACCGTTTTATCGTAAACATCCGGTATATATATACGGGATGTATCAAGAAGGACTTTACAACTTTGGAAACTCTTATTGAATTATATATTTATCTTACAGACATGGTTTTGGTGTTATTTTGTAGCTAAATACTTCAAGTTTTGACTCACGTAGTACACTAGTTCAGAAACAAGCTACCGCAAGTGCTAGAAACAGTTGTAACAAAGATGACTGCTTTTATTGGATTGGCAGAGGTGAGCCAATTGCATACGTTCACCGGGGGTTCATCAAGGACACCATGTTTGTTTCACTCTTACCGGCTTCTCTACCAGAGCTCAGAGCGAGGATCTATCTCGCAATTGAACAAGTCACACCTGACATGCTGTAGCGTGTTTTGGCAAGAAATCGACTTCAGACGAAATGTACGCTAAATCACCATTGGAAGCCACATTAAACCTCTTTAAGTATAAAGTAAAAAAAAAATAAAAAAAATGATGTATTTTGCTACAAAATGACACCAAAACCATGTCTGTAAGATAAACAAATAAATCAATATGAGTTTTCAAAGTTATAAAATCCTTTCTGATACAACCTGTATGTTTCTGATTGAAATACAACAAATCGTGTCGTTCGGATCCCACGTTAAATTATAGGACCACGTTTCATATAGACTCGCTGCTGAAAGGGACGCTAAACTCAAAATCAAATCAAATCAGTAACTTCCTGCCTAAATTATTATTATTATTATTATTATTATTATTATTATTATTATTATTATTATTATTATTATTATTATTATTATTATTATTATTATTATTATTATTACATTTAGTCTCTTTTTTTTGGAAATTTTGATTACTATTTGTCTCCATTTATTTGCAAACATTGTGCAAAAAATATTACACTAATTAACGCTATTTGAAAATATGTTGTACAGTATATTACAACAGTCATAGAAACAAACTACTGTTTAAAAAAAAGTACAGAATCGTTATTATTGTTTGTATTCGCACAGCAATACATAGGAAAGCTGAAACAGCTTTTTTTAAGATACAAAAAAGACCGTTGTGTTAATTTTTGGGGCGAAATAAGATTACTAATTAAAACGAAAGCTAAAAACGATAATGAATAAGCGTTTTCCATTGACCAGGTGTGACTAAGCCATTTACCTGGCCCAAAAAACAAAGATGGAAACCATATTTCAGCAAGTATAAAAAATCGAATTAAATATAGTAATACAAAGTTAACATTATGCAAATAGCAAAAAAACAATCACTGACAGAAAATGTTATACTGGTTGTCTAATTTGAATAATATATTATAAAAACAAGATATGAAATCGAAAGCTGTTTTATTCCAATGTAAAAACAATGGTGAACATAGCAGGTATGCCAAGAATGGTGCCATATTACATTAAACCTTTTTCATGTTACAGACCCCTATAAGTTTCTCACGCCTAACATTGCAAAAGAACTGGTTAAGAACAGAAGGGTACACAATATTTTATGAATATAAAACAAAACACTAGAAGAAGGGAGTCTAAGATACTTAAACAAAAGCATATCTAATTTACACTTTTTCTGCTTCTAATACGCGTATGTTGATTTTGATATATGTAAGGGTTGCAGGTATATAGAGGTTAAAATGAATAAGCTTGGGTGGGTTTTGTCTTCCATAAAAATGAAGGCGTGAAAGAATCAAGATTTTTTTTATAGAGGTGTTAATAATCATAACAATAATAAAGAAAACTGCATAGAAGGTATTTTTAAATATTCGTTTATGTTCTTATGGTATTGCAACCGTTAACTTAGGTGAAATATTACGTTGATATAGTCTCACATTTATAAAATGTTATACATATATAAATAACTATAAGTTTAAAAAACTAGAGAAATAATATTTCGTTTCACTATTAAAATCTGAAAATAAGAGGCCCCACCACGGCGAAATTAAAATACCGCTAATTTTACAGTAATCATGTGATATCTTCAAATAGATAAAAGATAACCGAAAAGTGGAACAAGAACTCGCTAGATAATATTATTTTACATGAGATACCGTTATCACGACTCACTTATCTGCTTTCGATTTCCAGCCAGTTAGAAAATCGGCATTTATTTTTGCGTTTCTAAATGGCTGCAAACGGAAAGCTACTAGGTGACTCATAATAACGGTACCTCATGCAACATAATATTGTCTAGGGCGCTCTTATTCCACATTTTGATTATCTTTTTTTAATTTGAAGATGTCACATAATTACTGTAAAGTTAGCGCTATTTTAATTTCGCAGTAATTAGACCTCTTAAATGACTCATTTTTAGGTTTTGAATTTTATGTAAATTAAGATTACCAGACATTTTAACTCTCAGAAACAATTCCCATACTTTTTCTTTATTTTTTAAAAATGTGTATCAGAGATGCTATTATGTGTTCAAAAGTATTCTCTTTCGTTTAGGTAACAATTTTACCACGTATTGCTTAATTCCGTTAACTTTCTCAATTTGACACTTTTTTTTTACTTGAATATGTTTGTTTGGGTTTCAGAATTTTTAAAATATTTTACTTTCGATGATTGTTTTAAGATTTAAGCTAAGCTTGTACCCCAACCATGAGGGATATTCTCGTTTGAAAGGATGTCGATATATTAATCAGAGAAGAAAAATCCTTAGTAAGTAAGTAGGGTTGCCAACAAAGCTAGAGTTCAGTCTGTCATGAAAAGGAAGTATCTTCTCGGAAAGTGTACCCGCTTATGTTGGAAAAGGTATATATCTTCTCGTCTCATGAAGTAAATCTATTGGCGAAGTAGCTCAAGTGGTAGAGCGTTGGTTTCACATTCAGAAGGTCGTGGATTCGATTCCCGCTGCCGATTATTCCGACTGGAGTCTTTCAGGGGTTTCTTCAGTCTTACTAGGCAAATGCCGGGATGATATTTATTAAACAGGCCCTGGTCGATACCTTCTCAAATCCTTTCCATTGTTATTATTGTTGTTAGATATCCAGTATAAAATGGCCTCTGAGGTGTATCTGGTGATTGTTAAATAAATAAATAAAATACGTTATCTCCCAATGGAAGAAAATTGTTAAAAGAAAAATGCCAAACTAAATTGCCTGGCCCCGACAGACTTAAGCACACCAATCAGCAATATTGAAGCTGGGAGATGTGTGGTT
Organism: Thermobia domestica; assembly: GCF_964235325.1. Taxonomy (NCBI): domain Eukaryota; kingdom Metazoa; phylum Arthropoda; class Insecta; order Zygentoma; family Lepismatidae; genus Thermobia; species Thermobia domestica. The sequence continues at coordinate 80,616,329 of NC_137461.1, forward strand.
AGTACATTGAGGTTCACACCGCGGCTATCTCTTACTAAGTCTAAGTAAATAACTTCCAAATTACAGTCACAATGCTAAGCGAACGAAGCGAATATCTCCTCAATATTCTCTCATATAAGTATTGGCCAAATCTGGCACAGGCTGACTTAGGTGATCTTACGGGAAACCATAGACCATTCCAGTACTGCACAGTTTTATTAAATCTATTTTTCTTTTATTTATCGAATATATTACTACGATCTCGATTTTTACTGTTGTAATTATCAAATTATGAAACAATCAGATCATGAATGATTCTTTGCACATTCCCTTTTTATCTCCATAAAACCGTTTGTTCTTTATCACTACTTTATAAGTGATAAATATTTAATATCTATTGTTTGTTCGTTTGAAAATTAGGAAATTTTCTCAAATGAAATGAATTGATATTTCTAATTTAACGTCGGAAAACAGAAAACGGAAGTGTATATTACATAATTACAATGAAAATGTTGAACAAATAGAAGTACCTGGTCACTGAGTATGTCCAAATAAATACTGATTCATGAGCATATTCACTAGCATAAGGTTGGACCAAGCTATGGTAGGAAAAACGCTCCCAACCATCACAGAACTTCTTCCAGTTGCACCATAGGAATACCAACAAAAGGATAACTCATCGGATCACAATCTATCCTAGTCCGGTATAGTTCAATGTTTAGTGTTATTGAGCCCAGAGAAGAAATGCAGCATTATGCACCATTTTAAGAAGTGGGACTTAATTCAAATATTCGTTAATGAAGTTCCTTTTGTAATGTTCTTTCAGAAATTGGTTAGAATGGACCGGCATTCATGGACAGCTGTTCACTGTTTTTGCCAAGTTAGAAAATGAATTCTCCTTAATCAGGCGTAAAACTCACCGACAATACTTTCATGTTATGATTGTTTTTCGTGCGTTTCTCAGTAGTTACAAAAAATGTCATTTATAGTATCCAGTATTTTCATTACTTACAAAATTAAAATAATTTAAAGCACCGGTAGCTAACATTTTCAATACTTACAAAGTGACTTACTTTAAGGTAGCCAGTATTTCCAGCAAGTTCTTCAGTGTTTAAGCAATAGTTCACTCTGCTTATAATATCACAAATGAAATGAAATGAAATCTTTGAGTTTTACGTTCCACAGTTATGCCGGTTAGGCTAAAGGAAACGGTGATGATGAGTAATGAATGAAATGCTGGAATGAAGAAAGTGGGAGAACCCCGAGGAAACCCACGCACACGGTGTTTGTCCACCACAAAGTCCACTTGGCGGGGACTGTGATCGAACCCGGGAACCCAACAACCAGAGGTGAACGCTCTACCACTGAGTCACCGTGCCCCCCCTGTAATATCACAAAAAACGAATTTTTATTTTGTTTATTTTGAAAACGTTTGCAATTTCACATTATAGCATTTTATACGGACTACAAAGGCTTACATTTTAACTTTTTATTACTCTTTTAGTTTTAGGCAGTAATTTGGGAGCAAGAACGTAAAAATACAACGTTAATTTCAACGAATACTTTAGAATACAATTTTTGATATGATTTGTAAAACAAAATGAAAATCTATTCAGTGAATTGACGCCTCCATTTTAAATATATAACTTGTCGCAGTGTAACTTACAAGAACAAGAAATTTAATTACTCTTTATATAAAAGATTGAGAAAATCTACTCGCAAAAGTATATTTATAATGCTTATATAGACTAGTATTAGATTATATCTCGCAAGGTCTCATAAATTATCATAACATATTGTATTTTAATTGGTAGGAACAAAAGAAAAGAACTTGTGATGGCAGGAGGGGAGGGAAAGGAGAAATACTTAAACTCCACGTTAATTATACCCTTTGCCCTGATTTTCTTTTTCAAGTTCACATATTAAGACTATACAGCTTTATAAGTACGCTTTCGTCATATTAATATGTTATCAAGCACAAAGCTATGAGTGTTGGGTGTATACCATTATTAACCAGTTGCTTATGAAGATATAAGATTCACGAAATGTACAGTCATGTTAAAACAAATAAGATGTCTATCTTCCTGTTTTAGCAGCTCTGTACCATCTATATATGAGCGGCTCGGGAAAACGCAGTGCTATGTAAACTTTTCTAACTTTCGAGTAAACTGAAGAAAAAAATTCAACATTCCCATACAATCCAATGTAATGCAATGACACGTACCAAACAAGCTAGCTCTGCCATCTGCAGGTACATTTAAGCAATTAAACTACCTACATACTGTTCTGTGGTTCGATCTTAACCCAACAAATCAATTTCATCGGAAGTAGTGCTTACTATTGTGTTTTCCCAAGTCATTTGTATAAACAGGAAGTAACTAATGAACACTCATATCCAAAATGATTGTCGCATACGTATCTATAACTGTCTTCTTGTGAGAATATAATTCGATAATGATTTTGCAGGGTATTTCTAATACTGATACTATGTGTATAACCAGGAAATGTATATTTTTGGTAAATTTCATAGGAAAAGAATTATAAATACGAAAATTAAAATGAGTAAAACAAAATGTTGCTAAATGGACACAAAAGTTTTATTTTCGTTTTATTGTTCTTATTTACTGCTCTTTTGACATGAAATTTGCCACATACATATCTTTGCCGATTATACACATACTAACATTATAAGAAATACCGGGCGAATTCGTTGTCAAATTATATTCCTACAACAACATATTTATCGACATGCGACAATAATTTTGCACATGAGTGTACTTAGGGTATATTCTTCAGTTCTATCAAACTAAAGCCTTGAAGTGAGATCGACATTCAATTTTTATTGAAAAGAAATATGGAAATGACTAGTAACTAAATGATAATCCATTTAGTTCTTGAATTGCTGATTCATTATTTCAGAATTATACTATGTACTTATACACTAAAGTAATAATGATGTACAATGTAGCACTTACTCATAGTTTACTCTAAATACAGGTATATCACGGATACAGTTCCACATCTAAAATGTATCGTTATTGAATAGGGATTAATTAGTGCTAGCAATGGTTACTGGACAAAAATTAGTTATACCACACAAGTTAGTTAACTTGAGCAATAGTTAGTAGACAGTACTTAGTTAATTTTAGGAATCGTTACTGGATATGAATTTGTGAATTCTAGCAATTGTTACTGAACAAAGGGTTATTTTTAGTCACCGTTACTCGGAAGTATAAATTAATTTTAGAAATTGTTATTTGACATAGGCTAATTAATTCTAACTTGCCGCACAAGGTCAGTTAATTCTAAAATCGTTACAAGATGGTCGTTTGCTTAGTTATAAAAGTTCATATAAGGTGTTAGTAAATTCTAGGAATCGTTATTGATTGCAGTTTTATAATTCTAACAATTCTTATCGGTTAGGAGTTTGTTAACTCTAGCAATTGTTACTGGACAGGAGTCAGTTAATTGTAGGAATTGATATTGGACAGGACAGCTATTTAATTCTATAAATTGTTACTGTACAGAGTTTAGATAATTCTAACGAAAATTACTGGAAGGAATTTATTTATTTTTATAGTTGTTACTGGATGGTGTTGATTAATTGTAGCAATTATTACTGAACAAGAATTTGATAATTCTAGCAGTCGCTACTAGGCAAGAATTTAATAATTCTTAATGGACAGAAATTTGTTAATTCAAATGATCATTACTAGACAGAGATTACATTTATTATTATTATTATTATTATTATTATTATTATTATTCACCAGTGTGGTTCAGAGTGTGCATCACGGATCTTTGGATCGTGTGTTCGATTCACAGTGGTGTGGATCAGTATAAAAAGGTACTGAGGAACAACCTTAACTAAAAGATAGTAAATTCGATCCAGAAAGCCAGAAATGTGGGAGATGGTACTGACTATACATCAATCCAAATAAAAAAACCATCACGCTGGCCTAGCTTTTCATGAAGTCATATTTCTAAAGAAATATAAATAGCCTAAGGTAGGTTCTCCTATATTCTGCATATCTTTGGAATTAATAAGTTTTATTTTTGTCTTCAATTTAAAAGTTTGCAATACAAAGCATTATTAATAAGCCAAATTTGAATCTAGACGTTCATTTTTTTATTATGTAAATGCAGTACATAAGAAAAAACGTAGCATCATCTTTTATATACGAAAATGGTACATGAAAAGACGATGAAATGCACTTTCAGAACACAGCTGAGATGCGTAAAGCTGTAACTAAACAATCTAGATGAAGAAAACCGATTTTTTCCAGCTCATTATCATCATCAAACCCTTTTAGCTATTTTACAATCCAATCCATCCTTCAACACACTAAAAATGACACTGCAGGAGCTTTTGGTTCACTTCCGAATCTGGTTTCTTTTCTATAGAAATTTAGAAGTAGAAGAAAAGAGAATACGCTTATGAAACCGATGACTTGGGAGGAATATGAAATAAGCAGGAAAATACAACAGAACACTAAAGGCTAGATTGAGAATGTGAGGAAGGAGTAGGGCAGAGATTATTGTATTGTATGTCACCTTCTATACATGATCGGATCTGGAAGGGTGAACTGGGTCTATAGTAGAAGAAGAAGAAGAAGGTTGTAAGAAATAAGAGGAGGAGGAGCAGAGACAGTGAAATAAAGAACGAAGGAAAAGAGAGACGAAATGAAAAACTGAAGGTACCAATTTGCATACGAAAGCTACGTTTACTCAAGAGGTATACCGAAAAAAAAAAACTTTTGTACGTTTCGTAGATGGCAATTTGCATATAGGCCTACACTGCAAATGCGCGCGGATCGACAACACATAAGATGAATAACACTATTCGCATTAAAAAAAAGAGAAGGTTTGGCTGTTAAAAAATGGAAGACCGTTCTGATCTTAACATAGTGCATCGAAGACTCTACTGACCTTCTGACCCTTCGTATACAAATGAGGAAACTCATTGAAGAGGAAGAACATACGCTGAGAAGAGAAAGATGAAGAGATTGAGTGCATCTGAATCCAAAGAATGAGATGAAGAAGGGTACAGATAGAGAAAGAGAGAGAAAAAAGAATGATCTAGATTGATATCCGAAACTTCTCTTAGAAAAAAGTAATGATAATAATTGGGATTACATTTCCAATTGGTAGATCACAAGAGAATCATCAATAAAAGTTTCTTTTGCAGTAAAGTAACTTGACTAGTTCATGCGAATTATAACAAAACAAGCAAATTTGTTACATCAATTTTACAAATGAATGGTACAGGAGAAAAACATGCTGAGTCACATTTCGTAAATTTTTCAGGTTTTAAAGCATGGGAAAAGCAGGTTCTTCCTTATACGGGACTTCTTTAATTGTTTAGAAAATGGGATCAAGCTGTTACTTTCGCAGTGTTGTTATACTATCGGTAAGATGCTGCCTTTAGCTGTCTGAAGGGACAAATATCTCCAAATCATGTAATTTGGACTTAACGTGTTTTTTCCTTGTACCCTTCAAATGTTCTCTAAGTTCTAGATTTTGGATTACCAGTTCACAAATCACAAATCTTTATGGAAGTTTACTACACTAGACATTTCATATTAGTATATAAATTACATTTTCCACTCAGAGAATTGAAAAGGAAATATACTAAAGCATGTTAGAGTCAATGAATATTTTCTTCGATGTTGTGGATTTTTTTCTATTAATGAATGAAAACTATTCAAACAACTACTTTATAGCTTAACAAATGAGCGTAAGTTGTTAGTAGTTAATGTTCTCACTTTGCAATCATAAGATCCTGGGTTCAAACCCGGTAGCAAATCACCTTCACTGAAACCAAAACAGGTTTCCTTCCTGTTTCGTTTTCAGTTTTATCAGGCGAATGTCGCAGTGGTATATTTATATATAAGTCCATTTAACTCCCTTTTTCATTTTTGTAGTTAACTGATTGTTTTAATGATTCTGGCGCAATTGGCTTCGCAATTCGATTCAGACGTCTAAAATGTGCGGAACATCGCTCGCATGGATAATACATGCGTAGTGCATACGATCATACAGATAACGGAAGATAAAGTGGAAACGTCTAAGGTGTGTGGAACATGTCATTCGCATGGGTAATGTATACAAGATTCATACAGTCGTACAGGTGACGGTATATCAGTCAGATAACAAAATGGAAACGTCTAAGATGAGTACGAGTAAGACACGACGCTCGTATAGGCAATATATACAGGGCGCATACAATCGTAGAGGTCACGGAATATCAAACAGATAATAAAATGGAAACGTCTAAGATATGCGGAACACGTCGCTCGCAAGTAATATATGCAGAGTATATATATGCAGTCATATAGAATAATATTAATCAGATAATAAACTCTGGAAACGTCTGAGATGTGCAGAATACTTCGCTCGCATGGCTAGTATGTGCAAGATGCATACAGTCGTCTAGGTTACGGAATAACAAATGTATAAGAAAGTGGAAACGTCTATGATATGCGAGTAACTTGCTCATATGGGTAATATATACAGGGTGCATGTAGTCGTACAGGTCATCGAATATCATATGGATAATAAAGTCTAGTTGCTAGCGCGCTCCCTTTAGTGCACAGGATTCCGGGTTCCATTTCTATCCGACACTTTAGTGTCTGTTTCATCTTAATAGTTAATGTTGTTATCATACAGCTTCAATTTTTTTAGGTTTATATTAAAAATATCTTTTCTTGAAAAGTACGCATGATATTTACACTTACCTGAAGCATTTTGATCAGCACAATAAGATATATCTATAATTATATGTATAGGGTGTTCTAAAAATGGCGCCCACGAACTACAGAGCACTGTTCTACAAGTCGAAATAAAGTGAGAAATATATATAAATGTATACCATCCGGACTCTCATCTAGAGACGCGAATTGCACTGTGTGGCAACGTCGCAGATAAAGAACCACAGAGTAGGTCTACCAATCCATCAAATAATTACATCGATTCTTGCCAGATGACAGTTAAAGTCGATAGACGTCGACACTAGCGCCACTTAGTGTAACAATTGATGTAACTGCTTGATGGATTCGTATAGTAATGCTAATGGTTCCAAATTAATCTGTGACGTTGCCACAAAGCAAAATTTTGATTCCCCATAGCGGCTGAAGAGGGCTCTGGAGGTTATTTCATCATATAAGATTTTCGCTTCATTTTTCATAGTGCTCTGTTGTTTGCGCCATTTCTAGAACTCCCGCTATCTCTCTCTCTCTCTCTCTCTCTCTCTCTCTCTATATATATATATATATATATATATATATATATATATATATATATATATATAATCTTTGGACATTTTTTCTCCCGTTATAAGCTAATGCAGTAATATTGTGGAAGTTTTCAGTGATAAAAGGTCAGATCTCTTAAGCTGTAGAGTTAATGTGTCACCGACACTACCACAGCCATGATTGGAGGCTGTGGTAGTCCGAAAATGCAGAAACAGTAGCGTAAAAATAAAATAAAAATAAATAAAAAAGTTCATAAAAATTTCCGAAGAAAAGCTCCGCGTAAAAATAATTTTTATGTAAAAATCGAAAGAAACAAAAAAAAAAAATAGTAAAGTCATCGTTCCACTATTCATTTTCCAGAACACTTTGAATGGCTGCAAGAGTCACGATTTTCTTCGAAGCTCCCTCAAATTATCTTCCAATTTTGCACGATTCTTTCACTCATTTCCCCGTCTGATATATTCTGATTATTCGGTACGAGGATAAGGGAGTACAACGAGAATAATAATAACAAAAAATCTTTCTCGTGGAAAAAGAGACATCTTCATTTGCTTCATCATGATTTGTTCACTAAATCTTTGAATTTAAAAAAAAGTATACTCCCCATTCGACAGAGATTATACGACTTGTATAAGGAAAAAATTCGTATTTCGTGTAATGACTTCATCGCAATTTTTATCAAATAATAATAATAGAAGTAAAGAAAGAGCATAAATTAAAGAAAGGAAAGAATTATTTGAAGTCAAAAATGTTAACAAAGTAAAAACAGTTGTTTCAAGGCGAATCACTTCTTAGCGACTACAAATGAAACATAATTTACCGAATACGTAACTGGAATTGTATAACATATTTCCTTGTATATATACACACACACACTTTACGTACTAACGCTATAGCTCAAGAAACCTGAATGTTTATTGCCGTAGGATCCAAAAACTACCATTGACATGCTCATTCAATTTTATCGGCTTTGCTATTACCCACTTTGCCAAAGCTCCCATCTTCCTGCTTACTCAAAAATCCATTTTTTTATATGCCTCTCGGTTAGAACTCAAAACATTCCGAGCGAACTTCCTTGCTGCTTTAGGACTATGGTTAGCTAAGGGAATCTGGGTTGGATTCTCGGTGTGAGTTCATATTGTTTGAATTCCACGTTATATTGTAGGTGCATATCTTATGTAGCCTTGGTGCTCTCTTTACTGGTGTAGTTGAGCCCCAATGGCATAGACAAGTGGTCTGTGGTGTTTGACTGCAGATCACAAAGTGCAATCAATCGTGTGGTCGAGTCCCACTCAAGAGTATGGGAAGTTTTAACCCTTTGGTGTAGTTGAGCTCCGGTGTCACAGACAAGTCATTCGTTATGATCGGTTGCAGATTACAAGGAGCAATTCATCTTAGATTCGAGTCCTACCGAAGAGTATGGGAAGATTTAACTCTTCGAAGTTTCTCTGTTCGCGTCCCAGTCGGAACTGATTACGCAGACTTTAGACTAAAAGTTAAATTAAAAGATAATGACAGCGGATAAAGTGCTGGTTGGAGAGAAGTTAAGAAACAGAAATACACACACAAGTGCTATCGTGTATACTTTTGGTAAACGTGATTCTGGGTTCGATTCCCATAAAAAGAACATCGGACGCACTACAGCAGTTCAGATCCCACTTTAAACTGTAGTTCCCATCCTAATACATAGCTTTGCTGCTGGCAAAGGAATCCGAACCACATGAGCTCCGCCGGAAATCGAAGATCGAACCTGGGTCTGCCACGCCAAAGGCGCGTACACTAACCGCTTAGCTATGAAGGAGCTCTCAAAAACACTGCAACGAGTCGCCCAATCACAATCACGATTTTTTTAAAGTAAAAAAAATGTAATTCTCGGTACAGTCCGGCATTGATAAGTGTAACTACAATTGGTAAGTTTCAGACAAAAAATCTGTGCAGTATACAGCCTATTGCCATTTTTGTTGGTGACTATACGTAAAATACTTAATTAATTTCCTGACGTTACAGTCTGGTGAGAATACATGTCGTTTCGAACTCACGTTAAATGTTGCTTATAGTCTCCAAACGTTAAAATTACAAACAAACAAACAAACAAACAAGAATGTCAATCTTCTTGTATAAGTAAGCCACATTGAGACTGTCTCGTCTCGAAAATGTGCTGTAAAAGTGATGTCTCGTCTCGAAAAACGTATATTTTTCTATTGGAAGAGCTGTGTCTCGACTCGAATTTTCTCAGGAAAATTCTGTCTCGACTTGACTTGTTCGCATCCCTAACAACAAACAATCTGCTACTTAATAGTATATATATATATTCAATACATAAATACACAACCTTTCTATAGAACTACCCCTACTTCTGTATAAGAACTACCAATTATTATTGAAAAAATGAACTGCATACTTTTTAGAGCCATAAAATATTCATATTTCTCGATTTTCTCAAACACTGCGTACGAGAATTTACCGTAAAGGATGCATTTCTTTTTGGAGACACCGTAGCCTAGTGGCTAGTGTGAGTGGTTGGACTCACATCCACGTGGTCCCGGGTTCGATTCCCGGACGGTAATTCCCAATTTTCGGCGTCCACCCAGCGTCGTGAGGCAAACTGGGGAATTGAAAGATGTGATGGACACTAGGTCTAGAAAGCTCCCGATACGCCGGTTAGTGACAGGGTGACACAGGGCGCTGACCATGTGTTCGTCGCTCGGCTGGACGTAGTTTAGCCGGTCGCTGACAGATGGCGTTGGAGTGGCTCAGGCCTTCAAATGGGTTATTACGGCAAGTGTTTTTTTAAGTGTAATTCCTTTTAGATTGATGTGATCTATCGATCAACACATATCTCATTGTAATACAATATATATGTATTATAGTTAAACAAAATAAAAGTTTAAGTGTTAGTAATAGTTCTGTGCTATACATCTCATTAATCATACTACGTACTGCCATCTTGGTGATGTAATGATGAAAATTTTGATGAGCATATAGTGCAATATCAATTCCATCTTAAAAGGTAGCCGATGTTATCATACCATATCAATATTTAAGTTTACAAAGAAAAAATAGTTTTTCACGATTTTCTCGCAAACTGCGCATAAATATTTATCCCCATCTGTTAAATTTTATACTGGGGGAGCAAGATGGCTCAGTGATACAGCGCTTACTTCTGATGCGTGAGTTTCCTGGTGCGATTCTCGGTCAAGTAAGTTTGTAGTGGACAACATCGTGTCCGGAGTACTCCAATTTCCTCCCACACAATCTTATTCCACCCATTCTTCTAGGATCATTCATTTGCCTTAATCATCCGTTTCCTTTAGCCTCAAAGGCGTAATTGTGGGACGTTAAACTGAAAGATTTCAATTCATTTTTGGATCAAACGGTATATTATATTTCAGTCAAAAATTTTCCTGTAGGTCTTATATCTGGTACATATAGTGTAGCCATACCAAAACTACCACTTAACTCAATATGATGTGCTTATTCCGTAAAAAAATACGAAAACTCGATTTATTGCCGATCAAAAATTTTGTGGTCTCTGATCCAAAAATGCAACAAAAGATTCAATATCTGTATTTCAATCAAAAATTTTCTTGTAGGCCTTATATCTGGAGTAGAGGCGGGCGCGAGTCGAGCTAAAACTCGACTCGACTCGAAACTCGAAGCAAATTCGAATCGAGTTTCGAGTCAAGTCAAAGATAATTTTCTCGAGTCGAGTTCCGAGCCGAGTCTAAGGTAATTTTTTCGAGTCGAGTTCCGAGCCGAATCACTGTTTTGAGGTCGAGTTTCGAGTCGAGTCGAGTTTGATAAATGGCTCGGTCGTTTAGCTCGTTTTAACTCGTTTTGAAATCATTGCCTGATTAGACTGGAAAGCAAAGCCATGAGAAATGTAAGCAGTAATGTGGAATATTTTTAGTGTTGTTCACGAAATGGGACACTGCTCGTATCTCGGCTCGTCTCGACTAACAAGACAACAATGGATTTTTATAACGAGACAGCCTCAAATGTCGTGAGTACCAAAATAAGTATATACTGTAGTTCTTCCCACTAAGGCTGAGACCTACACGGTCAAAGTTTTGAGTCGAAGCAGAAGCCTAACCCGAATAGTGATGTTATCTGGCTCACCTAGGTTCAACTGAGCGAACAGCTCGAGCCGGCTCGGTTGAGATGAGGCACCGACTCGGCTCAGGTGAGCTATCGGCTCGAGCCGGCTCAGTTCGATAGTGAATGAGCTATGAGCCGGGGCGCTCGAGCCGTTGAGAACGCTAAACCCGAGCAGAGCAGTTTTAAACATGTTTGGCCGGAACTCTCTAACTTTTAACGATTTTTGGTTCGAGCCTGGATACTTGCTCCTCTGGATCTCAAACCCAGAACTTCGTGAACGATGTCCTTGCCTCCTAGATTTCACGACTGTCTAGTTCAACAGTCAACTAGTTTTTAGTATTCAGATATAAACCACCTATCTTTCATGTTTATACTCAGTGGTGTTGCCACAATAATAATAATAATAATAATAATAATAATAATAATAATAATAATAATAATAATAATAATAATAATAATAATAATAATAATAATAACTTGTAGTAGTAGTAAGTATCATTGATAATAATTATATTGTCTATGAAGGATACTTGAAGAAAGTACTTGAAACTACACACAGCATTTCGACTGGACTCAAAACTCGAGTCAAATTCGAATCGAATTTGGAGTCAGGTTGAAGGTAATTTTTCAAGCCGAGTTCTCGAGTCGAGCTCAAAGATATTTGTTTCGAGTCGATTCGAGTTTCAATGAAAACTCTTTCGAACTCGCTCGTGCCCATTCCTAGTCTGGAGAACTATACAGCGTAGCTAAACCTAAACTATCACTAAACTCAGTATAATGTGCTTATTCGTAAAAAAAAATCGAAAACTCGATTTAGGAGCCGATCAAAAATTTTGTGGTCTCTGATCCAAAAATGCAACAAAAGATCCAATATATTTCAATCAAAATTTATTTTGTAGGCTTTATATCTGGAGAACTACACTAGTGTAGCCAAACCCAAACTATCAATTAACTCAGTATAGTGTGCTTATTCCGTTAAAAAAAAAAACTCAATTTAGGGCCCGTTCAAATACTTTGTGGCCCCTGATCCAAAAATTAATTATTGGCCAAGATTGTAATCTTTTGATCCATCTTTTGGATCATTCCTACGTCTCATGTTTGAAAATTTATTTTCTTTTTCGTTAAATGCTATTAATATTGTAGAAAATGTATTGAATTGTGCACATTTGTATTGCACAGGGTGGCCCAAAATAGGTATACACCTCTGCATTAATCAAGTATAATATTCTAGCTTATAGATTTATTTGCTTAAGATATAAGTAAAAAGACATTAAGAACAAATAATAAAGAAACTATGGATAACAATAAGAAATTATATAAAATGCAGTGAGCTGATCAGTACAGGACTGTATACCTACTTTTGGGCCACCCTGTGTTATACACGATTTGCAGTCGTGAGGCTAGCTTCAGCGTAATATTTTATTATCTCGTATATATAAAGCATAATGGTTTAGTTGAACAACCATCTTTACGATGCGTTCACACAGATATGTATATATGGTGGGCTTGTCGATTGCGAAAATATCTGCCAAAGATTTAGACGAAAAGAAAAGCAATATTCCCTATTTACTCTAGCCCTCCTGTTTCCCCAGAATTTTTATAACGGATCAGTTAAAAGAAGTAAATCACCAAACCACATTCTAATCTGCCCATTCTGAACAAATAATGGCCTGAATGTGACATCTCAGACAGAAAAGATATAACGGATCTTCATAGCCTCAGGGAGAGACACTGGCGCTCTATTGGAAAAGACAAGACCAAAGAATAATATGCTTTGCATAGAAGAAGCGATTGAGAGGTTCAGCGACTGGGACGGCTATAAAAATCAAAGAAGAATTAGATGATACAAAAAAGAAGTGTAGGGGAGCATCAACGATCTGCATCTTCTCAAGGTAAGAGTCTCTTGTGAACCATCTACAGCACCTCCAGGTGTATCCATTGCTATTTCACCTTTTCGTCTACCTGAAGCGATGGACAGAGTAAGACAACAGGATGATTATGCAAACAGAATGAAGAGGGATCTCATAACTTTTTTTTTTTTTTTTTTTTTTTTTTTAAATAAAAGCTTCATTGGTAAGGGGTTTCTTCTTAACATCCTAGCCTGAAGACAAAACAGCTAACTTCAAACAAGAGGTGTTATTTCCGTTTTCTTTGGTAATGAATGGCCACCAGCTGCAACTTTCATCTTCGGAAATACCATTGTAATTCATACCATATTGATATTTTTGCAATTATATACATATATTAGTAAAACGAATCCTGAAACTAAGTGTTCTCATCCTTATCCAAACATATATATTATTTTTATCTTGCATAATTAATAGATTATTCAAACTGTGGCACTTATCTTTCAACTTTATGAATCAACTGGGGAAGGGAGCTGACTACATACTACCAAGTTGAACATGAACTTGCCAGAGGCCTTTACAAGATCAAAGGACAACAGTTTACATTATCTTTTATGATAATTGCCATATACCTGATTGATTTCGCTCCTTTTAACGCAGGAGAAAAAGTAAACAAGTCGATGACGAATACTTTAACATAAATCGTGTAGGTTAAGTTATGGCAAAACTTGCCAGGAGCAAGAAAATGAATTTTCCCAGTTTAACATCCCATAATTATGCCCTTTAGGCAAAAGGAGACGAATGAATAATAAAACTGAGTGATTAATTATAAAATTGAAGTGCGAATGTGAAAGGAAACAGAAAAACCGAGAAAAACCCCTGAACACGATGTTGCCTATCACATGATCAATGTGGGTTATCAGAGGTTTCATAGTATTGTTTTTCACTCAGCGTGTATTGAAAGTCCCATTCTTGGGGAGGGGTAATCTTATGGGTTATTAGTAGTTTCACAGTACTGTTTTTCACTCAACATGTATTGAAAGTCCCCTTCTAGGGGGGATCATGTGGGTTATCAGTAGTTTTACAATACTGCTTTTCACTCCCCGTGTATTGAAAGTCTCCTTCTAGGGGAGGGGCAATCTTTTGGGTTATCAGTAGTTTCATAGTACTGCTTTTCACTCCTCGTGTATTGAAAGTCTCCTTCTAGGGGAGGGGAATCTTTTGGGTTATCAGTAGTTTCATAGTACTGCTTTTCACTCCTCGTGTATTGAAAGTTATCTTCTAGGGAAGGGGCAATCTTGTAGGTTATCAGTAGTTTCACAATACTGTTTTTCACTCCTTGTCCCCTTCCACAGGAGGAGGAATCTTGTATGTTACAGTACTGCTTTTCACTCTGTGTATATTGAAAGTCCATTTCTGGGGGAAGGAGTAATCTTGTGGGTTATCAGTAGTTTAACAGTACTATTTTTCACTCCCAATGTATTGAAAGTCCCTTTCCAAGGAGGGAAGAGAACCTTCTGAAATCATCACTGATCTGAACTATAGGCATATAAGGAGATCAAAGACCCTGAAACTAAATTAGAATGTAAATGATTACTTAAAACGTACATCGATTAATAAGAAAACATGAAAATTCGCAGTGCAAATCCAAAATATGGAAAGAGAAAATAAGCATCATAACGAAGGCTCGTATTGTATTTCTACCACAAGTATCTTTGGTTTATACGGAAAATTTGATTTAAAAGAAAAAAAGTCATTTCTTGAATTAGCAAAGGCCCCATCTTCTCTTAATCCAGCATTAAATTCAGGGAAGAAGAGCAAGAGAAGAGGAAATGAACAGAACAAATGAAGTGAAGTCACGAACAGTATACGGAAAAAGATTTTTCTGAAAAAAAAAATTACATTGATTACGGTTCGTATCGAGAAGGCGTGGCGTTCACTGGTATCTATATACATACAACAGTACAAGGTCATCTTGATGGTAGAGATGCATATATAGATGTATATATACCTTTATGAATACAGGAAACTTGAGAATTGTATTGCACAGAATAAATCTTTATACATGACATGAGAAAGAACAATTTTATGCTGAAATAAAAAGGAAATAATACTAATACTCAAATCAACTGAATGAATCGTGAGATTAACACACTAACGATAGATATATCTAACGTACCACACAAGCTAATGATAACGGATTGGATCAAGGAAAAGTATATTGACAGATGATCATTTTACCTGTTATTATACCATGGATAAGGTACAAAATTGCAGTCTAGTTGAACCACAATAACCTATAATTATCCATTGACTGCTTGTGATCTTAATATCTCTGTCTGGAACGTTTTTTCTTTAAAATCATGTCTATATATAGATTTGTGGTTTGTGATTGAGATATACATAGCTAAGTTCAGTTTCTAAGTTTTCCCTTATTGCTTATTCCTAATTGGATCTATTTATGTGAAATATTTTGTGATTCTTCTCTTATTGGCTATCCTAATGAGATTCACTTATTTATTAAGTTTAATGACTGCCCTCTTATTGGTTATTCTTAATGGAATTTATTTAATAAATTCTTTGATCTTTCCTCTATTGATTATGCCTAACGGAATTTATTTATTTAAACGTTTCATGATTCTTTTCTTATTTGTTATTCCTAATGAAATTTGTTTATTAGCAAAAAGATTCGTGGATCTTTTCTAATGAGTTATTCCCAGTGAGATTTTTTTTATTTTAATAAAATTTCATGATTTTTCCTTTATTATTTATTACTAATGGGATTTATTTATGTAAAAAGAAAGTGAAGTGATTCTTCCCTTATTGATTACTGAGAACGGATTTTACTTCTTTAAAATGTTTCATGGTTCTACCCTAATTAAATATATCTAATGATATTTATTTATTAGAATTTAGGGGTTGCCTTAGCACCTTAGGTGGGGTAGAACAGAGGCGTATGCTGAAGTGGGCTGGCACTGATGAAGCAAAATGAGGAATTTTTTTTGACTTGATCTCTTTGTAGATATGCAGTTAGTTATCGTAACTGTATCTAAGGTGACTTTCACCTAGAAGTATCGCAAAGCACAGCGTCCAAGGCGATGACAGCCTGCAGAATTCACGGTCAAAAAAGGCCGATTTGTGGATGCGCAGTTAGTAGCTAACTGTACCTAAGGTGATTTGATCCAGGTGAATCTTAAAGAATAGTGTCCAAAGTGATGATAAGCTTACAGAATTCATGGTCAAACGACATCAATGAAGAGTAATAGTGAACGACAGGGAAGCTTCCATAACACAGATCTCCCCATTAACTAGGACTATCACCAAAGACCGGAGAGCGATTCCGGCTAAAGTGACTACGAAAGCCAATCAACACCTGGAACAGCCTGTTGTGACAAACAGTCTGTCGTGAGTTGCATAGCCTGAATACTCGCAATCAAGTTGCAATTTTCAAAACACTGGACATCGCTAACAAGATTTAGCGCGAAGAAAATGACGCCGAAAACATGTAGAAAGGCGCGCTGATGTTTGGAAACACGTAATATGGTCCGATGGGATTTATTTCATCGCATTTATAACAACAAGTTTATTTATGACTGATGAACGCCCAAAGAAGCTTATGCTCCGAACTGTTCTTCATCTAGTGGTGACTGTTATATGGGTTAAAGTTTTCTGGTGTTTTATGGGGTTACGCTTATAGAACACATCACTGGCAGTGATTATGTGGACATTTAAAACATCCAAGCGCATCCAATACAAACAAGTGTTTCCGGTTAATAACATGCTGTTCCAAACTGGTGTTGTAAGCTTTTAAATATTGGATGGGACATGCTACAATTCTTCCGCTCAAGTTATTTTCAACTCCGTACTATATTATTAGTTTAGTTTAGTTTAATTTGGTTTTAATAATAATAATAATAATAATAATAATAATAATAATAATAATAATAATAATAATAATAATAATAATAATAATAATAATAATAATAATAATAATGGTTTAAAAAATAATAGAAAATAATAACTCATGTAGTGAAAGAAAAACTGCCATTCACAAGCAAACAAGCACATAGGGGAGAAATCAGGGAAGAGTTCGGATATATACCTGCTTCCCCGAAACACGAAAAAGACATTCAAAATATTGGAGTACAATATGATTTTAAAAAATACTCTGAGAAAATAATATGTTCTGAAAAAAGATCACTCCTATAATAATAATAATAATAATAATAATAATAATAATAATAATAATAATAATAATAATAATAATAATAATAATAATAATAATAATAATAATAAAATCCTTGATTCGCTTCTGCAAGTACGTACAATCTTCAAGGTCTACCACAACAATTCTATGGCTGTTTTCCCTATAAAAAAAAGGTTATTCGTACCAAAATAATATACATTCAATAGAAAAGTATCAATTAACTTACCAGAAGACAAAATAACACTCACCTAAGTTATCAATCTCATTTCTCAGTGGCCAGTATAAAAACTCTGAAGTTCTGTCATTCTTCGAAACAAAAATCGCAGCAACTTTTTTGTTGTCAACACTAATGCACGTATGATTAGTCTATTCTGGGCCATAGCAGAAGGCAAATATATATATTTTCAGGTGGCGAAAAGCACTGAAACCTGAATCCACCCTAAAACCAACAGCAGTCTAAGACGCATACTCACATTTGAACTAAACATCTTTCTCCAAGTCTTATTCCACAGAAAGCAACCACTGTGTCGTTAACAATGAAAATGCTTTTGTTCTTCAGTATCAACTCTTAAAACTCTAAATCTAAAGATGATAAGTAAATTTCTGGATATAACTTCAGATAACCATAGTTCTTCCCAGTTGTACATTTTCCATAATTAGAGCTTGCTCAATTTCTGAATGGTCGAATTTATTTTTTTTATTCCCAAAAGAGCTGAGTCAATCATCTCGTAATCTTCTCTCCTATAGTATTCTTCTGTCAATTTGTGGGATGAACGCAGGTTGAGGCTTCTGTAGTTTCTTCAGTCTTGGAAGAAGATGAAGTTCTTCAATTTTTTTTCCTCGCAACTAGCGAATACCGCAGAAAACTTTTGTTCAGAATGCAAATCACTAATGCCACCAGAGATTAGTTCCACATATTTTAGATATCCTGATAGGGTAACATATCCCTTGAAATGTTTTATTCAGCAATTCAAGGTAGAATATCAATTTGAAAACCACAATACATTGAAGATAAGTAGATTCATTTTCGAAATTCTGAAGTAAACCACTAGCTTTCTCCTACCTACCTTCAACCAACTCTTCTTGAATTTGCAGTACTATTTTATATTTGTTTATAGCTTCCTCAATCTGATATTTTCTATACAGCCACACAGTTTGACACAAAGCAAATATCTTCGAAATATTTGGCAAAGGACGGACATGCAACTTGTTCCTCAATATAATTAAATTTAGATTTTGCTTCGGAAGACTGACTGAACATATTACCAAGTTCATTAATCCGCTACGATGAGTTCTTGATTGTGCGTGATCCATCAACACTATCCTTCATAATTAAATTTACACGCTAGATACCACAGTGTACATACAGTTCAAGAGGCCGTTTCTCCATAACAAGAGACTGAACACCATATTTTGGACTACTCACAATGCCAGCCACATCGTAGTATTGCCCTAATAGGTATTATAACGGTAGTACAAATCGTAGCAAAATATCATCAATTATGGATGCTATAGCTTCATCAGTTGTTACCGTAGTTCTGTTAAACCACACGACTTTCATTAGGTTCGAGCCTTTCATTTATCCATCGAATACAAATGCCTTCTTGTTCATCTCCAGTGATACCTCTAGAGCCAAGTGTAAGCATTATGGGATTGCTAGACTTAATTTCGGCAAAAATTGAATTAACTATTTCTTATTTTCAACAACTCCATCAAATTTCCCTTGTTATCAAACTAGCAGCAATATTTTCAGCCTCACTGCTAAAACACCAGCCAGTTGCTAACCATAGATATGACACAGAAAATTACTGGGGGTCCCATCTGTCTCCATCTCTTTAACGACTCCCGTGGTTTGAAGATGGAAATGCACCAATTCATACTGCAGGAGCTGTTAAGGCCTTGTTAGGATGAACTATATCAACTGTCCTGGCCACCCAATTTCCAGACCTCAACGTTAATCAATACTTTCAGCTTTGACATCGGAATAGATATTTTTCACCATCTTCGCTGACGGAATTGAGTGCTGATGCATGAAGATAGAGGAACTAGAAAAAATTGATGATACAATGCTTTCATTCCAAGACGAATCAGAGTTATCCTGCAGGCTAACGGAGGTACCACGCCTTACTAACGCAGGTAAGCTGCATTTTCATTCCATTCAGGTGTTTCCATTATTTTGATAATGATTTGTGTGTGTATATAGGGGAGGGTAGGTGTTTTATACATGAAATAGCTTATGAAAACATTCAAATATCAACCAATGGTCAATGTTAAGAGCGTTTTCTGTTTACTCTAGAAGCAAACGAAGTTTATATATATATTATAGGTATAGGACAACTATAAAGACTTTTCTGTATATTATTCAATACGAGAAATATGACCGGTGTTGCACCAATGAACTCTGTACAAACATTAGAAACTCTCTACACGTAACGGAAATCATTATAGTTCCATTTATATTAATTTAAGATACACAAGAAGAAGGACACAACTAGTTTGCAAATATTTATTTGTACACAAAAGGAAAGAAGAACCCGATGTTTTCCTTTTGAGTTACAAGGAAAACAGAGTGAACCTTTTGGTCAGACAAATTGGTAATGACCAAAGGATGTGTAGGCAAAATGACATAGAGGAAGGAAAGCTTCGGAAATTTCCAACTTAAGAACTGATAAATTTTAACGTTTTCCCTCCTTTTCTTTCTTTCTATTAACATATGCGTTGTACAGTTTGGCCCTAGAAGTAATTAACCAAGATGAAATAGTGCAAATATTGGCTAGTAACGAATGTATAAGAACATTTATCATCAAAGACGAAGTGTGAACTCTGAAAGCAATGATATAGGTATATTCTATTATAACCATGCACACTTTCTGAACTTGTTAACGTGACGCTTGAAAATTGAATATATATATATATATATATATATATATATATATATATATATATATATATGAAATTAAAAATGGTGGAATTGCAATTTCCTTAGTTATTTTACTCCATTATTTTTAAGAAGCTTGGGTTACCAAAACTCCTTTATATATTTACCCTATTTGTCCGTTCGTCGTTTTCGTCAATCTTAAGAACAGTCTCAAAACAAATCTTAAGAACTATTCAATGGACCACTTTCAATCTTAATCAGGGTGTTGAGGTTCAAAAATTAGGAATCGATTACGTTGATCGGAGATGATCCATCCCCCCAGGAAGTGGTAGAAATAATTCATTTTTGGTTTTCAAGTTGATTACCATAGAGTGAAAATGGTCATGGATAGTGATAAGTGGTTTTCTGCAATCGATTAAGCGTCCCAGGGATAAATATCATCTCCATCCTTAACTCTCTAGGGACACCGTAGTCTAGTGGTGGTCTCGGGCTCGATTCTAGGGCGGTGCTTCCCAATTTTTCGGCGTTCACCCAGCGTCGTGAAGCAAGCTGGGGAGTCACGTGGATAAAAGACGTGATGAGCACTAGGTCTAGGAAGCTTCTATTACGCCTGTTAGTAGCAGGGCGACGCAACGTTGACCACGTATTCGTCACTAGGCTGGACGTAGTTCAGCCGGTCGCTAACAGATGGCGTTGGGGAGGCTCCGGCCCACAAGGGGCTGTTACGTCAAGTGGTTTGGTGTGTCCTTAACTCTCTACTAAAACCGGGAGTGATAGCAATCCACTATAATTTCCGGTTTCAATAACTTTTCAATAACTTTTCAATACTAACGGTCCCAAACACGTTATTGAGTTACTGCTCTTATTTTTTAACCCTAGTTTTGAGTATTCATGAAACATTTCTCTCCAAAGGGATTTTTAGGAGTGTTTTAGTTTATTCTCAAAATTTAAATTATATCTGAATTTTCCATTTCTGACTTTGAATGTAAGCCATTTTGAGTGGATTTATATTTTTGGTCGTTTGACATTAGACAGCACTCGATTGCTTATTAATTTATGTTTTAATGAGTTTGTTTAGGCTGATTCTTTTGAGATATATTTATATTTAAGCATAGTTTGAAAAACTTCAGAAGGATACTGTTACGCGTTTATAGTCATGCCATCATCAGGAGATATTTCATCAGTTTGAAGTGTGATCTTCCGTGTACATTTGTTTTTATTGAGGTTTTCTACATATATTTGCTTGCTGTTGTTTCATATTATCAGGCTCTCCGGTCAGATTTCAGCTCGCGCAAAGTGGGCTTTGTGGTGGGCAAACACCGTGTGCGTGAATTTTCTCGGGGTTCTTCTGTTTTGCTCTTACTTTCTTCAATACACCATTTTTTATTCATTCTCATAATCATCATCATCACCATATTCTTTAGCTTACACGGCATAATCGTGAGACGTAAAACGGAAATATTTCATTTCATTTTTCTTAAGAATAATAACATCCAGTTCTTTAGTCACGTAGCATAACGAAAAACAGAACATTATATAACGGGAGAAGATATTAAGAAATCCGTTAAAAGAGAAAATGCATTTATAGAACTATCAATTTACTAAACTATTGTGATATTAATGATGTTTTGTGTTCATTTGTTTAGAGCTTAATGTTCTCTTTCAGCAGCGAGTCTAATGAGACCTTTCTCGTTCCAAAGGCGAGAACACTTACCACTAGTCCCAGGGAATCAAAAACGAAAGTGTCTGGCAACCCTTCCTTTCACTCCAAGTGTGTGTGTATCTTCACGATAATCAGATCTGATAAGGTCAGAATGTAAAGATTGTGGCAAAATCGTGGCAAACAACACAAAAATCGAGTCGTGGCAAACAACACGTCACCATCTCTCTACTAAAACCGGAAGTTTTAGTAAAGCTACCATTTTCGATTTCAATATTTACTGAAAGAATATCACGGCATAGAAACCAAATTACTTGAAGTGGTGTACCCGTCACTCTGCTGCTTGAGTTCCGGTTTTAATCACCAGCAACATCATCAGCATTCTGTCATCGTATGTAGTGATACACTACGGTACTCATTTCCAACTGTAGGGGGGCGCGGTGGCTCAGTGGTAGAGCGTTCACCTCTGGTGCTTGGGGTCCCGGGTTCGATCCCAGCCCCCGCCAAGTGAACCTTGTGGTGGACAAACACCGTGCTCGTGGGTTTTCTCGGGGTACTCCCGTTTCCTCCCACTTTCTTCATTCCACCATTTCACTCATCTCTCATTATCACCGTCTCCTTTAGCCTAACCGGCATAACCGTGGGACGTAAAACTCAAAGATTTCATTTCATTTTTTTCATTTCCAACTGTATGCTCTTGACGTCACCATTTGATGCTCCTACTCTCAGCAAATCAGACTGAACAAGGAGCAGGTAGCAATTTCAATCGTATGCTTTGAGCGTTACAGTGACTGACAAGTAAAGAGGAGTAGGAATCAAGAAAATGAATGTCTCTGCTGTGTTCTGCAGTAATGATACGTTCTGGAATAATAATAAACGAAATCAACCTTAATTAAACTTAGAACTTAGTCTTCTTTACTGATTCAGTAACTGATTTGGGAATGAACTGAGCTGAAATAAAAATCTGTCGTTGAAATCTGTCTGAAATTGAATGATTGAAAATGAAATCTTTTAGTTTAATGTCCCACGATTAGCCACACCCTTTTAGGCTAAAGAAGACGATTATTAAAGCAAGTGAATGATAATGGATCAACTGGTGGAATGAGAAAGTGGGCAGAAAAGTGAGTACCACGAGAAAACCCATGGACACAATCACAAATGTGCTTGTTCCTGGATCGAACCAGGGACCCCACGCACCAGAGGTAAGCGTTCTACCACTAAGCTACCGTATCCCTCCCAAATTGAAAGATTATGAAATAAATTCAAGTAATAAGAATGCGGGAAGAAACGGAAGAAGCACAAGAAAACTCACGGATTCGATGTTATTGGTTACAAATGTACGTAACTTGGGATTGAACCATGGACTATTATTACTACAGAGGGGAACGTTCTACACTGATCCAATATGCTCCCATTAATTGATTAAGGTTTCATGTCTTTTTTCAACACTAAGGCTACATAAGACAGGGTCTAGTATTTAAAATAGAATCTGAACCACCAGAAGAGTAGTTTGTATCCAAGGTTTTTTTTTCCTTACGAGTGTTGAACTCGGGAGAGAGCGCAGAAAGAACATACGATATTCACTTAGTCAACACTGAGAAAAATCCGTTATCCGCACAGCGTTACATTGTACAAATATACAGAATCCAAAAGTTCCTTCCCGCTTAGATGTTACATTATTCCACTGTAAGATATCTGACATCTAACAGTCTTCCGTATATTACACACGTATACGTATGTTATATACGTTAGCTGTATGTTACATATGTTTATCTGTATGTGAGACAGTTCTTTCTTTCATATGGAAAGTACGTTTATTCGGAACACTTATACGGAAAATGTCTATAAAATAATATATTTTCAGTTACACACTTGCTTCAGGATATTAGATAGGATTGTATGTTAAGTCCAAAAACTACAGAATTTTACGCATGTAACCTAAGTTTTTATGTACGGCACATACGCTTTTTCTTTCTGAAAAGGAAACACTTTTGTATTATGCTGTACATATCCAAAAATGTATATGGCATCAATAAAACTATTTCTTTCAACTTTTTTTCTTTCATTTTAGGTACTTTGTACGAGAGAAAATAAATAATAGTAATAAAAGTAAAAAAAAAAAAAAAAAGATTTCAAATACAGATAGCAGACACCATAATCTTATATCACACATTACCTAACAGAATCAACGACATTATTATTACTTTGTGTGAGAAAATTCATTAATTATTTTCGTATTAATTGAGAACATCTCTACCCAGTGGAGTGAAACAACCTAGAAAAACAAAAAAATATATATATATTACTGAAACCTTCACCTAATACCATGTTCATTTTCCTTCTCTTCTTTTCAATCATCAACTTCTTCAGTGAAAATATTACTCAATGTTACACACTGTAGATTTGCCTCCCCTCCTTCCTAATTTTCTCAGTACGAAGAAGAAATATAATAGATTTGTTGGGAAATATGAGAACATAATGTCCTCAAATGACGCATATTCGTACAACACATACTCACACTGTTTTCATTTTTATTATTATTATTCATATATAGTAATTAAAAACGAAACAAGTTGTAAAGAAGAGAAATTAACTAATCCATGTTCGCATGCTTCTTTTCTTTTCCTTGAATTACATCACGTAACAAAAATCATGTGTGGATATTACTATTATGAGTTATGCCCAAGTCTTCGGCCCGCTGTGTTCTATTAAGAGTCTTCATTCCGGCGAAATTAAAATACCGCTAATTTTACAGTAATTATGTGATATCTTCAAATAGATAAAAGATAATTGAAATATGGAACAAGAGCGTCCTAGACAATACTATTTTGCGTGAGGTACCGTTATCACAAGTCACCTAGTGGCTTTCCGTTTTCAGCTGTTTAGAAACGCGAAAATAAATGGCGATTTTCAAAATGGCTCGAAATCGAAAGCAGATAAGTGAGTCGTGATAACGGTTTCTTAGGTAAAATAATATTGTCTAGGGCGCTCTTGTTCCACATTTCGATTATCTTTTATCTATTTGAAGATATCACATAATTACTGTAAAATTAGCGGTATTTTAATTTCGCCGGGATGGAGACTCTTAACAGCCCTAATTGTTTACACTTAATAAACGTATTTACTGAGTTTGTCCAGTAACTACCAATAGCTCCATATCATATTTTTTTAAAAAAATGCAATTATTCAACAACTTCGTTGTAAACAGTAAACCTATAAGTAGCGATATCTATCAGTGTCAGGTAGGCAAGTGATAGCACACGCAGTGACATTTATCGGTGTGACTCTTTACTACAGTATTAGGAATTACGCTTGCTGTTTATTATAAGGAACTAGCAGAATACCCGTTATTCGCACGGTAAGAATACATTTCATTTTGAACATAAAGGGGTGAATTTGCATTTAAATGGCATTGAAGTGTCACTGTTAATTTCAGTATCCCGAAAACTATGAATTCGACACTAATATTGGTTATTTTCGATCATTTTTATATCTCTTCCCCAAGTTGTGGGGCTGAATTTGAATTTAAACGGAATCGGAAGTGTCACTGTTCATCTCAGCGACCCCGCAAACTATGGATTCAACACTAATATCGGTCATTTTCGATCATTATATATATATATATATATATATATATATATATATATATATATATATATATATATATATAT
Organism: Thermobia domestica; assembly: GCF_964235325.1. Classification (NCBI taxonomy): domain Eukaryota; kingdom Metazoa; phylum Arthropoda; class Insecta; order Zygentoma; family Lepismatidae; genus Thermobia; species Thermobia domestica. The sequence goes on from NC_137461.1 coordinate 80,641,922, forward strand.
ATATATATATATATATATATATATATATATATATATATCCCACTCCACTAAGTTGCGCCGTCAATGTGAAAGATGAAAACCATCCCAAGCCGGAACCTCGTCTATGCTGAAAATTTGATCGAGATCAGTTCGGTGGTTCAAGAGTTATTAAGTCACAAACATAATTATTTTCATTTTTATATATATACCGATTTTCGTCGTGGCCCTTACAAAATATTTCTACAACCAACAATGTAGAAATATGTTAAGCAAGGTTGTATAACCCTCCAGGATATCGCGATCTGGCCTATTTCATTTCAACGAACTTAAAAAGTTCGTTACTGAATTCTCTATGTCTGTGTGTCTGTCTGTGTGTCTGTCCGTCTGTCTGTTATTTGTGATTTTTTCAATTTTGAACCGTGCATTTGATAGAGCCAGTGGTGTAACTAAAGGCTTGGGGGCCACCCCGCAGACAGCATGGAGTGGGGCCCCTTTCCTAAGTCCCACTTCACGAATTGGGGCCCTTTGATGGCTTGGACCCCCGCAATGCGGGGTCTGCGGGCCTTTATTTACGTCCCTGGATAGAGCTTCAAAAACTATCAGAGAAAGTGATTAATTTTTTCGCGTCACTCTTACCGTTCCCGAGATATTGGCAAAAAATGGCCGACTTCCAGAGATTTAAGGAGCCATATCTCGGGAACCGTAAGTCATAAAGAGATCATATTGGTGTTGTTCATTACCTAAGAAGATGGTAAACTTTTTGGTATCAAATAGTAACCAGTGGCCACTGTCCAACTGACCACTGGTTTGGCCAGTGGCCAGTTGTATAGTGGCTACCAACTAATATTGGTACCAAAATTTTTATCATCCTCTTAGGTATTGATTAACACCAATATCATCTCTCTATGACTTACCTTTCCCGTGATATTGGCCAAAAATGGCCAATTTCTAGATATTTAACGAGCCATAGCTTGGGAACCATAAGTTGTAGAGAGATCATATTGGTGTTGATCAATACCTAAGAGGATGGTGAACATTTTAATACCAAATAGTAACCAGTGCCCACTGATTAACTGTTTACTGGCTAACTGGCCACCGTTTCCCAGATATTGGCCAAAAAAGTTCAAATTTCTAGATATTTAAGCAGCCATATCTCGTGAACTGTAAGTCATAGAGAGATAATATTTTACTAATTTTTGCGAGAGAGAGAAGAAGGTTCGGATAAAAAGATTTACTTTTACATCTAGGAACAATGACAGTTTTCCTTCCCGCTCCATCTCTGCATTCTTTTTAAGTTCGTTCTGGCAATGCTCATGGAGCATTCTCAACTGGTTATATTTGGGATTAAAAAGAGTTGATACTACATTTTAAGAAGGGTTGATATTACAGATCGTCTCCGTATGAATTGATATATTATCCTTCCAATTTAATGTTGGTTCATTTGCAGTTTTAACATCCCTTGTCAGCATCGAGGCTATTTTAGACGTGGGATCCAAATCATAAAAAAAACTCCTGCCGGGAATTGAACTTGGGTCTCCCATGTCGAAGGCGTGAATTCTAACCATATATTCACAAGGGTACGTACTCTCCTTTCATTTAATGCTCTGCGGTTCTGCCTTAGAAAGTAAAGGAGATCAGAGGAAGTAATTAATGTTGAAAGAGTAGTCTGAAAATAAAACGAAATTTCTTAATATTCCCCGATTATGTCGTATTGTCTAAAGGAGACGGGTGATTAGCGGAAGTTAATATGATTATGATATAATTGGTGGAACGAGAATATAGGAGGGGTGAACGGCAAGACTATGAAAGAAAACGACGGACATGATGCTGTGCACCACAAATTCACATGATCTGGGATTAAACTAGGGACTTCTCCACCAGAGGTAAGAGCCCTACTACTGAACCACCATTCCCTTCCCCCTTCTTAATGAATTATTGGAATGAAAATAATGGGAAAAAGCGTGAGAACCATAAGTAATTCACAGATAAGATGATGTTTACCCAAAATTTACAGTGCATGACCTGAGATTGAACTTGGGGCCTATAATCAGAAGTAATTACTAGTATATCTTACGCTATCGTATCCCCCTTCTTACTTGATAGTGTGATAATAGTCTTAGAGATGTATTTAGGTGTATGATATATTTAGTTGCCATCTTCGAGTTGTTCAATATACTACATACAAAGCAAGTCAATGAAAAGTGACTACTTGGAATTAAACTCGAAACCATGTACATTAAAGACTTACGTATAGCTTATCTGTCTATTCGGATTACTCAAGAAGTTTTGGACTCGATTCAATTAAGCTTTTGTGTTTTAAGTCATTATGCAACGCCGAGGTTATGAAGAAGGGGGTACCTACTATTAACGAGGACTCTAAACCACGACCGGAGTTTGAATATGGCGCAAAGATGAGACATAAATATTCCTTATCAGTAAAGATAATTCAATATAATTATCCTCTTCAAATATAAAACGTAAGTATTATTGTCAGTAACAATAATTCAACGCAATTAGCCTCTCCACACATGAGACGTACTCTATCAATCTTCTTATCAGTAATGAAAAAAATCAACACAATTAGCCTCTCAAACATGAGACATGCAATTATCCTCTCCACACGTGAGGCATAAAGTGTCAATTTCCTTATCAGTCATTACAATTCAATACAATTAGTTCTTCAAACATAAAACGTAAACTGTAAATCTTACCAATAATTATAATTCCCTATAATTAGCCTCACCAAACGTAAGACGTAAACTATCAATCTCCTTATCAGTAATGATAATTTAACACAATTAGCCTCTCAAACATGAGACATAAAATGCAAACCTCCTTATCAGTAATGATGATTTAATACAATTAACCTCTCCACACGTGAGACATAAACTGTCAATCTCCTTATCAATAACAACAATTAAACTCTCCAAACATGAGATGTAAACTGTGGATCTTCTTAAGAGTAACAATAGTTCAAGAAATGAGGGGCGGGGGGAGTGAATAGAGGGATTAAAAAGAAAATTACTTACAAATAAGTTTTTTTCATATTAATCTTCTACACACTATGATTTTATTCATACATATATTGAACGAAATGTCAAGTGACTTAAAGCAAATACTTTGAACGAGAGAACATATGTTTGAAATGTGTTTAATATCAACTGTCACATACATGACTAGAAGCTAGTTTAATCAGAATTTCAAAACTGTTTCAGATGGTTATAACAGATCCATTTTCCGCTGTATAAATTTCAAAATTGGTTCCCAAAAAATTTTAAATAATTTACTTAAGGGGAAAAAAAATTGAGTGACAATGTAAGAACTTTTGTTTCTTATTGTACGTCGTACATAAAAACTCCAGGCTGCCAAACAGGATTTCTTAAACTATATGATTATCATCGAGTCCTTGACCATTCCGTCATGGATCCCTTGCTTCCGATTTTCCTCCCTCCTGTCTTCCAACTCATTTCTTTTTCTTTGCTTTTTACTGCTTTATTTGTTACATTTTCGTGATCTTTTTCCAAATCGGTTTTCCCAAGCTCTTAATAATCAGGTTCTCAGATCTATATTTTCCCAGTAATTAACAAAGGCAGAATTCAGTCTGTGTATGGCATTTGGTCCAATTATTATATTTCGTCTATTGCTAATTGCTTTTCTTTAATGTCGTGTCATATCGAAGTCTCCCATGAGTATTACAAAGCAGATGTACGAGGGTGAATATTTCTACCAGTAATAAAACGCTGCAGACCGGATATAATGTGCTCCGTTGCTTGTAAATTAGCTGTTTTCTTTTTCAGTAAGAATAATATATGTATAAAAGAGTACGAAGGAGGAGGGGGTAAAAACCATATGTGTATGTTCGTGTGAAACATATAAGTACTTTGTTTGCATGTGTGATCTGATGATGATGTTACGCTATATTTTGCATATGTTCAGTGAAGTGTGTAATTTTTTTTTTTTTTTTTTTTTTTTTGATGCACGAAATATTTCTGACGATTATTTTATATTAAAAAATATAAGAAAATAAGTTTTTGTATGTAAGAGGGAATAGTTAGCTTACAAGAAAAAAACTATAGCGTGTAGTCTATTAAACTAAAGTTTAGATGCAACCTGCTTGAAGATATCTTATACTGAAAAATATGGAGATGCGTCAGAGTTTTCAGAAAAAAATATACATATTAATGTTTAACTATCTTGAGGTCGAATTTTGTAAAAAAAAAATAGACCAACACACGAGAAGCAACACAAACCGGGACACAAAGCTAGGACTTCTTACCAGTACGTGCTATCAACACAGGAGATGATTATGAATTGTTAGATATCAAATATTGCTGACTTATTTCAGAAAGAACGCTGAAAGAATCTATAGACCAAACCATCTGGCGTAACAACCCATCTTGACGGCCTGAGCCGCTCCAACGCCACCTGTTAGAGACCGGCTGAACTACGTCCAACCTAGCGACGAGCACGCTGCATCGCCGTGTCACTAACCGTAGTATCAGGAGCTTTCTAGACTTAGTGGCTGTCACGTATTTCATTCACGTGACTCCCCAGTTTGCCTCACGACTCTAGGTGGACACCGAAAATTATGAAGCACTGGCCGGGAATCGAACCGAATCGTAGACGCGAGTCCAACGTTCTAAACTACGGTGTCCCTCTGAAAGGAACTATAAACATGACTAAAAACTTGGATATCCATAATCAATATAACTGAAACAGCATAATAACTTGAGTTAATAAGTTACAGAATAAAATATTATTAACCTGCCATTCAATAGCTAGATTTAATTTCGAATGAAGGGCCCAAACTTTTGATACTGACCAAACATTGCAATGCAACTGGACAATCACTTGAATTAAGATATAGCGCAATATAAAATTCAAAATGAAATTAAATTCTTCAGTTTTACATCTCACGGTTATTCCATAACGGTTCAAGAAAGTGGTTGATTAATGAAATGAACGATTATGATATAATTGGTGACATGTGAAGGTGGGAGGACATGGGAGAACCCTGAGAAAACGCACAGACACGATAACATTTACCATAAAAGCACGAGATCTGAGATGAAACCAGAAACTCTTTGCATCAGAGATAAGCATTCCGCCCCTCTATTACTAAATATAGTCCAGTAGATGAAGGGGATACGTTATTACGTATTATTATCCTTATTATCAAGACAATTGCCTGATAGGTAAAAAAGAAATCTCACAATGGCGGTACCCAGGGGCAGAAACAGAATTATCCAGTGAAGATTTAAGTGTTTTTCTACGATCAAAGAGGAAATTTTCAAAATTACACCGGACAAAATTACATTTCAAGTAATTTTCAAGCAACTCTAATGGTTACCCGATATATATAAATCTACCTCTTTTCCGCAATGAAGCTCAGTGTAGATCAAGCGCGCACCCAGAAATATTTGTTGGTAGGACTCCAAAGTTTGCGGGAATAGGGGTTCAATATTACAAGACACTACGTCTATATAGTGTTAAAGAGGCTGCACCCGAAAAGACAATAAGTAATTGTTAAGTACTGTCATCTATATTCTCAGAAAAAAAAATAATAGAACTAGATTGCTTTTATAAGAAAAGGAAGGATAGAGATGAAGTGGAATATCAAATCTTTAGACTACATCAATCATTTCTCTGCTAAATAAGTATATCTTTTTACTAAGAAAATATACAAATATATACCGAATCACGAAGTCTTTTTTGGGGGGGATACGGATCCAGTGGACCTCCCGCATGGGTGCGCCCCTGGTGTTGATATCCGTAGAAAATTAGGAGTTGTAAATTAGAAAGCTTTCACTCGAAAATAATTTTCAAATTTCTTATAGATGATAATGAATAAGTTCCATATTAGCCAAACGTAAGTATAGGATGTAGGATATTGAATCTGAACAGAAGACGGGGATGATTCCTATTTTATCGTCGATTTTAGCCATTCCAACCGAAACTTTCCCAAGATTTTCAAAGATAAGGCCGTTACAGAAAAGTTTCCCTCACCAGATTCAATTAGTGTTACTTGCAATAAGAGATGAGATTTAATTTTCTTGTCTAGGTACGAAACAACACTGAAGTCTTCCAATAAAAAAAAAAAAAAAATGCAATTTTCGAGACGAGCCTACACTTTCAAGACGTCTTTTCGAAATGAGGAAATCCCAAATCTTGACTCATGAACAATACTAATCAACTTACTCTTACGCAATTCATTTCACTGTGTAGTTTGAACATTATATTGCTATTTCAACATCATATTGCTATGTAGTTTGTTTTAAAAACTTTGACCTGATTAACTAGGTATAAAGGTTTTTGACATTATAGTCTTCAAGAAGTTCTTTTCGCCCTCTTTTTCGTTCCCTTTCTTTTGTGATTTTGAGACATGGTAGGAGAGAAGTAAGTATGGTATTTGATTTAAAAAAAGAAATCGAATTCGAGATTTCAATGAATTTACACTTTCGAGATTTCCAGTATTATTATTCTTACTGTTGTACCAAATAAGTTGAAACTCTCCTTTCTGGCCTAGTGACCATCGCATGAACTGTTGGAGCATCAAACACACTAAACCAATGATTAAGATTCCACTTTAAATTGTAGGTCAATGTTTTATATAGCCTCGGTGATGAAAGGAACGTTAAACTTCAAACAACACACCAACCAGAAACTGCAAAACTCAAATTTTAGGAAGAGTTTATTTAGACAAGAGCCTATATACACGTGTAGTATTTTCTTCAAAATGCGTAGCCTATATTAGTTTTACTTTTTTCTCGGGCACATGGATAGTTGTAATGTGATAAAAGAACTCAAATAACAATGGTTGCTTAATTTGTTAGTTTATAAGAACGTTTTCTTATTTGGAACATGACAATAAACACGTTGTTTCAACAATAGAGCAGTCTCAGGATGGCATTATACATATAATTTTACATAGAGCATATTGGTTTCAATAAGTTTATGAGCATATTATTATCACATTAATTCTTCAGGCCGGTTCGACGTATACGTGTACGGATCCCCATAGTGATTCGAGGCTGTTCGACGTACACGTGTACGGATCTCCATAGTGATTCGAGGCAGTTCGACGTACGCGTATACGTTCCGTGTAGTAGTGACAAAATGATGCATATTCTGTTGTTTTCCGACAAGAACAAAAACGCATGTCTCTCAAGAGTAGACTGCAATTCACTGCCATCTGATGGTTTTCCAAATTGTACCATACAAAGTTGGACTTGTAAACTAATAAGAACACAAGACAAAAGGAGTACTTTGTAAGGGCAACATTTAAGTTTTTATTTTTGTTATTATAGTATAAATGCCATTACTTATATACTTTTTGTGTAGTGTGAACTTCTGTTTACAAGTCCTGAAACTGAATTAAGGAAATGTATTCTTAAGATATGTTCAAATTTGTAACATTATGCGAAAATTGCTGTTTTGGTGAATTAAAATTACAGTCGTATTTAACTTCCGACTCGAAGGGTTAATGTATCAAACATCCTATTACATTTATACCATCACAGTTTAACGTTGTCACGATAGACCAGTCTCATTTTCGGTGACCATCTTTGCAGGTATCATTTGGAGCTGTTTCGTTTCGAAAAACAAATTGTTCCTATTTGGAAAAGCACTATATTGTCACGAAAATTCTATACCGTCTTATCTTGTGGGCAACATTACTTGCAGGGAAAAAAGGGGGATTTAAAATTTATTACAACAAATTAGAAATATTTACACGAAAAGCATGAAGAAATTGAGGATTTAGGATTTAGATTTCTGTTTTTTTCGGCAGCTATGGCCATGTTAGCCCGTCACGTTTGAGGGATGACGTCTCTCGGCTAGCACACTACCCGGGGAAAGTGAAGGAATGAAGCGGCCTGACTTGAATGTTAGGTGCCAGCCCGACATTTGCCTGATGTGAATGAGAAAATCGCAGGAAAACCTCAGGATGGCTGGCCTTAAAAAAAACATTTTTACACTTTTTGACCGAGTGCTTCCACCGGGAATCGAACCCGGGACTGTTCGCACCGAAGGTGAGAGCGTTAACAACTTCATTACGTGGAGCCGCTATCAAGAAATCGAATGGTAAAAACATACTGTATAACGGAAGTTTTATATTTTCCTTTTCCTAGTAGAAGATTAAAATTTTGTACAGATGTGATTATCAATTCATGTTTATTACGATGCAGTTTATCTGTTTGGATTAGTTGTGTGCTTTCATTTCATCTACGACTTTCTTAGAAATATGCTTTATAAAAACTTAAATTTCTTAAGAAGAAATCAAGAAAAAACGGTTCCTTATTTCACCATCACTAATAAAACATGCAGCTAGACATAATAGTTAGTTGACAGTTCTAGAAAGCAAATTTAATTTATCTGTCTCGATATACGTAATAACATCAATTATCAGAAGAAAATTGCGTAAATAGGACAAGGAAACAGCACAATTCTCATCCTTATAAGTTAAGTAAATCGAAGGTTATATAGTTTCTCAAGGAAGGAGGAGAAGAAAAGAATATTTATTACGTGTGTCATAAGTGAATATAATATTCAATTTTCTGTCACATACAAAAAGAAGAAACAAATGTCACCATATAAATAGGAGAGCAGAATTACGGTTAAAACAAAATCACTGGCACTTGTTTAACTATAAATGGTTAGTTTAGTATCTTTTTTTGTGTGTGTCTATTCTCTCCTTATTAACTTCTAAGAAATTCAATAATAGTTTTTGTCCTTTTCTTATAGCCAAAACACAAATAATAATAACAATAAAAATAAAAATAAAAGCAAATTAATGATTGCGTTTTGAAATGTTTTATTCATGCAATCAACAAAGAAAGGGAATTGACTAAGAGGCAGATGTATTAGCATTATAGCACCTGCATTTTTATTTGTTCCACACCGATGAAATGGCAAATTATCTATGGTTAATGTTCTTGCCTGGCCAGTACACACACACACACACACACACACACACACACATATATATATATATATATATATATATATATATATATATATATATATATATATATATATATATAAGGTATTTTGTACTGAATGTGTGCGTTTATGTACGGATGATGATGATGATGCTTAACGAAAAATAATCATATATAGTGAATAAAAAAGTACTTCTTTATTTTAAAAAAAAACAACTTTAAGGCAACTAAAAGAAAATAAACAAACAACAAAACGACAACTTAGGAAAGGAAAAATAGTTTTTAATTGGTAAATAGTTAGTGAGGTATTAGCTGCTAGTTAATTAAGTCAACTCCGGTGGCTTAAGTTGCTATATCAGGCTAAAAGAGCTTTTTTTTCTTTTTCCTTAGTTGAATAATAAAAAAGAAAGGCAACAAACATATACTACAAGAAAAAAGCGGCCAGTCAGCTTTTTGGCAGTGCGTGTGTCGGATATGTGAGTACCCGAAAGACAAGAGCTAGTAATATTATATCACATATATCCTCTCCCCATCTCCCTTCATATATATATACTTGGTGATAGGATTAGTTTTTAAACACCTCAATAAATGAAGCGATGATCGCCTAAAGAAATTAAAAAAGAAATTCACAAAACAAGCTGTGAATGTAATTTGTACTATAATTACATTTTAACGACAAACATTTTCAGTTTTTTACTAGTTTTCTATATCTTATTTCATTTGTGTGTGTGTTGTAATGTTTTTTTAAACAAAAAATGTCTTACAATAAGTTTCTACTTTTGAATTTAAATATGAATAACATATTTCGAAAGGGCATTTTAATATTTACTCATTAGAACAAAGACATATAATATTTCCGATCTGGCATTCCTCCTACAAAAAAAAAAAAAAAAAAAAAGTTTAAAATAAATTCGATTGTTTAAACTTTATATCATTATTAAACTTCCATGTTCCTTCAGTTAGAACTAATAATACGGGTCTCGTTTATTGCAAAATAGGCTAGGACCAACATACTGTTGAAGTCACCAAACTGGAGAATATGTTCTGTCAACAAATTATGTCAGAAACATGATAAAATTGATATATGCACAATGTCCCGTAAGGAACTTAAAACAAAACTGTTGTAAAAATAAATTGTAATATTTCGACACTCTCGTTGGGTATCTATCTAACTCTCTAATTGGGTAAATAAATAAATTATTATTGTTAATATTATCATGATTTACATGATTGAGGAATATTAGTATATCATTTTGATAGGTTTCTTTTAATTCTAGTGATCACTTCATCGTACATACTGTATATGTAGTTGATATCAGAAGAAACAAAATTACGAAATAAAGATATTAACTTTTTCTACGTAGAACAAAGTAGAAAGATCGTTCATATTATAAAATAGTGTAACTATAATTTCTTCTGTTCATTTTGCAGTCGTAGATGTAGTTTTAGTTTTTTTTTTTTTTTTTTAAGTGTGTTCTTGAAGCACGAAACTATGCCTAGGTAGAATGTTCTCCGAACAAGGTCAGAATATACTAAATGTACACCATTAAAAACAATGTTAATAAGAAACTAATTCGGAAATTGTTAACGTAACATGTTTCGTTAAAAACAGATAAATAGATGAGAAAGAACGAAACTATGAATGAAAGTTATTTTTTTCTTGAGACATCAAGGACAATTTCGCTTATTTCTCTAAAGGAACAAGAACAGTTTTAGTCACAAAGATCTCCACAAATGTAATGGTTTCTTTCCTCTTTTCATTCGACGACATACAACGGTAACGGAACTTCCGTAACTGTTTCTGGTCAAGTAAATTACATGTAGCAAGTTAAGTTATTCTATATCAAAAATAACTTTGTAATTTACGATGGATTCAAAATATTTTAAGATAATCATTAGACATTTCTCCATGATAAAATTTTATGAAATGAAATGAAATATTTCAATTTAACGTCCCACAATAATGTCCTTTAGGCTAAGGGAGACGGACGATTAAGACATGTGAATTGATGATGGAAGAATTGGTGGAATGAGAAAGTGGGAGGAAACGGGAGTACCCTGAGATAAACCACGGACATGATGTTGTTCACCACAGACTTACTTGGCTGGGATCGAACCAGGGACCCTACTTTCCAGAGATAAGCGCTCTATCACTGAGCCATCATGCCCCAATTAAAAATGTATAATCAAACAAATAATTAAGAATTACTCGCTTTGAGGTTTTATATTTAATAATAACACGTAGTCGATTTGTTAGCACGGGTACTTTCAGTAAGTCAGATCGTGGGTTCAATCCCCAAGTGCGGAATAGACAGTCTTACGTTAAATCGTAAATCCTTTGTGTCACTTGTTTTTACAACCCTATGACGTGCAGAGCTCCCTCGTAGGTACACTCATGTCCAAAATTATTGTCACATGTCTATAAATATGTTGTTGTAGGAATATAATTTGATAACGAATTCGCCCGGTATTTCTTATAATGTTAGTATGTGTATAATCGACAAAGACGTATATGTGGCAAATTTCATATGAACAGAGCAGTAAATAAGAACAATAAAACGAAAATAAAACTTTCTTGTCCATTTTGTAAAATTTTGTTTTACTCTTTCTAATTTTCATATTTATAATTCATATCCTATGAAATTTACCACAAATATACATTTCCCGATTATACACATAGCATCAGCATTAAAAGTACCCTGCAAATCATTATCAAATTATATTCTTACAAGAAGACAATTATAGATATGCGACAATCATTTTGGACATGAGTGTACATAGTTGGCAGACGTGCCTTTGACGCGAGAGATAGGATTCGATTCTCGGTAGGAGCTCATGTGGTTCCATGTTAAGTTGTAGGTTCACGTCTCATGCAGCCTGGCTCATAGAAGGAACACTAAACTCAAATAACCAACCAACCTATGATGTGTTAAACTTTCAAAATGACCCTCGAAACAAAGTATGCCGGAAAATAACTTCGTACGGAACTCAAATCAGATTATATAATCAATTGTGCTTTTCTGTAAGCTATTTCAGAATATGATCGCGTATAGCTTAGCTTGCTCTTTACGGTATTCATAATGACACTGGCCAAGTAAAACCCGATCATCACAGCAAATACAGCTCATCAATTACAGTTGTTTTTCTCTCGGTTCTAAACCATGTTATGCTATCACCTTTCGTGCTGCATCATTAAGCAAGGTCTGTTCAGAATATCATATTATTACGTGTACAGACAGTATATCTACAACTAACATTCTATATACTCGATCAGAGAAAGGTTCCGCCCCTGCTCAAACTTTTTTTTATTTTTTATTTTTGTATATAAAATTCCTTGACACTTGATTGATAAACATTCTGACAGATGGTAGCTGACAGAGTTGATTTAGTACTGGAAGACCACCCACGAGAACGTTATTTCATGATACGCAATATATTAGCTACAGGGTTATTCCCTACACGTTACGTATCTATAGTAAGAACAACATTTTCGATATGTATAGTCGCGGTAGAATTTCTACTTTTCATTGGCTACTTCTTATATAATGTAGCATAGGTGTTCAGGATGCTGTTAAAAAAGAATTTTGGTTCAGTTCAGAATCCTTTCAATTAGAAAGAAAGAAAAAATGAAAATTTTTCTTCACTGCGCTCGAGAAGGTTCCACACTTTATTACCTAGCTATCGCATGACTGTACTGTATTTTTTTTTTAAACTGGTTGTAGTAAGAAGAAATCTATTTTCAACATGATTAGGTATACCTTTTAAATTTCCAAACTATGCTATACCTAAGTGTCAAAAGTTTTATAGAACAGTTTTGTTTATCCGTCTGTCCGTCTATCGACATATACCAGATTAAAATCAGCAAACAGCGAGTAATGGCTTTTTGATGTCCGAGGAACAGGTCCTATCTACCATAAGTTTTAGTTACAGTACTTGAAGTTTGAGTGTTGAATTCACATAGTTTGGCAATCTTAGGTCCACACTGTGAAACGAGTCTTACTTGTTTTATTAAAACAAAAGGTATTTTAGAGAAAATTTTATCTCACAACATGACCTCTCTTTGATGATTGGTTAAATTATCCGATTGCTTTCAGAACTAATTAGCACTGGCGCAAATCCCAGGGGGATGAGGGGGACACGTCCCCACTAATCTTGGAACTGGGGGGTACTGTTCCTCCAATAATCTGATTTGAAATGCGTTTTTTTTGGGGGGGATGTGATGATTTGTGTCCGATTGCCACAAAGGAAAATGAGATAAAATTGATGTCCCCCCAGAATAAGCCTCAAATCTGCCCGTCTCCCAATGTTGAAGACAACTCTGCTCCCTGATCCTCCACAGGATTGTTTTTCAACTTCACAAATATTTTGAGCATCGCTTAAAAAAAAATCAAATATCTTTAAAGAATTCTCACTTCTTTTGCAAGAATAGTTTGGAGAAATGTGCACATTTTTTAAGTCTCTTCTTTTTACAAGCAATCCAATAAACTTATGTAAACAGCAGCCATTGGGAAAAAGAAAGAAAGAGTAAGACAACCGGATCATATCACATTCATATGTATTGGAAAAGAAGAAAGGAAACAGTCAGCGACCCAAAACAATTTAAATGGAATATTGGAAATCTGAGATATATATCATGTTCAAAGAAAATACAAAAGAGAGTTTTTTTAACCAATTTGCCCGGAGGCCAAATCAAATATCCGTTATTGCCATTTGTTTAAACACACAATACCTTTCAACAAGCCTCCATTTCTGCTATTATTTGGAAGTGCTTTTACTACAATACTTCAGACAAAAGCCGAGCGCATACTATGTGTACCAGCAATTAAAGTTGAGGACATCTTTTTTTTTTTTTTTTTTTTTTAAAGCGTAAAAATGAAGTACGCGAATTGAATATTTTACTTCGATTGAATTTACTTTTTAGCTTCATATTATTTCGTGTCAATTTTACAGTGCAAAGAAAGAGTTTAAATCAACATACTTGTACAGTGAATAGTACAGAAAATCAATATATCTCCCTGAGGCATTATTTTCTTTTTACTTACGAACTTCTTCAAGGTACAAAAACAGGGTCAGAGCATAAGGAAGTCGTAATATTTATTTATTTATTTAATTAAAACCAACGTAGAAGGAAACCGGTACAGTAAATGTGATACTGTCCTGCAAATAAATCGTCTAGAAACGAATGATCGGTTTTGCTTCTGATTTGATCACGTACAGATATATAGCAAAGATATAAAGAGTTAACGGTTAACTGGTAGACCTTATACAAGTATATTTAAGTATGTATAAGTAAAGTTGACAGATATAAACTTTTTCTTTTTCCATTTCTTCAGTTCTTTATTCAAACAATGAAATCAAAACTTTCTATTTATTCTGAATTGCAATACATGTTGTTATATATAAATATAATTAACAAAAGGGATGGCCAACCCACGGCACGCGCAAAGTTGTCACATATACCGTACTTTAAGACTTCCGAACTATGCTATGCATGAGTATCGGAAATCTTAAAGAGCGGCTTTGTCCGTTCGTCCGTCAATCTGTCGACGGGTATCATAGCAAAAGCAGTAAGAGATGTCGTCGAGATGCGCTTTTCTACAGTCGATTCAGCGTCCTACAAGAATAGGTCCCACCTCGTCCGTTAACTCTCAATTCAAACCGAAAGTGATTTAAATTAATCATTTTCAGTTTTAATACTTATCGCCATAGAACAAAAATACTAATAGATAGCGGCAAGCAGTTTTCTGCAATAGATTTATTGTCTCCTGACAATATCACAGCAGGCAACACTCTATCAAAACTGGAAGTGGTTGAAATTTACTACTACTACTATTACTACTTCGGTAAGATATATCGAGATACAGTTTCTTGCAATTGATTCAGTGTTCCAAGAATATCTTTTATCTCCTCTGTTCACTCCCTACTCGAACTGGAAGAGGTTCAAATTAAGACTTTCCGGTTTCAATATTTATGATAAAAATACCACAAAATGGTATTAGATACCGACAAATGGTTTTCTGAAACCATTTAGAGTCTCAAAACAACATGGGAATACAACCCACAACACACACTGCCAAAACCGGGATTGGCTGAAATTTGTTATTACTTCCGGTTTCAATACTGGTTTTTATAGAGCAAAAATTGGTAAGAGGTATTGGGATTTTTTTTCCAACTGACCCAGCTTCTCAAGAACATGATCCACCTTTTCCATTAACCTCTATTCAAACCATAAGTGATTCAAATCAACGATTTCCGGTTCAAAGTTGTGGTCACAGAACAAAAATGGTAATATATAGCTACAAGCGGTTTTCTGCAATCGAAACAAGGTCTCAAGAGTACATACCATCAGAATCTACAGTATTCTACCAAATTTACTATTACTTCCGATTTCAATACTGATTTCCGTAGAGCGAAAACGGTCAGAGATATCGAAATGCAGTTTATTGTAATCGATTTAGGTTTTTGAAAACAGGTTTAACCCTCTATTGAATCCGGAAGTGATTTCAATTAACAATTTCCGGTTTCAAACTTTATTGTCATAAAACAAAAATGGTAATACAGAGCGACCAGTGGTTTTCTGCAATCAGTTCAGGGTCTCAACAGTACATATCATCACAACCCACAAAACTTTACCAAAATGGTTGAAATGTATTACTACTTCAAGTTTCAATACTGCTTTCCGTAGAACAAAAACGGTAAGAGATATCAAGATGCAGTTTGTTTGCAATCGATTCAGCTTCCTAAGGGTAGGTTTTATCTTCTCCCGTAACAATTTTTTACAATATAGGATTGGTTCAAATTATGATTTCCGGTTTCAGCTTTTATCGCCATAGAACAACAAAAAGAGTAAGCCAGAGAGATGTTTTTTGGATATGCATTCAACATCTGAGTAACAGGTTTTACCTTTGATCTTATTAATTTATTGTAACCAGTAGTTATAGAGATATTATTCAAGTTTGAGTATTGAATTTCCATAGTTTGGAAGTTTACGTAGTTTGAAACGAAACTCACTTCTGTATGATTTACCAAAACTTCTTTATATATTTACTCTGTTCATGTGTTCGTTTGGTCGGGAGACAAACTCTCAAGAAGTAATGAATGGATCACCATCAATTTTGGCCAGCATGTAGAGAAGGGTCGAAAATTAGCAATTAAGTTCATTGATTGAGGTGACAGCAATGATTGATTGAGAGGTTCAAACAAGAAGTGATAGAAATGAATCGTTTCCGCTTTTCACGTTGATCACTATAGAGCAAAATCGACCAAACAATCGATTGCGATCGATTGGTCGATTGCCGCTACGTATCGAGTAGTTCTCGAAACTAAAAAAGAAAGAAAATCATTAATGAAAACTTACACACTAATCGCATTTTTATTTATTTTTTTAAAAAGTGACTTTGAATCGAAGAAATGTTATTTTGAATAAAATACTAAAAAAAAAAAAAACAATTAAGAATAGAAACACGATTTCTCTGTTATGTCAAAGGATATATAAATAAAAAAAATCCATTTAATGTTCCGTGATTATTCCCTTTAAGCTAAGGGAGACGATGATTAAAGCAAGTGAATGATGATGGAAGAATTGGTGGAATGAGAATGGGGGAGGAAACGGGAGTACCCCGAGAAAACCCACAGACACGATGTTGTTCACCACAAACTTACTTGGCTGGGGATTGAAACAGGAACTCCACAAATCTGAGGTAAGTGCTCTACAACTGAACCAGCTTGCCCACTCAAAGGATAAATGAGTTTCTTTGTTGAGTAATGCTTGTATTAGTGTGAGAAAGAAAGGAAATTTCGAAAACCATTACTATTTTTTTTTCTTTTGTATAAGATGATATATCATTCCGACTTTCCTGCTAAAAGTGATTTAAGGGAATGAAAGTGCAGTGCACATGGGTAGATCGCTAAACGGCTGTGATACTCACATTTTCACCGATTGAGGTACAGCACTGAATCTAAAAGTTTAGCTGTCTTTTCTAGGTACACAACAGAAACGGTAGTTTTCTAGTACATGAAGTATGGATTTCTTACAAAGACAAACAAACATTTAGCCAGTTGGAGGGGATCAAAACTCTCCGATTTGCATCGAGTTTCATGTTTTTCATTGCTATATTATTGATTCAAATATATATACATCTCAAACTCAGGGGGAAGGGGCACGGTGATTCAGTGATAGAGCGGTTGCCTCTGGTCCGTGAGATCTGTGGCAGAGATAGAGTGGGTCAGTGGGTCAAGTGGGTCAGTGGGTCAAGTGGGTCAAGTTTTCTGGGTGGGTCAATGGGTCGTGGGTCAACAGCATGTGATCCACCGTGACCCACCACCCACCATGACCCACTGTGACCCACTGCGACCCACCACCCACCATGACCCACTGTGACCCACCACCCACCGTGACCCACTGTGACCCACCTACCACCATGACCCACTGCGACCCACCACCCACCGTAACCCACTGCGACCCACCGACTCAGTATGATCTACCGACCCTCTCTGCTCACTGCATTGTAGACAGTATCTTTTGAAGACTGATAAATTTGTCTCCGTTTTACTTCCAAGACCTTCATTTCCCTTTCTTTTCCACTTGTTTCTGTCTACTTACCTGAGGTGAGTATATCTAACCAAGTGAAAAAAGAACTTCAGGCACTTTTGGATATTGATATTTTTAATAGTAATAATAGCAATAGAACTTACACTACTACTTGGCTTTCGAGAACTATGAGTTTTTAGAACTAAATACTGTAAAAAATACATTTTTGAATCACTGTAATATATAAATTATTATATAAAAAAAACTGAATGTAACTGTGTGCGCCTGATCATCACGGTCAAATTGCAAAGTCAAATGAAATTATTTTTGGTATATAGTTAGGCCTTAATACAAATTGGGATGTTATATTGCTTTTATTATAATGCATATTATCCTAAGGAGGTAGTGAGGATCCGAATTTTTGCGAAAAAAAAAATGAGTATCTCGCAAGCCGTTAAACTTACGGAGATGAAATTCAGTGTATTAACTCTTTATTGAAAATAAACAGTGTCTGTCCTAGCATTTTTTAAAATTCTCCTTTATGTGTGTGTGTGTGTGTCGGGGACTTTCTATATATGGAAAATTGGTAGTGGGTTGGTTTGTAAAAATGATCGAAAACGATCGATGTTATTTGAGAAAAAAAATAGAAACAAAAAATACAGTGCTTGGCTTCATATATCCATTGTTTTCTGCTATAATAATTGCTCAAGCTTATGCTTATTATTTGGAGCGCTTACAGCACAGGGCAATCAACCCATAAAGTTGTGAGAAAAATAGGCATAACATTTGTACTGTAAGCTTAATTACACGGAAATTTGAAGTTTGGATTGTAAGCATAATTGTATGGAAAATTTTACACTTTTTCTCCCTTTACGTTGGTTTACTTACCTTGATTTGGAACTCTGAAATTTCTTCTTTTTTTTCCACTGAAAAATATTGATAATTCTACAAGGAAATAATTATACTATGATAATTTAATTGAAATTCATCGTAATTTGGCACATGGCGAACAGCAGCGTGGTAATTAAAGTTGAAAAAGGAGGGAAATTATCATTCAACTCTAAACACTTTCCAGGAACCTCGTTTCCTTTCGCTTTCTAGACGAGGGAGGGAACTTGGTAATGTTATCAAACCTTCATGTGCAATTATAAAAATTAAATTTATAAACAAATAAGAAATCATCAGTTTATCAGGCTTTAATTGATAATTTATTCACAAGATTCCCTATCAAAGGCGTGGTAGATGAAGTTTCTGTTCTACATGGGTCGACATTACCAACTGACATGGTCGATATGGAAAAGATGTTGTATGGTGGTAGAGAGATGCTACTTCTTGCTGAGTATTTTAAACCTAACCAAGAAAAATCGTTATCAGACTTAAGTCTAACAAGTACATTGTCGATGTGAAGTTGCAGAAATCGGGTAGAAATATTATCAATTTCCACGACAGAGTGCGAACGGGAATTTCCCCTTATGAATTTACAGATAACTAATATTAGAAATAGACTAAGTGCTCAAACATTGTCTAGCTTGTTGCTCATCAATGTTAATGGCCCACCGCTAGACAAGCTCAAAGTAGACGAGCTAGTTATTTCTTGGATGAAGGATGGACATCATTCCACTGCGGATGATTTACCGCCAAAAAGTTACCAACAGGAAATAAATCCGATTTCAGATTTGTTTTAAGGTGGAAAATTACGCGTTACGGAAAATGTATACTTGTATTACTAATGCATTTGTGTTATTGAACTTTCTACCTAATTTTTAGTAAGTATCTTCTTTGCTTTAGGTAAACTACTTTGAATAAATATTCATAATTGCAATTATGCATATTTGTAACTTAAATTTAACATGGTGTTTTAGTGATTACACAAATTACAATTATGAGCATACTTTATGGAGATGCTCTCACAGAGGGTAACCGAGCACCTTTATACTGTATGAACAACTGATTTTTCAAGTCTTTTGTGAGAAAAATACTGTGAACTGAAAAACCATAACCTTTTCCATATTGTACAGGGGTATTTTCCTGCGAATAGAAGTTTCTTGTGGAATGCGTTCAGAAATTAACACTTGAAAGAATACTCTCTTAGTACAAGTATATTTTAGGCACACACTAATTTCCTCCCACCTCGAACTGTTTCAATTTCCTCACTGACAAACACTTTACCATTTTATACCTTAGATCAGATCCAATGTTATTGTAACAGAGTGGTGCTTGAGCGATTGACTAGAAATTCAAACTCCAATTAGTGACAATTTCACAGTCTTGTTTTATTACAAGTGTAAACTCTTTAGTCAGTTTAGAAGAGGCCGTGGATCGTGTTCAGAGTTGATGACGAGGATTTTGGTCAGTCAGAGTAGGTCAAAGTGGATGAGAGTGGTTCATGGTGGGTGGTGGGTCAGAGTGGGTCACCGTGGGTGGTGGGTCATGGTGGGTCATGGTGGGCCGTGGGTCAGAGTGGGTCACTGTAGGTGGTGGGTCATGGTGGGTCACGGTGGGTGGTGGTTCGTGGGTCAGTGTGGGTCATGGTGGGTGGTGGGTCAGTGGGTCGTGGGTCAAGTTTTCATTGACCCACGCCATGTGGTTCGGTGTCCGGTCAAGTAAGTTTGTGTCGTGTTAATCGTGCCCGTGAGTTTTCTCGGAGTACTTCCGTTTCTTCCCATGGAGCTTTCTCGTGGCTAAGCGGTTAGCGTACGCGCCTTTGGTGTGGGAGACCCGGGTTCGATTCCCAGCGGGAGCTCATGTGGTTCGGATTCCAAGTTAATCAGTAGGTCCACGTCTCATATAGCCTCGCTGCTGAACGGGACGCTAAACTAAAATTAACTCAAGTCAACCCGTTTCTTTCCACATTTGCATTTCAACAATTCTTCCATTATCACTTACTTCCCTTAATCACCCGTCTCCCTTAGCCTAAAAGATATAATCGTGGAGGTTAAACTGAAATATTTCATTTCATTTCATTTTCAAACTTAGGGGTCAGTCACCATTGAACTTCCCAAAATGATGCCTCTGTATTTAGCTATGTCGCACTGTACTCTGTAAAAGTCCCTTACAACTGTGAAAAAGTATTAAGTTCCAAGTAGACGGATTCATTCCCCATTTTTTTTTTTTTTTTTTAAAGAATGAAATATCATGAAAACAGATCGGTCACCTGCCCACTTATATTAATAGCACCGGTAGTTAGTCGTATTTACCACAAAACGTGCTCACATGAAGCTTGACTAGGAGAAGGCTGATAGGAAACGGGGGGAGAGATAGATATTTTAATGAATGCAAAAGACATATGGTGCCAGGATAGCGTTCCGCAAATAGACAACCTTCTCTCTCTCTCTCTCTCTCTCTTCACCTTCCGTTGACATCCAATCCAAAGGTAGGGAGAGAGAGAGAGAGAGAGAGAGAGACTTTATATTGCAGTATTTTCATTTGGAAATGTGATTGAGAAGCAGATATATATCCTTGTAGGCAGCCCACAAATGTGACATACTAATTTATGATCTTTTTACTCGACTTAACTATCAAAGCTGTAACTTTTCGTTTGTAGATTAAATCATCATATACACGGAACGGAACATAAGACACGTAAGCCTTTCTTTACATACGTCACTCGATTCGCAGAATATTCAACGACTATTTCTTTTCCTTTCCCTCTTTTTCTTTCCCCCTCTCCTTGGTTATTGTTTCTTTAATCGCTTTTTTTATTTTCTTTTGTTGCTTTAATGTTTCTTCCTCCTTATATACCTGTCCTCACCCCACGCCTTCCCATTAGTAATGAACCGGAATCACTGTTAGCGAAAACTGGAACTATAGGGAGCGGAACAGGCAATAGGTATACTATATTTGAAGTGGATTGAAAATAGTGTGTGGCACTTCTTTTATTTTACTTTTTGTCAAAATAGTGTAGAAAAAGGAAAAATTCTCAATTTCTGGTAACATGTGGCATTAATCAGAAGCAGCAAAGATTTCTTCACCATTACGGTTCCCTTTCTGTCTTACATTTATGCATTTAATTACATCTGTCGATTCATTTTTGCCACCCTATCCAACATGTTCACAATATAGAAACCAATGGGTTGCGGTGGTATCTCAGTGCTTGATTAAAAAGAAAAGAAAAGATTTCAGTGTAATGTTTCCTTCAGCAGTGAGGCTATACGAGACGTGGAGCTAAAGCTTAACGTGGAATTCGAACCACATGATCTCCACCGGGAATCGAACCCAGATTTACCATGTCAAAGACGTGTACCGCTTAGCCACGATATAGCTCTGGTTCAGTGGTAGAGTGCTTACCAATGGTGCATGGTTCGATTCCGGAAAAACACCGTATGCATGTGTTTTTTCTCTGGGTTCTCCCGTTTCTTTCGACTTTTCTTTTCATTGCACCATTTCGTTCATTATCGTCATAACTGTCTTCCTTAGTCTCTGAGTATAACCGTGGAACATTATGCTTAAAAATAAGACTGTATTATCGTTTTTAAAACTAGCCCAAAACGGTAAAAGATAGCGCGAAAAGCCGTCTTTTGGAACCGATTCAGAACTTCAAGAATAAATTTCATTTTCTCCGCTAATTTTCTATTCAAACCGGAAGTGATAGAAATTAACATTTCTGGTTTCAATGTTGATCACCATAGAATAAATATAGCCCTACTAATATACATAACGATAAGCGGTTTTCACAAATCGATCCAGCGTTTGAAGGACTTATATAATATTTTTACCTGCATCACTCTACTAAAAGCAGAAGTGATAGAAAATTAATTATACTTCCGGTTTCAGCATTGATCTCCGTAGAGACAAACGACAATTGAGATTATTTTGGAATCAATTTAGCATCCCAAGAATACGTATCAACTCATACGTTCATCTCTATTATAACCAGAAATGATAGAAATTAACTATTTCCGGTTGACCATATCTTTCTAGTGCAATCGAAAGGTGTAGAAATATACTGTCACTTTCGTTTTGAATATTAATCTTAATATACGTAGTAAAAAAAAATGGTACGAGATGGGTAGAAATTAGTTTTTGATATGGTTTTAGGTCCCACGAATAAGTTCCACCTTTGACCTTATTCCTGTATCTATTACAACAGGAATTTATAGGATCTAATACGTCCGATTCCAATATCTCAGAGCTCCAGGCAAGCTTAGAGGCTTGGGTTTGGTTGGATCTCTCAGAGCTTAAGGCAAGCTAGGTAGTTGTGGTTTAGGATCTCCCAGTGCTCCAAGCAAGCAAGGGGAGCGGTTAAAGTCTCAGAGAGCTCCAAGCAAGCTAGAAGGGCAAGGAACCTCAGAGCTCCAGGCAAACTTAGAGGCTTGGGTTAGGTTAGATCTCTCAGAGCTCCAGGCAAACTATGAGAGCAGGAATGACTACCCGAGAGCTTACATAGTGATTTATACCCTCTTCTGGACAGGACAGCAGTGGCACTAGAGTTCCTCTTCTGTCTATGATCTGATGATGACGATGTTGCTTGTTTGTAGTTGTTGTTCTAAGAGAGTACGTTGTGCTGTTTACAATACAAAGAAAAGATGTGTTTACAAATTACAATATTACAGTATAGTTTGAAAGTCTACGGTAATTTCATAATGTCAAACGGAACTCACTTTTGTTTTCTAGGTTATTATTATTATTATTATTATTATTATTATTATTATTATTATTATTATTATTATTATTATTATTATTATTATTATTATTATTATTATTATTATAACAGGTCCCGTTTCTGGTTATTACCAGGACAAATTGGTATAATTTCTTTTCATTACTGAGTGAAATGACTTCTACTTATTTGTATGTAAATAATAATAAAATAGAAGCCCAATTTCTTTTCTTTTCCTGGGAAAATTAGCTCTTGCTTTTCTTCATTGTCTTAATGAGGTAATGGGTCCTACTTTTATAGTTACCTTAGATGCAATAAGTTATAGGTCCATTTTCGTGATCAGTTGCAGTCACGTTTGTTTTTGTTACCTGCATGGCTTGTCACATAGCTAAAGTAAGTTTCATTTCTTTTTCCGTTGTTTTAGGTAAATTGAGGGCTTTTCCTTTTTATTACCTGTGTGAAATGGCCCTATTTTTTCTATAACCCAGAGAATCGGGTACTACTTGTTTTCGCTGTCTCTGAATTGACTATGACTTGATTTTGTTTCGTAGGTAAGTTCAGCCTAATTTCTTTACATTATGGGTAAAGATATCAGTCCCGCTTTTTTTTTTTTTTTTTTTTTTTTGTCACTTATGAAATGTGAATGTGAAATAAAATCAAGGGTAGGAATGACGAAAGAAGCCTTTAGGAGAAAGAAAATAGTATTTTACAGGACCTTGAATGAAGAGTTGAGAAAAAGACCAATAAAATGTTTCGTATGCAGTATTGTACTGTATGGGTAAGAAACACGGACATTACGCGAAAGTGATGGAAAACGACTGGAAGCTTTCGAAATGATGTTAGAATGGTGAGGGAAAAGAACAAGAACAATTTTAAACAAGAAGAGGAAGAGAACAGTGGACATTGGATAAGAAGGAACTGTATAATTAGGAACGTGGTAGAGGGTATGGTATAGGGATGCGCACGAGACGAGTCGAGCCAGGATTTTTCTGACAAAATTCGAGTCGAGACACGGCTCTTCCAATAGAGAAATATACATTTTTCAAGTCGAGACATCACTTTTACAGTATATTTTCGAGACAAGACAGCCAAAAATCTTGTCTCGTGCGCATCCCTAGTATGGTAGCAGGAAAGAGAGGGAGAAGGGGAAGGAGACTACAGTTAATGAACGATATCAAAACAGAAAAATCGTATGTGAAGACCGAAAGGTTAGTGGAAGACTGTGGAGCATGAAAACTCCTCAGTTGGGTCAATTTGATCTATCAATAATGGCAGAATACCTATGATGATGATGATGATGAAGGTAAAGTGAGCCCCATTGAGGACTAAGTACATGTAATCAGACAATAGGCAGACGGTCTTGAAACTCAATCCATATTTGTCTGTTGTAATTATCATAGTTTTAATAATTCACCTTAAGTCAAATTCTAGTTGAAAAGATAAATTTTCGTTACTTTTCCACCTAAAAAATTAAATAAAACATACCTCTATATCAGACTATCGTTATGATTTGTTATCTGTCTTTGCCTTCTTTCCTTCTCTCTCTCTCTCTCTCTCTTTTCTTTTTAATCAGAAACTGAGTAATGTACCAGTCTTTACTTCATGTGTGATAACAGTTCTTAAATGACACTAATATAAATAATATTTATTTTAATATGTCACTAGTAGTGATGGAACTGGAACTTCTAGGAAAATCACATACCTATTGCATTCATACGTAATTGGAACTTGGACGTGAATCGGTTTATTAAAAGGGAAAAATTGTCACGGAACGGATTATAAACACTAGGGCTAGATATATACATGAATTCCCATCAGCTCCCGATTCTTTCTCGATATCTACGTGTCCATCCATCTTCCGTCACAATCACGTGATCTTGTGCACAAAACCTTTTGGGAATAGCCTTAGTCAGGAATGGCGTGCAGGCTGCTTAAAAGATAATGTTCCAGTGGCTAATTTTGGTCACTCACGATATGAAACCGTCTTTGATACATCAAGGTTGCCACAGAACATGAAATTATCTGATCCATTACATAAATATTGTATTACAATATAAAATAGACAAAAGAAATGGTAAGTCAAACGGAGAACTTTGTATCAAATATGTAGAAGTAGAAGGAAAACAGGTGAATAATTTTCGATACCCTGGATTGTATTACGAGTGAAGACGTGGAAGTGCGAACGTGAAATTAACCCTTAAGAGATCCGGGGTTTTTGGGCTATTTTTTAGACTTTCAGTCAAACAGCTACTGCATCCTCACTACTTATCCTAGAACCATGGTTCATACCTCATTCTCTTCAGAATAAAGCTGGCTTTCAAATGATACCATTTGCATGCTCATACCATATACCAGAAGCGGGAAAAATGATGTCAAAGGGAAAATTTCGGAGGGAAAATTTTTTCTCGCACTTTGGGCCCCCCTGGAGCAACCCTGTGTAAACGTAGCCATCTAAAAAAATCTGATAAATAGTACTTGGTATATTGAATGTGTGTGTCAAATTTCAAGTTTCTATCTTGAATACCAAGGGCGGGAGAAATTTTATCAGGAATTCCCACCATGCCCCAAATTACCGTAAAACACCATATCTCAGGTAAAAAATTTCCTGAGACATCCCTAATTACCCTAGGGTCATGTTTCGCCCATCATCCCCTTCAAAATAGAACTGCCTTTCAGGCGGTATGACTCAGGTGTCTCCATCATGTATCTAAGACGGGAAAATGAGGAAAAACGGGATTTTTTGGGTCTAAATATCCTTTTCTCAACTTTTAGCCCCCTGGACCCCCCTGTATTAACGCAGAGATCTGAAAAAAATCTGGTAAATACTACTCGGTAGGCTGAATGTTTATGCCCAATTCCAATTTTCCAGGTGCAAAAGTAAGCCCGCAAAAAAAAAAATACCTACAATGTCCCATATTCCTGTATACAGAGGGAAATTTTTAAACATTCTCTGAGACATCCCTAATTACCCTAGGGTCATGTTTCGCCCATCATTCTCTTCAGAATAGAACTGCCTTTCAGGCAGTGCCATTCACTTGTCCCCATTATGTATCGAAGGAGAGAAAATCCCGTGAAAGATATTTTTAGTAAAAATTTCCCTTTTCCAAGATTTAGCTCCTCTGTACCCCCCTGTTTTAACGCAGAAATCTGAAAAAAATCTGGTAAATACTACTCGGTAGACTGAATGTTTGTGCACAATTTCAATCTTCTAGGTGCAAAAATAAGCCAGCACAAAAATAGTACCGAAAATGTCCAAAATTCCCCTATACAGAAGTATATTTTGATAAAAATTCCCTGACACTTACCTAATTACCCTAGGGCCATGTGTCGCACATCATTCTCTTCAGAATAAAACTGCCTTTCAGGCGGTACCATTCACTTGTCTCCATCATGTATCTAAGGCGGGAAAATGAGGAAAAACGGGATTTTGGGTAAAAATATCCCTTTTTTCAACTTTTTGACCCTCTGGATCCCCCCTGTTTTAACGCAGAAATCTGAAAAAAAATCTGGTAAATACTACTCGGTGGACTGCATGTTTGTGCAAAATTTCAATCTTCTACGTGCAAAAATAAGCCCGCCAAAAATACTTTACATAAACCCCCCAAAAAGTATTACACGAAAATATAAATTTTAGACTTATGACGTCATCACCTCCTATGTCTCGACACAGGAAGGTGTGAAACCATCCGTAATGTCTTCTGCAATGCCTCTGGACTTGAAAAACAAAACAAAAACAAAAAACAAAAAAAAAACGGACGAAAAAACTCAAATAGGAGAGTTATAACGCAATGTACCATGAAACACCCCGTATGGTACAAATTGTACCATGGGATCCCCAAAGGGTTAAAGCAAGGATAGGACTGGCGGAAGAAGTATTTGGTGGAGAAGAAAAGTCTATTCTGTGAATCCTTGATTAAATAGTTAAGAAAAAGAATAATAAAATGTTTTGAGTGAAGCTTTGTGCTCTGTGGGACAAAAATAGTAGGCACTACTCAAAAGAGGACAAAAAAAAAAAAAAAAGTAAAAGCTTTTAAAATGTGGGCGTGTAGAATAATGGGGAAAATTAACTTATTCAAACGGAAGTATTAGGAATAGCAGGGGAGAAAAGACCAACATTAGATGCAATTAGAAAGAGGAAGAGAGGCTGCTTAATACATTGGCTGTTCAGGAATTGTACCTAGATATGAGGGAGAATCAAATGAAAATTGCACTTATTTTTCCCACTATTTTACAACAGAGAAAATGTTTGCTTGTACATTATTTTTCTACATAGTTCCCTCCCAGCTTAGTGAACTTACACCATCGGATACCGCGCAAGAAAAATTCTTTCGGTTGGCGCTGTAGCCATTCGTGCACCGCCGACTGAACGTCTTCATCAGACTTGAATTTCTGCCCTCCAAGATGTTCCTTTAATGGACCAAAGATGCTGAAATTGATGGTGCCAAACCTGACGAGTAAAGTGGATCTGGGAGGCATTTGAAGCGTAGATAGTCGATGGTTTTCATGATTGCACGAGCAGAATGAGAAAGATGATTATCGTTTTGAAGCAAATCACCTACACCCAGCAATTCACTTCGCTTTGTGCATATTGCTGACTTCAAATAGTTCTTGAAAAGGTCGGTGTAGGTGACACTAGTCACTCTGATACATTTAGGGCATGTAATGTTCCAGAACATGAATATTCTTATTCCAGAATAAAGCCAATAGGACTTTCCCTGCAAAGGTCTGGCTACGAAACTTTTCCGAAGAAGAAGAATGTCACCATTCTTTGCTTGCACGTTTCGTCTACGGTTGAAAATAGTGCACCCAAATTACATCTCGGATGACAATGTGAGCTTAAAAAAAAAAAAAGTCCTCGCCCTCCTCTTCATAACGCCTCAAGAGCTTTAGACATGTGTCAATCCGCCGATCTTTCAGTTCCTGCGTCAGCTGTCAAGGAACCCACCTGGTGAACACTTTTCATCATGCACTATGTATTGTGCTGAACTGAACCTCATATTAAGGAAGAAAGCCATTTCAATCAGGGTGACACGCTGGTTTTCCTGAATAAGCCGATCTTCTGCGACTATGGATTCTTCTGTCATAACTCGATCAGCCTGACCCGAACGGGAACCAACAGCCTATAAAGTCGTACCTTCTGTGAATTTCTTGCACCACTTGCAAACTTGTGGCTGTAACAGCCAGGGATCCCATACTTCGTTTTCACTCTCCGGTGAATATAACCGGCTTCACACTTTCACTCCATAAAAATCGTATAACTCCACGCTGTTCTTCCTTGGTTCAACTGTGTAAAAGTGCCGTCATATTGAATCAGCTGTTACTCTGCTCCAACCTACCGGCACTGTTTCATACTACCAGCTCGGAAAGACGTCAAGAATTGTGTCTGCAAATTTCCAAACCCCTAAAAATGTTTAATGGCACTTTTACGGTTTTCATTTAATTCTGAGGAGCGTGATAGGAGGCATAAAAAGGGAGCACTGAAAGAGGCTACAACTGATAGACTGTATTAAAACGGAAAATTTCTACATCAAGACAAAGAGGTCCGTGATGCATCGAGGCTACTGTTTGCGGCGATTGCAGAGGCCCTTCACATAAAATAATTAAGCATTCTACCACTGAGCTATCATGCTCTATTGACCCGGTAGCTCGAGTTCCATACTCAAACTGTTAGATTCCGAATCACAAGTCATCACTCCTCCATACAGTATTCACTTAGCACTATCACATTACTTCTCTACGAGTTCTTGACTCTTTTCAACGTCATATTGGAGCATTTGCTTTATGCTTCTAAAATTTAAGCGGAAAAGAAATAGGTTTACGCAGTTGTTTATGCAGTTCTTGACTCTTTCATTCCACTTCAACAATTATTTATAGCTTTCCAGCAACACAAAATATTATCAAATATGATATTGTACAAAGAATATAATGCTTCTGTCAAAATGGGCAAATCAAAGTGTTTGTGTTGAATTACGTTTCCATTACAACAGTTACTGATTGCAAGTCATACGACATTTCCTATCTAGGTACCATCGTACTTCGCCAGAGCTAGAGACGAGCATCCTGCTCTCTATTTAATGTTCATGATCGTGACAGTATAATGCCAGTGTTAGTAATAAAATTAATATCCTTAATTCTGTAATGCCAAATATCAATGATGATGATAGGCCAATGATTGATGAAATAATGTGGAGAAGAATTAATTAATTAGCCATAGACAAATCTACATCAGCAATAAAAGTTTAACAGATCTTGCCATTGTTGCAACCTTATCTTACTAACATCTTTTTATTTTCCCATTTCTATTTGGTCTAGTAAAATTTATCTTTACTCAAGGCTTTTTTTATATACACATATCTGACACATAAGTTGCATTATTTTTAGTATCTAGTACTGCCTTTTATGAAGCTGAAATGCTTCTTAAATACTATTGGGTCATCCCATAAGTAATGTTGTTTTCTGACAACACGCAAGACGGGCGAATGACAAAATACACGGACAATGTAGTTTCACATAATACGACAGTTCCTAGTAAGTGCAGCACTGTACGAAGTGAGATTGTTAGACGGTTAGTTGTGTAACAAGGACGCGTTAGAGCATGGTACTGACAAATCATACACGGCAGGTAATGGTGTATAAGTTTCATCGAGATTGTTCAGCAACAGCAACCACAAAAAGACATAGGAGCAGGGAACTCTCAATGCGCGGAAGTGTTAGGACGGTTCCGAAAGTTACGTTTGGTCAAGAGACGAAAGACTAGTTGAGCTGGGCAATGATGCTCTGCGAGCAGCTGTTGAAACTAATCTACATCAAACACAAGAATTCCTGCTCTCCCGTCACAGAAAAGAGCCATTTCTTAATAGAAATATGAAATGAAATCTCTAAGTTTTACGTCCCACGATAATGCCGATTAGTCTAAAGCAGACGTTGATTATTAGAAATTAATGAAATGGTGGAATGAAGAAAGTGGGAAAAAACAAAAGATCCCCGAGGAAACCCACGCATACAGTGTTTGTTCACCAGAAAATTCACTTGGCGCGAGGTGGGATCGAAACCGGGACCCATGCACCAGAGGTGAACGCTCTACCACTGAGCCACCGCGGCCCTCATTTTTAAACAGAATGGTGACAGCAGATGATAAGTGGGTTCTTTATGACAACACTAACTTAAATGTCAGGCGCAGGAAGGTATTGCGGTAGGAATCGTGGCGAAACAGAACGTACACCCAAGAAAGAGAGTGTTTGGAGGGATGTGCATGGAATCATTCGTTTGGAGCTCTGCCACCTAACGAAGCACTCATAGCAAGTATACTGTCAGCAGCTGAAACGGCTACCGGATACATTGCTAGAAAAAATGTCTTGACCTGGCCTATCAAAAGGGTATGCTCGTCCACGGAGACAACACTAGCTCACATTCTGAAAGAATAATCTATGCCAAGTCTGCGGAGTTTGCATCGGAGAAAATTCCTTACACACTAGCATAAAAGAGAGCTGGCTTACAGGAGCAGGCCAATCATCCATGGCGCAAAACTATTTATGACCTCTTTTTCACAAAAATAAGCAATGTTATATTTTTCTATATACTATTTTAAAATAAATTTCATTTTGTACCATATGGCAACACTGTATTTTGCAAATAACATTTTAAAAACGCGTCTTTTATACTTCAATACCTTCTGTTAGTTTCCAGTTTTCTTTTTTTTAATGTATTTTTCAGGAATTTCATTATAGAAGGTCTTTTTCCTGATAAGGGTGGAAATATATTGGCGTGACAACTCGTCCTTGCGTTTAGTTTATTTATGCCAACACATAACAATAGCATATCGGAGACAAATTCTCGCTATAAATACAGGCAACGCTCTTGCACTACCTTATCATGCAAATACCACAAGACATTTTTCTTCCCTATTCTTTTTACTTTCCTACGTTACTTAATGTTTAATGTCTCCTTTATGTGTGTGTGGCCCTATTTTCCAGAAATATAAGCATGAAAGATATCGAATACATAGCACTCTTTGCTATACATATGTATTTTTGGAGCCAATGACGCATATAAGTATATTGTAACATATATTTTTTGAACATAAAGGAAAACTTTTTAATTTAAAAATAACACCATACATTTCTTATCACGATTGAGACCAGAGATAAGCGAGTCAAAATAGCTTCGTAGATTTCTAGATCAAGTAAATATGATGTAAAATTTTCACTAAAAGGTCAATTTAAATGAACAATTTGTGAGTGTATTGTATCTATGTATTACAACTAGATATCATCACGTTTGAGGAAAAAATTAATGTGGATAAATGCTGAATAAATATCTTTTTATAAAACAAGAAATCGTATGTGTCACGTTTTAGCAATGTACAACGTGATAAGTATTATTTACTAAGTATGGCCTACCCTTCTTTAATGATTTGCAAATCTCTCATTTATAAATAAGTTTTAAAAATATATTTGGGTAATTTCTATAATGTTCTATATAGAAATGTCCCGAAAGTCATGAAATATATTTTTAAAAAGATTTATTAACAACAACTGTCCTTAAGCATCCAGTATACACATTTTTTTCCACCGACTCTCCCATGCCAGGTGTGTCCCCTCGAAGATCTCGACCGGAATCTCCTTTAAAGCTGTTGTCACAGCCGATTAGATAGCCTCAATGCTGCCAAAACATCGTTTTTCGAGTATTTTTTGATCTTGGGGAACAAAAAGAAGTCTTTTGGAGCGAATTCGGGACTGTAGAGTGGCTGCAGCACCGTTGTCACGTTACGCTTCGCCGACAACTTGGGAAACAGCTTAGCGCACACCTTTCGCACGTTCGATTCTCTCATAATGATGTGATGCACAACGGAATATTTAGAGCGTCATCTAACAGCCGAATACTCATTCAACGGTCAGCATTCAACAACACACACACAAGAGTCACATTTTTATTAGTTTGACTTGTTAATGGCCATCCAGAGAGGGATCATCGTCCACCCCTTCCTTGACTCCTCAAACTTCTTCATCTACTTCATAACTTACACATACGAAAGAGTAGACTCCCTGCAAGCTTGTTTAAGCAATTCATGAATTTTTGTAGCGTTTTTGTGGAGTTTTGTGTAGAACTTGTTCGGCATGACGTGGTGTGAAAACAGGAGTGAACTAAATCAGTCATCCTGACGCAACCGATTCTCGAAGCAGACTGACCTAGGGCGCACTACAAGCTGAGAATTCCGTCCATATAACTCAACACGCCCGAACGTGCTGCGACCTGTCGGGCCGAGGCAAAAAAAATATTTCATGACTTTTGGGACACACCTTGTATATTCATAAAATGCAAAATGATATGGATTCACTGAAGTTGGAGTTGTGAAACCTAAGTATATATAAACTTCAATCATTACTAATAAATAAAAAAAACGTATGTGTGTGTGAGAGAGAGAAAAGAGAGATAGTTGTAATCAGCGTAAGTCTTTGTGTATGTCTATTATCTGATTTTCACAAAGGAAACAGCTATCCAGAGCCAATATATATATTTTTTTACACAGATAGATCTTCACCAGATCTAATCGCATACTAAACCGTTTCTTCGATTTTCGACTCGAGGGGGAATTAGCGGGTCACACATTTTGAACTTTAGAAAGTATAGAGTATGTCAGAAGATCTCGAGTTAGACAACCCACAATACTTCCGTGTATCACAGGTTGCATACATTCCAGTCTTTGTAAAGAATGGACACTTCTGCAAGTTAAAATTAAGGGAACAGAAGTAGTTTCAGCTTTTTAAAAAATTACGCTTCTAAAGGGGGAAGATGACAATTTCTAAAATAAAAACATGAGTCATAAGTCTTTTGACACTAGCAGTTGTTTAATTCTCTATTGACTAGAGTAAGAGTTGCTGATGGATGTAAACAATATGTTATAGTGTGGTTCGTGCAGAACTCGATCGTGAATAACAAAGAGGCGGATCCAGCACGAACTCCTGAGGGAGGAGGCGGTGACAAGTTCCTCCGATGATTTGAAGCCAGGAATTACTACTTAATTAAACAGGTCCGGGCATTTGTAGCAAATGGTGCCTGCATCTTTCGAAAATTTCGTATTTAAGAAGGAAAGAAGAACAATATCTACAATACTCAAATTTTCAGTTTTATACTTACTAAATCTTATTCCCGTGGGGGGAACAGGTAATTTTGCTATATAAATTTTGGGCTACAGTTGTTGATTGGGTGATTTGTTTGTAGTTTCTTTCCATCACTGTGTCTATATGATGGATCACGGGATACGAACCACATGAGCCTACATCTAGAATCAAATCCGAGAGAACTCACCATCACTATTTGCATCATTCTACCGGAACCGAAAGTTGTTGAAATTTACTAGAACTTCCGGTTCCAATATTGATTTCCACAGAACAGTTCATTTCATTTTTAGTTTAGCGTCCCTTTCAGCAGCAAGGCTATATGAGACGTGGACCTACTGATTAACGTGGAATCCGAACCACATGAGCTCCCGCCGGGAATCGAACCCGGTCTCCCACACCAAAGGCGCGTACGCTAACCGCTTAGCCACGGAGAAGCTCTTCCACAGAACAGAAACAGTAAGGGGTTTCAAGAAGCATTTTTCCCCTATCGATTCAGTGTCCCAAGAATAGGTTTCATCTCCTCCAATCAACTTTATTCAAATTAGAAGTGTTTGAAATTGGCCACTTACGGTTTTAACGTTTTCGCTGTAGATCAAGAACGGTAATCGATAGTGACATGCATTTCTTTGAAATCGGTTCAGGGTATCAAGAGAAACATGCCATCACCACCTGCAACACTCTACCAAAACCAAAAATGGTTTAATTGTACTAGTACTTCCAGTTCAAAAAAAAAATGGTACGAGATATCGACAAGCGGTTTCTTGTAATCGATTCAGCGTCCCAAGAATAGGTCCTGTCCCTTATATTCACTTTCTATTCAAACTGGAAGTAGTAAAAATGGATCATTTTCGAATTCGACATAAATCGCTACAGCACAGAAACGATAATAGATAAGCGAAAAGCGTTTCTTCGTAATCGGTTCAATATCTCAAGAGAACATACTGTAACCAACTGAAACATTCTACCGAAACCGGAATTGGTTGAATTTTACTAGTACTTCCGTTCCACTGTTGACTTCTATAAAAAAAGGTAACCTAAGAGACATCAAGAAGCTTTTTTCTTTCTTTCTTTTTTCTTTTTTCTTTTTTTTTTCAATCGATTCAGCATCCCAAGAACAGGTCCCAAATCTTCTGTTAAGCCTCTATTTAAATCGGAAGTGGTAGAAATCAACCGTTCCCGATTTTAATGTTGATCCCCTATAGAACAAAATCAGTAAGAGATAGCAGCAAGTGGATCTTATCAAACGATTCAGCGTTCCAAGTGAACGTACCATCATCATCTGCAACACACTACCAAAACCGAAAATGGTTGGAATTTACCAGTACTTCCGGTTTCAATACTTATTTCCATAGTGTAAAATCGGTCAGGGATATCAAAAAGCTGTTTTTGATATAGATTCAGCGCCCTAAGAACTAGTTTTGTCCCGATTTTTAATTATCTGTTGAAACCGGAAGTGGTGAAAATTGATGATTATTCGATTACAACGCTGATCGCATAATGAATAAAAATAAAAATAGTTAGCGACAAACAGATTTTTGACATGTATTTTGTACCAATAATATGTTTCATCTCTGATTTTATTCTTTCTATTGCAACCAGAAGTAATAGACATTAAATATCATTTCTGGATTTAATGTTAATCTCCATAGAGCAATAGCGAGTAACGGCTTTTTTATACGGTTTCAACGTCCGAAAAACAGAACATATCTTTGGTCTTATTCCCCTATTGCATTTGAGCATTAATTCACACAATTTGAAAGTATACCGAAGTGTCACACTGTGAAATGAAACTCACTTATTTTAAAATGTCTTTCATTAGAATGCATGAATTTTTAAAACAGTACCAACGAAAATATCGCTTATAAATTGTGTGACAATACTAGCTTATTAATTTTTATATCACTAGACGTATGCATGCTTATTAAGTATGTTCATACATACACACATATATACACAACAAAAATATATGTGCGTGTGCGTTCACGTATGAACACAATGCATATATATGTGAGAATACGCATTACATGCCACCTTCAAGTTCCTTTCTTCATTAGCTGAAGACATGTTTGCGCTATTATGGAAATCGAAGCCGGTTAATAAATGCTTGAGTGTGCAGTGAAAAGAAAAGAAAAGAAAAAAAAGAAGAAAAAAGACCAGTCCATCAAGTAAGAAAAAACAAGAAAAAAACGGGGGGAATAAAACAGAATTAGTGGTGAGGCGAGTGATAAACTGTTAATGTGGCCGAAATAATCTATGACTTCCACCATGCTTATGGTCGTCAACTATATATATAATATTACAGATGATACAAAAAAAAAAAAAAAAGAAACAACGTATACTATGAAATAATTACCATAAAGTGAAAAACAAAAACTATTTCCCATGAGATCACCACACAAGGTGACCTGTGATATGGTTCACATAATTTTTCTTCCCTTTGCAAAAATTTCCTCACATAAACACGCAAAGTTTTTTTTCCTCAAACGGAAGAATGTGTTATGTAAAATATAGGTCCATTGCGCGCAAGAGAAGGTGCTTCGATTCCTAACATAAAATTAACTCCTTAGTTTCTCTCTCTCTCTCTCTTTCGAGTTTTCTCTTGTTTTATTGTTTTCAGAAATGCATGTAAAATAGAGCACGCATATATATCTACGATATATTATATATATATATATATATATATATATATATATATATATATATATATATATATATATATATATATATATATATATATATATATATATATATATACTGCTACTAACGTATGTACAGTATATACTACTAATGAAAGTGGATCTATGTACGACACATCTTAGCGCAAACAGAGAATGGATCAGACGATGGCTAAGAAGAAGGAGAAACCTCCTATCGAAAGCATAATGGCTTCTATTCATTTTTTCGTTCGTGACCACTACCTTGTTATCTTAGCTGAATTACAAAAAAATAAAAGAAATTTTATTTAAATCAAAAGGGGGAAAAATATTCCCACCACAATCTTTCAAGTGCGAAGGACGTCTACTTATAAGAGAATATGCTTTATTGTTATTATTGTCTTTCCTTGATAACTACGTATTTTTTATTAGTCTCCATATTTTTTCTTACCTCTCTTTCTTCTTTTTCGTAATTAAAAGTTATATTTTATAAATATATTTATATACACACACACAAATACAAGAGGGAATTTTCCCTTGATTTAGAAACATTTTTGATAATCACTTTTTTGTTTACCTTGACTGGTTGAAAAATTGTTTTTTCTCTTTAACTGTTATTGTTCTCTATAGCATTTTTCGCACATACAGAGAGCTTTCGAAATCAGATAAGTTCTCTATCTCTCTCTCTCTCTTTTTTTTAAAACAAAGATATATATATCTTCAGGGTCACTCAGGGAAATACATATTTACAAATACATTGAACATTTTATATTTTACTACAATACTGCAGGATAAGATTAGAATTGTTGTGTCTAATATCTAAAGTTTGTCTGTGTGTCTGTCTATGTGCGGTCTGAGGACCACACGAGTGGACCGATAGTTACCAAATTTGAGTCACGGGCCTCAGACCAGGACGAAGCGTTTTTTTTTTTTTTTTTGTTGTTTTTTTTTTAAATTTCGAACAAGAGGGATCTCAGGGGAGCGTTTGCCGGGACGACCGATATTAGTGTCGAATTCGTAGTTTTCACAGTCGCTGAGGTCAATGGTGAAGCTCCGATAGCATTAACTTCCAAATTCAAGCCATTTGGCTGCAGGCAGGGGGTCACCGGGGGGAGTGGAGGATACCGAGACATGTAGAAATAATTCAACATGACCGATATTAGTGTCAAATTAATAGTTTTCGTAGTCCCTGAGATCAATGGTGACACTTCCATTAGCGATTACTTTCAAATTCGGCTACCATTGTATGCGGTCCGGGGTTCACCTTTGGGAGGGGGGATATGGAGATATGTAAAAATAATCCAAAATGACCTATATTAGTGTCAAATCCATAGTTTTCCCAGTCGCTGAGATGAATGGAGATACTCCCACAGGCGTTGGCTTCCAAATACAGTCCCCATGCGAAGAATGGGTATTTCAGTTTGTGTAATATTATATAATAAAAGTGATGTGACAACTACAGCAGCTAAAGAGAAGCAAACATTTTATAGGCAGAAAGAGCAATTGAGTTCCAAAGAAATTGATGGATTTAGTTTTTAAAAATATTGTATACACTTTTATCAAAACTTGTACTATTAAAATCATTATTGTTGTGAATTGGAACGGGCACAAAGTGCTACAGAACGTTTGTACTTGGCTCCAAGTGCCACAGAAGGTTGCACATACTCTGATTAGAATGTTTGGTCGTTGTGAATCTGTGGAAATAAGGAGATATCTGATATTATTTTCAGGACTCCCTAAACATGTACTCTTTAATGGATAAATCTTTACTACAGTAATGTGTATTCTTGTTGCTGTGATATGATCTCTCTTTAGTAAGTGAGTAACTCTCTCAGATACGCAAATATATACAAATGACGTATAAATAAAGGAATCGACAAAATTATCAGTGTGTTTATGCTTTGTAGCAGTGAGGTCGCTCTAAGGCAAAACTCTACATTATCGGAACGTAAGAATAGAGACTAATCTTTCACATAATTTGGTGTTACATTATCAATATTGTCTCCATTTATCAACTTGTAGACTACCTAAGAATTATGTAGATGAAAGACATGAACATGAAAAAAAGATGCAGGAACAACAATAGTAGGGTTTGGAGATCTAGTATTGGAGCAGAGGGTTGAAGTGTTTCCTATAGAAAGAGAATGGTTCTTTGAAGGAGATAAACGAAAAAGTACAAAAGCTGATAAATGTATCAGTTTTACGTCTCACAATAATACCCTGTATATTAGAGAAAATGGATGATTAAAGAAAGTTAATAATTAAGAAAGGAATTGATGGAAGAGGATAACGGTAGAATTTCAAGAAAACCCACGTTCTTGATCCTAGAAACCTTCGAAAAGAGAAGAAACTCGATGATTGGTACAGCTCTGTTATGGCTAAATGTTTAGCGTTTGCGCCTTTGAATTCATAGTTTTTTGGAGTCGCTGAGATGAATCAAGTCTAAAGTCCAAGTTTAGTCCTCATTGTCATGAAAGAGGTGAAGGAATAACATTTTCAAAATGACCGGTTCCAGTGTCGAATCCATAGTTTTTGGGATCACTAAGCTGATTGGTGATAGTTCTGATGATATTTAAGCGCAAGTTTAAGCAAAAAGGGACACGGCAACTGATTCAGAAACTGGCAGTGTCAACGCCAAAGGCCCTGCTCTTAATTATTTATTAATTTATTATACTTATATTGACGTGGGCAACGCCAAAGGCGTTATTCTTCATTATTGATTTAATTCACTAATATTGGCAGGGGCAACGCCTAAGGTGTTGCTCGTTGTTATTTACATGATTCACTCATATTAACAGGAGCAACGCCAAAGGCGTTTCTCTTCTTTATTTATTTATTGAACTCATGTTTTTACCTTCAAATATGATTTATTGCATAAACTCTATTCTTCCCGTTCGAGAAACGGACATTTTAACTAGTTTAAATACAAAATGTTATACGAAAATTTCGTGAAATTCGTCGATTTTTAAAAAAATAAAACAGTGGAATTGGTGAACGATAAGACTTTCGCTACCTCCTAGAATGCACAGCAACATTCCTATTCTAGTTTTCACTTTTCAATAATCGGTGAGTTTGCTTTGTTTTTGGTTCAAAAGGTACTGGTTTTCGTGGAAATTATCATTGATCTGGACACACATCAAGCCATTCTGCAGAAACTGATACGTCTTTAGTGCTCTAGTTCGCTCTACATTTTTCACTTTCTTTTCCACCTTTTATTATTATTATTATTAGAAAAAAAAGTGACCAGTAGTGGCTATTATACAATTCTGTCATGGAGCTAGCT
Source organism: Thermobia domestica (assembly GCF_964235325.1). Lineage (NCBI taxonomy): Eukaryota > Metazoa > Arthropoda > Insecta > Zygentoma > Lepismatidae > Thermobia > Thermobia domestica. The sequence goes on from NC_137461.1 coordinate 80,681,027, forward strand.
CATACATCTTAGACCTGTTCGGTAGCGGTAATTAAAACGTTGCGCACAGAGGACATCTGAGGTTTCTGCGATGGTCACGCTATCGTGTGGGCAGCTCGGGAGAAAAAGACTTCACTTCTTAAATTGTACACCATTAATCATTCCCTCCCTCTTTTTTTTTTTCAACCTTTTAACCAAGAACGTCATAAAGGAAAAGAAAGATCAATACTTTCTATGCTGATTTTTTCAGGGGGAAGGAGGAGGAGATTGGTTTTCGTTTAGGGTTAAGCGTGTCAGTCAAGCTAAACACGAAACTTATATATTGCACGTGGAATCCCTCATCAGATATCGAATCTCAGACCTTTTGAATGTAAGCCAAACTTGTATGAGGAGATTTCCATGATGAAGCTGGAATTCAGTTTTTCTTAGCTGAGATGGTCAATGAAAACTTGACCACGATCCACCATTCACCGTGAACCTCGACCCAGTCTGACCCACCACCTACCGTGATTCATTCTGACCCACTAATACCCATCGTCATCAACTTTGATGCATGATCAACACGCTTCTTGTGACTGACTAAAGAGTTTATATTTGTAATAAAATAAGGCTGTGAAATTACCACTAATCGGAGTTTCAATTCCTACGGTCAATCGGTCAAGCACCACTCTAGTTGCAATACAGTGGATCTGACCTTTATGATACAAAATGGTAACGTGCTGGTCATGGGCTATATTACGATTAACTTTAGTTTAATTATCACATATAATTATTTTCTTGTTAAGTTACAGATACTTTTCAGTGGAAAATAGGATGAAATCTGAAAGCCTCAAATCAAGATAAAATAGGTCAACGTAAAAAGAGGTCTAAAATTCGATTGTGTCTCGAAAGCGATGTAATAGACCTAAGTCCTATTGCTATTATTACAATTACAAATATCAATTTCCAAAAGTGCTTGAAGTTCTTTTTTTTTTCACTTAGATATACTCATTTCAGGTAGAAACAAATGAAAAAGCAAGATAAATGGAGGCCTTGAAAGTAAAACGAAGATAAATTCACCAGTGTTCAGAAGATGCTGCTTATAATGCACTGAGCAAGGTGAGTCTGTGGGTCGTAGTGGATCGATGAGTCAGAGTGGGTCATGGTGGGTGGACAGTAGGTCGCAGTGAGTCACGTCCTGCTGACATACGACCCATTGACCCACTCACAAATCTTGATCCACTAATATACTCCATCTCTGTCTGTTAGAATTCATCTTGTAGTAACAGATCTAAATTTTGTGACAGAAATAAGGTGAGAGATCAAAGCAACACTAGTGCTGCACATGCTACGATCAGCGTCGTAACTTAGATTTTTCTGACGGGGGGGGGGGAAGCATTAATACGCGTATTTGGGCCTCCTAGAAAAGTTGTTTTTCTACTTCTTGGGCCCCCTCTTTCCATCTTTCTCTTACTCTATATGGGCCCTCCCGTATGGCAATTAGTTACGCCCCTGGGCCCGTTCCATACATGACAAATTTATTAAGGAGACAATATAGACAAATCTCAAATCCATACGAATAAATATTATTTCCAGGGCCTCTAATGGTAGACATTTTTTTACTGAAATGAGCCCACGACTCATTTTTGTTTTATTTACCTTTTGTGTGCTGTTTAGTTTATGTAATGTAGTGAACCTGTTTGATGCTTCATGTATGATTTCATGTTCGTATGGTATATGGAGTAGGAAAATTTTGTCTTAAAATGCGTCCCCCTCGAAGGGCGGGGAGCTTCTTTGGGGGCAGTTGGCCCCTCCTCTGCCCCCACAAGTTACGACCCTGGCTATGATCGAGACGAGATGAGAAATTTGACAAGTCTCGCGAGCAACACTAGTTCACTCAAGTCTTAGATCTCAAACAGTGTTTTAGCGTTTCACTATTTGTAGTACAAAAACTATTAATTGATAAATAAATTGATTGTATGAAATCAATGAAAAACATTTATCAACGTTTAAACATACACAAGTCATTGCACAATATATTCCAATAACAATAATAAGGATTTAAATGTAACAGCAGACCGTTCGTGAACCTCTTGTGGCACAAAAGAATTCCGAGAATTTCTAAATGAAATTAATAGAAAAAAATAGGTATACGTTTTGAACACAAATTCACAAAACGAGACGATACGAAAAAAAAAAAAAAAGTTTTTTGATTATCGACGCGTGACATGAAAATCTATTGAACACCAAATTATCAGCACGATCCTATGTAATTTTGAAGTTTCTGTTCACTAGAATCCTCCACACATTAACATCTTCTATCAATTTCTACATTTTCCTTCCTATTCCTCTTTATCTCTACCATTTAAATTATTTCTAATTATTTTCATCACTCCGCTCATGTCCTCTCTCCATACAATACAATATTTCATACATACAAATACATAAAAAAAAAAAACTCAGTCTTTCCGTAGTAAATGTGCTCTTGAAGAAGAAGAAGAAGAAGAAGAAGAGAAAAGCCTATTGCAATTTATAGGTCGATGGATGAAGACTTACAAACAGTGGCGGCTCGTGAGGGACGCCACATTGGTCAAGATTATAATTTAATCGCTACAAGCTAAGGGAAGAATACATGAATTAGTAGACCAAGTAAGTTTCCTTCTCTTAGTTTGAAGGGATATAATTTGTGTAATTTTCACCGACGTGACAGCTCCAGCTCTTATATTGACAATAAAGGCTAGTTTTAATATTTGTGCTATCTTGCTTCCTAAGCTAATTAACGTTTGTGTTAAGTATTCTTCAATTTTTCCTTCAAATAAACGAAAATTTTGAGCGGTTGATTTAACCGTCTTCTTCTTCAGACGTATTAGAATCACACTGTGCGACTTATAAGAATGTACTGTTAGTATGTCCATGATTCCACACAATAACTCTTGAACGAAAGCGAAGTTTTGATTTCTGTGTTAGTTAGTTAGTTAGTTAGTTTGTTTGTTTGTTTGACAGCTAGAGTGATTATCTCGTTCGAGTTCAATAATAGAGTCAATCCGTTAATATTTTTACGGACAACGATGACTTTAACGATGGTTATCCATATCTCATTTAAAAATCTACAGCATTCCCTACCGTATATGCAACCCTCACAGTAGCAACGAATGTTGGTTGCCTATAATAAAGGGTAATGTAGAAAAATAGCTATCCATATGGCAAACATGGAACCGCACGCCTTTATCACTATATTGAAAGTTTAAGTCTACCGCTTCAATATTGATCCCCATAGAGGAATAACGGTAACATATAGCTGACACGAATTCTTGATATGAATCCAGGATTGCACAATTAAATATCGTTCTATTAAAACTGGAATGAAAAAAGTCTATTACAAACTCCGGTTTTAACATTGATTCCCATAGAGTCAGAACTATGAGAGGTAGTGTGAAACGGTTTTTGATATAGATTCACCGTCCCACGAACAAGGTCAACCTTTGATCTTAAATTTGATTCCATTTTTGTGCTACTTCGGTTTTAAATAATATAATTTATTTCGTATTTACAGGTTTCCTAGATTGTGTTTTTGTTAAGGTTTAGCTTCTCTTTTCAGCATCTCCCTGGTTCGTTCCTTGGTCAAGTTAGTTTCTGGCGAACAACCTCGTGCCCTTGGATTTTCTCGGATTACTCCCGTTTCCTCCCATATTCTCATTCCACCATTTCTTCCATCATCACTTACTTGCTTAAATCACCCGCCTCCCTTACCCTAAAGGGCATCATTGTGTGACGTTAAACTTAAGAATTGAATTTCATTTTCATTTATTTTGAGTATCGAGGTTATATGACACAGGTAGAAACGAAATCTTTCAGTTTTACGTCTTACGGTTATGCCGGATAGGCTAAAGGAGACGGTGATGATGAGAAATGAATGCAATGGTGGAATGAATAACCCCGAGAAAACTTACACACACACATACGGTGTTTGTCCATCACAAAGTTCACTTGACGCGAGCTGGGATCGAACTAGGGACCTCACGTACAGTCCGCAGCAAAGAACCTGCAACATGAGCATGTAAGTGTATTGTGAAACGACGAAGTATTTTGCTCCAAAATAAGTTTGTAAGGTAAGACACCGAGGTTTATCCTCGCGTGATTCGTTTAGATGTTATGTTGATTCACTGGGCTGTTAGGCGTAGTTTCACAATAAACTTACATGCTCATGTTGCAGATTTTTTGCTGCAGATTGTCCAGAGGTGAACGCTTTACCATTGAGCCACCGCAGCCCGCATATGAACAAGTGACTATAGTTTCAAAATTGAAATTCGAAGCACAGTAACGGTTCAGCGCCCCACCCACGAAGAATCGAGTCCGGAAGTACGTATACCAAAAGTGGCCCCACGCTAGTCAAGAGACTAGCAGGAAGGATTCTTGCTCAGTTTAGTGAACTAACTAATTTAGAGTCTGTAGAGTTAATACACCAAACTGGACAAGAGCAAAATAAACCAAGATTATTGTAACCTTGAACTGCTGTTGTAACCTTGAAGATGATTCGAGCTGCTAAAGAAATTCCAATAAGAGAAATGCTTTGTCATATTGGTAAAACCTGTACTGTACATAAGCCTCTTACGACCGAAACGTTGTTTTAATTGAAATAAGATTCAACAGTGCGTTGAATAATGCCGAGTGCGTTCAAATAGTATTGATAATTAAATTGATGTGCGGTACGTTTGTGAAAATCATATATACGTACATATATATAGACATAGGTATAAGCACACACACATATACATAGAAGTTTGATATTAATATATTTCGCGCAAAACCTGTCTGTCAGCGACATTGAGATTAAGACAAATGATCGATGAAGAAAAGCGGGAATCGCCGCCAAAAGAAAATCGCATAGCAGAAAGAATATGCGAACAATCTCCTCTGAAAACGTTATTTCCCCTGCTAATGGTTTTAGAAAAAAAGCAGCTTTGATTTCAAAGGGCTGAACATGTCAAACGCCTCTGAGTAACAAATGTATTAATATCACTCACACTATCCTTCGCATCCAGATTTCAATGTGAAGCAATGTGTAGCGCTTAGAATCAGAGTCAGTACTGTGATATGAACGTGTTCGTATGACAGAATGTCTATATATAATTTGTATATATGTGTGTGTATGCTTGTGATATCATTACTAACGTATGCTATTATAAGAAATTGTACAGACGGGATTTGGTAGTGGATGCACGGTATACGTAGAACCCATTCCGCCAGTCTTCTATTGTTAAATTTGACAGCTGATGAATGTTTTGGTTTGCTAGAGCTGAATATTGGAAGATCTTGATTATGATGGCATGCAATACCATGGCCGTGACAATATTGGATGCAGATAGGTAATTTTTTTTTCGTTCTTCACTCTCCCTCTCTCAATTTCCTTCTATACTTTGCTCTTCCCCCATTCCCTGTCTTAGTGCCTCAGTCAGCCCCCTTTTACTCCCCCTTCTCTTTTGGCTTCTGTGAAAGCAGAAGTAGAAAGAAAGAAAAAAACAGTAATATCACGCAGTACCATATCATGATTAATCGTTGTGTGAAGAAATGCACATATATATATATATTATATTACATTATATCAGTTGAAAGAAGAGTTTGAAGCAATTTTTCAAATCTTCCTCTTTTCTCTCTCTCTCTCTGGTTCTTCTTAGGTGACTATTTTTAAAGTTATTCAGATGCCAAAGCATTCATCGTATTACTTTTAATTCGTTATTACTTATGTATCTGGGACGTTTCCAGTAACTTTCGTTTTAACGTGATATTTGAATCAAGTATGGTACCCTGTCGTACATTATACAATACAAATTTAAAGCCATTAATAGCCAAATTACATGTTAGGATTTCATAATTCTTTCATCTGTATGTAATTAGTCTTATGCCTACCGATTAATAAAAGTAAAGAAAAATTAATAAAGGTAATAAATAAAGAAAAACAATTGAGAAAGTTTTGTTAATATAAAGAAACTAAGGTTCAGATTTACAGTGATATTAAACGAAAGTAATATTCGACCCTCGGCCGAGACAAGAGTAAACTTAGTAATCAGTCAATATTCATCTGTTTTCACGGTCTTCGTGTATTTACATGACAGAACTCCAAATATAAGTGATATTTCTTTACCATTTATAAGTACAACTAGGAGGAGTGCCTATCTGCACGGGAAGAGTAAGATGCAATAAATGCAAAACAGAAAATCTGAATATTATAGAAATTCTCCACCTTTACTGTTCCAGAAACTAAATTTTCGGAAACACTAAAACATGTATTTGCTCCAGATATAAAGACAGAGAAATTTAAGTATCATTAAAATGGGTCCCTTCTCCGCTAAGAAGCAGTATAGATTTTTGATAATGCTGAAACATGTATTCCCTTATTTTTTAATTAAAAGTTCATATGCTGATTTTCACATCACGATCTTAAGCTTGAAAGAAAGCCGTACGTAGTAGAGGCGAACGAAGTTTTAAAATAGCCTATAGAGGGATTCATACCATTATTTTCTAAACTACAAAAAGAAGATGACTGATTAATGCAAATGAATGAATATGAAAAGAAATGAGAATGTGTGAGGAAGTGGAAGAACCACAAGGAATCACACGAACATGATTTTGTGCATCAAAAACTCATATGGCCTGGAATCGAACCTGGAAATCATAGCACCAAAGGTGAGCGCTCTACTACCGTGTGACCTACTTATTCTTCAACTATAATTAATATCAGTATATTACAATGTCAATACTGGACTTTCCTTATAGAGTATTTCTTGCTACAAGGATACAGCGATAATGTTATTTAGTAATTTTATTTGGTTATTACTTGAATTGTAACTACAAGAAGCACTGTCACGTGTACACCACTTGAAGGAGTTTGGCTAGTGTGGCGTGATATTTTCTTAATTAATATTGAAACCAGATGTGCTAGTAGATTTTGGTTTTAGCAGAGCAGAAAACAGCTTCTCGCTATTTATTATCGGTTTTTACTCTATAGCGTTCAACGTTAAAGCCGGAAGTTTCTGATTTCTGCGACTTCCGGTTTGAATTGAGGGTTAACACAGAAGATGGCACGTATTCTTAGAACGGCTAAATCGAGTCACCTAAAAATACTGCTTCTCGCTACCTCTTATCATTTTTGTTCTGTATATAGATCAATATTCAAACCGAAAGATATAGTCGATTTCTAAATATCTCTTCCGGTTTTAGTACAGAGTTAAGGACGGAGAGGAGATATTTTGCTCCGACGCTTAATTGATTACTTTTCGATATATATGTTACCGTTTTAGCTTTATGGCGATCAACATTGAAACCGGAAATGGTTGATTTTTTACCACTTCCGGTTTGACTATAACCACCATCAATGAACTCAGTTGCAAACATCTGACCCTCTACATCATAAGTAAAATTGATGGTGATCCATCAAGTTCATTAGTTCTTGAGATTCCTTTTCTCCTTGAACGGACAAACAGGACGAATATATAAAGCAGTTTCAGTAAATCAAACTTGTTACAAATTAAATTGCCAAATTTATTTGTCAATTTGTGAATATGCGTAATAATACAAATGGTGCTATGCAAGATATTCCTTCACCAAAGGTGCACTCAAAGGGGTGGGAGTCCACCGGGTCCGAAGCGCAGCCCAGAATTTGCTAACCCAACAAATATTTTTACACTTTCACAGTCAAACAATACTTGTTTAACAGGGAAATGAATGTTGTAGCATAAAAATTTGATCTTACAGTTCATCTGCACTCTTTGTCTTATTAAAAAAGATCCAGTTCTATATTTTTCTCTGAAAATATGAGTGGAAGTATTTTACAATTATTTATCGTCTTTCCGGATGCAGAATAATACCTATTCAATACTACATATGCATAGTGGCTTGTAGCATTGGAGGCTTCTCCCCTAAATGCTTGGACCTCTCTCAACAAAAAATTCTGGATGCGCTCCTGTCCTGCACTAATATTGGCGTGTCAAATCTTCGTTTCGTGTCCTATTGTATCTGTTTGTAGTACTCTGCTGCGGTTCAAAAGAGTTTGTCCACTAGGTTCTCACAATTCTTCTATTCATTGTAGCAATCTGAAATTCATGCAGAAGAGAATAAAAGGAAAAAAATATCAAATTGTTTAATAAAATGAACGTGAACTAAACACCTGTCATTTTTCAAATGATTGCTTTTTAAAAATATTATTATTAATTCAGTTTTTCCTTTCTTTTTCCCATATAAACTATAAAATGAAAATAAAAAATTAAATGACGTAAGCGAAAAAGTATTGTCTTTCACCAAATGACCAAAAAGGATATTCCAAGAACTGAATATCCGTCGTGTTTGTTCTGCAAGCGAAGAGAGCACCTCCGTTCTGTGAATTGTAGGAATACAACAAAATAATATTTGAAAAATAAATCAAGAATTATCTGCAATCTGTTTCTTTCTTTTTTCTTTCTTTCCCTCTCTCACTTTTTGATTTCAGATGCTTTTGTGCTAATGTTCGCTTTTACTTGACAACTTCCTTTCTTTTTTTTTCTATATTTTACTGTCGATCTTCCTTCCGACCATTAACCACCAAGCACCAGCTCCAATCTGTGGAGATTTTTGCGCATATTAACCAATTTTTCACAATAGCAAATTCGTGCTGAATTGTCATTATTTTTATGTCTGCTGATGCATTATTTTTTTATTGTTAAGAAATAGCATTTAATCATGGTGGTTGAGCACCATTTTTTCTTCTCAAAGTAATAATAATAATAATAATAATAATAATAATAATAATAATAATAATAATAATAATAATAATAATAATAATAATAATAATAATAATAGTAACACAGTACACAATTAGAAAGGAAAAGTACTAATTCGAACTTTGGGGGACACCGTCGTCGAGTGGTTACAGCGTTGGACTCACGTCCGTGTGGTCCTGGGTTCGACTCTTCCAGTGCTTGCCAATTTTCAGCGTCGCGAGGCAAACGGGAGTTACGAAAATAAAAGACGTGACGATCACTAGGTCTAGAGACACGGGAGGAGCGCGCTGACCACGTGTTCGTCACTAGGCGGGACGTAGTTCAGCTGGTCGCTAACAGATGGCGTTGGAGCGGGTCAACCCTTTTAGAGCTCCCATGCCAGTGGTTAGTTTAGACCAAGGATGTTATAAAATAGAGGATCTGCCCATACAACAAAATCGTGAAGCCATACGTCACAGCTTCGCCACACCTACTCTGCCCACTCCGCGCCACTAAGATCGCAATGTTTCGAGCCAACAATCATGGCGGAAACGAGAGTAGCCAATCAGACGTGCCGGCTCAGACGATGCTCGGTTGTTTATCGGCTTCATTGAGTTCATATGATGAAGATACGTATGGGCAGATCCTCTATTTATAACATCCTTGGTTTAGACAAAGCAAATTACAAATTAAGTATAGTCAATAAATTTCGATATTGCCATAAAAAATTATTGGTCTTTTCATTGATTCTTTAAAAGTAAATCTTTATCTAATACCGCACTGACACATAGGAAATCAAGTGTCTTATCGTTTTATTTCTTACACTTATACTCTGTATTATGAATGTATTGTATGTAGATAGAACTTACGGAATGGGGACAAATATAAGTAAGCGATCAATAATAATTAAATGGATCACATTGAGGGTTAGGCCTACCAATTGTCCCGAATTAGGCGGGAGAGTCTGGATTTTATAGTGTCCCGAACTTTGTCTAAGAGGCGGGATGCTAAATTTATCCAAAATGCTTTACAAAATATATGACCTAAAATTCTGACAGACATTTATGTAAATTTCGACTCATTGTTGTGTACTTATGACTATCAAAACATCGATATGGTTTTATAGGTAAAAGTTTTCGTATATAGCAGGTATGAAACCACAGCCAATAGTGTTACCTTTATGGCCGGTTCAATGGTTTATAACTTCTGTTCAACTAACCGTCATTAAACTGACGCTACAAATTTTCTGTTTCGTACGCTCTTTTGGTATAATTTTCATTGCAATCTTTTTTTCATGAATATTTCTTTTACCTATTATATAAAAATGAGAGTGACTATGCTTGTGACTTAATAACTCTTGAACCGACCGACTGATCTCAATCAAATTTTCAACATAGACGAGATTCCGGTCTGGGATCGTTTTTTTTATCATTTTGCTTTGACGGTAGAACTTAGAGGAGAGGGATATATATATAAATGAACGAAAATGACCGATATTAGTCTTGAATCTCTGGTTTTAGGGGTAGCTGAGATGAACAGTGATATTTTCGATGCCGTTTAAATCCAAATTCAGCCCTCATTAGTACTACTAAGGCGGGAGGATTGTGACATAAAAAAAGAATTTAAAATGACCGATATTAATGTCGAATTCATAGTTTTTGGAGTCCCTAAGTTGATTGGTGACAATTTTGGTGTCTTTTATATCCAAAATTAAATGTATTCTTCCCGTGCGAGGAACGGGCATTCTGCTAGTTCTTAATAAGCTACTTTGTGTGTACAAATGCGGCTATAGCGAACCGATTATCTGTATATGTCTGATAAGTGTATCTCGGTTTAAGTTTACCAAAAGATGGTAACCGTACTTGCATCTCAGATCTTTTAAGTAGATGCTGTTAAAAATATTTCTACGAAACACGCATTTTATATACAAATATTTTAGACCGATAACGTTAGTTTTATCCGAGCAGTTTAGTGGGGGGCAACATGTAAGTGAAATTACAGCATGTTAAGTATTCTTAGCAGAAATGAAAGACGTATTTAGATAAGTCCTCATGTTATTCATGTTTTATTAATTCTAAACTTACATTAAATGGAAGAAGCAGCTACTGGTAATATTTTTCTTTATAAGAATGGTTGGGTCCTATCACGCTTGAATGCTTCTATCCGGGTGATACTCCTTTTCCCAGCTAACCAAAGATGAATAATTTTACTGACAAGCCAAGCTTTCATCTTCTCTTCTCTGTCCTACACATGAACGTTCCTAGGCCTTCTTTTTTTATACATCCTAAAGCCCAACGGCGATTTTTCAAACATTTCCGATACTGCAGTGATAAGCAAGCTGCGGTAAGGTAGCACAACCGAGCGATTTTGATTGATGAAGGATAAGGCGAGGCCATGACACTGAACATAGTCGCTCTACAGGAGGGTGACGCAACCTTCGATTCTCACAGAGGGCGCTACCCACGTTAAATAAGGTTAATAACGCGGTGCGGGGGACCTTCTTTTTTCTCTCAGAAGCTAGATATGCCAAGTTTCTTCTACAGGAGAACCTTTTTGGTGGATCATCTTTGGCTCCAATGAACTTTTTTTCTTTTTATTTCTTTTCCCTCCCGCTTTGAAACCTTTCAAACTGTCTGATAGACTGACAGACACCCTTGCGGCTTGCCTTCGGTTGCACCTGAAAGGGCACATAGGTAGCTAACAAGTGTCATTGTCAATCCATCTGCTTTGATCGTCCTTTTTGAGTGTATATATGTATTTAGAGCCATACACGTATTTTTATTAGCACATAGAACACAAAACCGTTCCGGTGACTCGTACCATCCAGTTCCAGTTCCAGTTCTGCAGTGAAGCCAAGTACTGTTTTTCCATTATTTTTCTGTTCACTAATTTAGTCACACACTTATATAGTACAATATGCGACAAAAGAAAACACACTTTCAATTTTATCCGCATGTAGATTATATTATACCTAGGTTCAAAGGCATCGATCCACATGTTTTCTTTTATTGATGACATGTTTCGGACTCACAGACGTCCAAGCTCGCGAGTTCTGCTCCAGAGCTCTATAAATTAGCGCAAGCCAATGTAAACACGAGTTCTATATATGGATAACGATCCCGAGCCATTACTAGAGTGTGAGATTGAACTAGCATGAGTCTTATTGAGGACAGCGTGCTCAAACTGGAACGAGTGTATGACGGAGCTTGCACAAACCTCGTTGATATAAGTGAGCTCGAGGCCCATTGATCATAGAAACTCTGAGCCTAAGCGGGCCCAAGTGAGTAGGGATGGGCACAAGTTTTCATTGAAACTCGACTCGACTCGAAACACACATCTTTGTGCTCGACTCGAGAGCTCGGCTCAAAAAATTTCATCCAATTCGACTCCAAACTCGACTCGAATTTGACTCAAGTTTCGAGTCGAATCAAGCCAAAACGAGCCAAATGCTATGTGTAATTTCAAGTACTTTCTTCAGGTATCCCACGTAGACTATATAACTATTATCAATGATACTACTACTACTATAACATTATATTATTATTATTATTATTATTATTATTATTATTATTATTATTATTATTATTATTATTATTATTATTATTATTATTATTATTATTAAAACAACACCGTGTATAAACATGAAACATAAGTGGTTTGTATCTGAATACTAAAAACTGGTTGACTGCTGACCTCGGTAGTCGTGAAGTCTAAAAGGCAAGGACATCGTTCACGAAGTTCTGGGTTTGAGTTCCGAAGAGGCAAGTACGGTATCCGGGCTCGAACCAAAAATCGTTAAAAGGTAGAGGGCACCGGCCACACATGTTCAAAACTGCTTGGTCTGGGTTTAGAGTCCTCAACGGCTCGGCTTACAGCTCATTTCCTTTCGAGCTAAGCTAACAGCTCACCCGCCCAAACCGACAAGAGCTAAAACAAACCGAGCTTATGGCTCACCCCAACCGAGCAGCCTCGAGACGATGGCTCACCTCAGCCGAGTCGGCGCCTCATCTCAACCAAGCCGGCTCGAGCTGTGCGCTCAGTTGAACCGAGCTAAGCCAATTAACATCCCTACACGGTTGTTGGGCTTCTGCTTCGGCTCAAAACTTTCGCCGTGCAAAACTCAGCCTTGGTGGTGAGAACTACAGTATATATTTATGTTCTCACGACATTTGAGGCTGTCTCGTTATAAAAATCCATTGTTGTCTTCTTAATCGAGACGAGGCCTTTCGCTTTCCAGTCTAATCAGACAATGATTTCAAAACGAGTTAAAACGAGCTAAACGAGCGAGCCACTTTTCAAACTCGATTCAACTCGAAATTCGACCTCAAAACAGTGACTCGGCTCGGAATTCGACTAGAGAAAATTACCTTTGACTCGACTCGAAACTCGAGTCCAATTCGCTTCGAGTTTCGAGTCGAGTCGAGTTTTAGCTCGACACGTGCCCATCCTTACAGGTGAGCTCTGATTGTAAAATTGAATATTCGAGTTTGATGTTGAGAAAGGGCCTTAAAATTTTACTTAGTCCTGTTCCTTGCAATCAACATCTCTTCCTATTGCATTTGACGCACGAATAACTTAAGTAATCGTCTAAGTGGCATTATTGCTTTCATACAACATACCAATACGTGATTTGCGGATCATTTGTTGAGATAGTTCTAATCTTTGCATACAGAAGTCAATTTCAGTACTGCAGAACCTCAAGTTCCGTCAAAGTTTGTTCTATATTATTGGTGGTTTCTTGGTCTTTAGGAAGAAAACTGCTGCTAATTACTCTTTTTGAGAAATATTCCTAATTATAATTGACAATATTACGAGCAATGTTGCTTACTAGCAACACATGATTTGCTACATGATTAGCTATTTTAGGGTAATGTTGCTTGGTAATAAAAAATCGCCCACTTTGTATCCAAAATACAAAAATAGATTAAAAATTCGAAATTATGGTCAGGAAAACGTTTCAACTATAAACACAAACTTTTTTGTTTACGGGAAAATTCTTAATGCTTCTAAATAAAATAATTAAATTCTAAATGAAAAAGACCTACCTTGTCTAAAATATTTTCGTATTCATTTAGTTTTCTGTATTTGATCCACAACAGTAGAATTCATCAACGGTGTTAGAATAACGAAGAATATTTCGGGTAAATAAGTGCAAAAAATGGGCACTCGGGCTATCCGCGAAAGATAATTTTGGCTAAATTACGAAACAAGTACATTGACAGACAGGAGCTGAGACTGCCTCATCTCGAAATGATGTCATGAATGACATGATATCGTCGCTTCGAAAAAGCATGTTCACTTCTATTGGAAGAATTCTGACCCGTCTCGTAAATATCGTCACGAAAATGCTGTACCGTCTCGTCTCGTACACAACCTCAACTAAGATTCAGTTCTGTTCGAAATGTAGCAGAACGAAAACTGAGCAAATACTGAAATCTTCTTACTTACGTCCAAGGGCGCCCATGTTGTGGTTTCCAAAGGGGAGGGGCAAGCATAAGCAACGTTTCAAATATAGTTTCAAATTTTGCTGTAACTAATGTAAAAATTCTATTAGGTTTTCGATATTCCCAAGTACAATTTCCTCTTAAGGGGGGCGAGCGCCCCTCCTTGCCCTCCCCCTTCCCCGTGATGGGCGCCCTTGCTTACGTCCTAAGAAAGCAAAAGCGTTACAGATTCATGACTTGTTATTCCGATTCCAGTTACACTGAACGAATCTTTTCTGAATAGTTATCTATAGCAAGGTGATTAACGAACGAGACAAAATAGGCACAAAAAAAAGTAAATTTTTTAAAACAAAAGTAGTAATAAAACAACAACAAAAAGAAAAGAAAAAATATAAACCGGAGATTTGAATTATGTTGGTAGCCGTCCATTTTTATACTTTTTTATTTTTATTTTTCTGGTTCCATACTGGACGCTATCGACTGTGAAGCGCGGCACAAATGCTTGATTAGTGACGCCAGTCAAACGGTTGGATGCTTAGAAGAGTCTTCATCATTTACCTGGTCTTAAAGGTCGCTTGGGCAATTCGTATCGTATAGACGGTCGGCGTTTTCTCAACTCCTCCCTCTGGACTGTTGAAAACCGATCAGCAAGTGCGCTCTGGGCGAATCGGCCGGAGAAAGAAATCAATCGAAGGTGATCATTCGCTCTTCCGAACTCTTTTGCTGCCTTTTTCGAGCCTGCGCGATAAACGGGTAAAACCCTTTCTTCAAGAAGAAAAAAATAACATTTTTTTCCACATACGATTTGAAAATATCACAGTCAATTGAAATACTTATCATCCAGATAACAACATACGAATTTAGATCAATAATAATAACAACGCAATAAATGTACTATTATGTTAAAATTCATTCAAGAGTTACTGCAGATTGGTCGTTCCCAACAAGACAAAAATAAATAAATAAATAAATAAATAAATAAAATAAATAATAAAAAGTTATTTGTGTTCTCGTTTTTGATAGATGTTTGTGTTAAATCTAGTAATACGAGAACATTCTATTTTCACTGCTTTCTCAATGAATAAGGAAATAATAGTTGTAAAATATTGTTGGTCATAGCCAAAATCGTGGGCAAGATTACCTGAACCAAACGGGAGGATAAGATAAAATCAATGAATAATACTGAATTCGAAGTATCTATATAAACGAGTACTAACCTATACTAAATGGGTAACAGGAGAGCCTTTCGAGCTGCATTGAGAAAACGTTATCGAGATAGCGATATATTGAACAAATATACGGAATCCATATGTTTACTACGGAAATCTATACGGAACATACGTTATCCATATGCTACATACGCACTGCCCTTTTCTCTCTTAGATGTTACATCGTGCCACTGCAGGATGTCCGACATCTAATAGTCTTCCTTATATTCCATACGTCACCTATATGTTATATACTTTCATCTGTATGTGAGATCCTGACTGCCTATATATACACATTTCTTTGCTTCATACGGAAAGTACGTGTAAAACATACGTTTTCAGTTATACGTTTGCTGCAGGTGTTACATAGGATTGTACGTTAAGTCCAAAAACTACATTACTTACGCATGCTACCTACGTTTTTAAGTACGCCCCATAAATTTATCTCGTGCACTTTCTCGGTCCATATGAACTTTTGCTCTTATTTTGAAATGAAGAATTGCCTCTAGGTTTCTTATTGTCCACACAACAGACTCCCAACTATCAGTATACACATTATATCTAATAACATACTGTATGTTTGTCATGACATATTACTAAGTACGTTTGTCCACTAAACAAAGAAGAAAAATGCTACGACACTACGTCGTACGTCAATAAACAAAATATGCTGCTGCTGTGCGGGAAACACAGTTTGCTTTCTGTTATCCGAATGAGGAATGCTTGCGAATTGTATGATTTAAACTGTATCCAATTAAGCAAAACGTACACATAAATGTACAGCTTTTCATGAGCTTCTACTGTGTTTATAACATTTTTCCTAACTAACTACCGTATTTATGCAACACTATCCTAATCTTTAGGATTATAGGCAAAAAACTAATACCCCCGATGTCTCCCCACTGCTCTAGGTGCACGCGTTCCCGGGTTCGATTCCAGATGGGAGAGCACTGAAATTTCAACCATTACGGTGGTTCGGATTTCATCTTTAGCTGTAGATTCACGCCTCGTATACCTCGATGCTGGACGCAAACTCGAATTCAATCCAATCTATACCTCATGGACAAATGAAGTTGTGTTTTGTAGGGTAGATCTTGCCAAAGTATTTTGTACCGAGGGCTTTCATTTGATAGGGATAATTATTCCCGATGATTACCTCCACTCAAGTTGCTGTGTTGCTTGTTCTTATATACGAGGGCCATTCGGAAAGTAACCTCCGATTGATTAAAAAGAGAAACACCAAAGTAAATAAGAATTTATTACATACAAATTTGAAAACTACTTCTTTGCTCCATTTTTCAAACATTCAAGCACTTATATCCCTGTACTAGATTAGAAATTCCATCAGCATAAAAATCTCTCGCTTGTGCCTTAAGCCAGTCTGTAACCCCTCTTTCAGCTCGCGCCTGTGCCTTGAGCTAGCATAACCTCTGTGTCAATACGTCATATAACACAATCCTGAAAATTTGTGGAAATTCATCGGAAAGGTACGAGATTGAGAAACGTTGATTTTCACCAACTTTTCCATCAATTTTCTGAACAAGTTCATCAGAAAGCACTGATAGCCTGCAACTCCTCTCTCTGTCATGAATGTTTATTCGTTCACTTTTAAATGAACGAACCCATTCACGAACAACACCTTCACTCATCACATTTGGTCCATACACGGCAAACCGCGCACTTGGTGGGGATTTCTACTGGAACACACATTTTGAGATGCTACTAAAGTGGAACTAGTGATCAGACAACCTTCTCTTTACTACGGCTGGATGCGCACATCTATGCAAAGATGATAACGCTGCTCCCACTACTTCACGCACAGTGACCAATTGGAGGTTACTTTTCGAACACGCCTCGTAGTTATTTTTTTAATCATAAATTGCAGATAATTTTGAAGAGAAATCAAACTCTGGTTTAAAAAAAAGCAGAAATAATGTCATTAACAATCATTTTATCATCCTCCAACTAAAAGTTGTCTGGCCGGCCATACCCTTATGAACTGTAGGCTGCATCGTCCGGGAGCTTAATTTAATTTAATCCATACAGAAACAGTAATCAAAAAAATCCTATACATCTAAACTCCAGTATTTTTCTTTGTTTTCTAGATCCTTCTTTCAAAAAAGCTGGATATATAAGGCGAAAAAATAGAGGAAAAGAGAAAGTCCTTTTAAGCAAATTCATTTAAAGAAATTAACCTCCTATTCTGGAAGAAAATGCGAAACACTTAACGAAAGGGAAATAATGAAGCAAGGCATAAAATTAATAATTTAGCTGTAATGAATGTTCATGATTGAAGAATTTGATTTTTCTCTAAGCAGACAGCAAACTTCGTACTTCATTTTTATTTTCTAATCTTTTCTTTTTCTCCTTTCTTTCCTTTCTTCTTCTTCTTCTTCTTGTTACTTCCAGAATTTGATAGTCTCTCCATTATTCTATCCTTTTTTTCATTAATGTTTTTTCTTCTCTCTTTCGCCTTCAAACTTTTCTTTTTTTTCTTTAGCGAACTAGATTGCTGTAATCAAATAAAGAAAATTTCCAGGAATTTACTATCCATTAAGAGTACTAACAATTGTACAGGAAGAAAAAAAAACATATTGTTTTTCGCTCTTGCAACAACATGGCTCCTTTATTGCAATGCAGCTTTATCTTTCTTTTTTAAGATCGACCTATATAGATATTTCTTTAGGAACTCTTTCCTGCATTTACAACAAATGTTAAAAGATAACATTAACTGTCATGTGCTATTCAAGTACTTATTTTCGTACAGATTAAGAACACGGGCTCAAATTCATACAAGTTTCAAAATTTGTGAAGCAGGGGCGTCATTTGGGGGGGGGGCACGAAAGAGCAATTTTCCCCTCAAGAATTTGAGGAATACATATACTTTAATCGATTCTCTACTAATATACTAGTAGTAAACGTGAAAGTCTTATGTCGGTGGTGCTCTTGCTCCCCTCAAACAAAGTCTGAAATGACGCCCTTGTTGTGAAATATTACCCTAACGGCTCCTATCTTCTTTGTCATTAGCATATGCTCACATTCTCACTTGGCACACGTAAAGTTGAAGAGCACCACTGTAAATAATTGTTCAAAAATTGCATTTCTTTCACTAATCGTCTTCTAATGTCTTCTACGTTCTTACATTCTTGGCGCCTGTCCACCAACTGGGTATGCTGCCAGCTTATATGGCATAAGTAATTTATACACTGAGAAAATTATGTGACATACGTAAAAACGTAGGTTACAAGTTTAAATCCTGTACTTTTTCAACTTAACGTACAGCAAATGTATAACTGAAAACGTATATTTTATACGTACTTTACGTATAAGTGTTCCGAGAAAACGTACGGATGAAAGAACTGTATATAGGTGGGCAGGATCTCACATACAGATAGACGTACGTAACATATAGCTGACGTATGTAATATACGGAAGATTGTTGAATGTCAGACATCCTGCAACAGCATAATGTAAAATCTAATGGTAATGCGTATTTAGCATATGAATAACATATGCCCCGTACTGATTTCTGCAGTAAATATAAGGATTCCGTATATTTGTACAATATACCACTGTCCGCATAACTGATTTTTCTCACAAGGAGACTTATGGAAGTGTCACTCACCGATTTAAATGAAACTGTGCATACTTGTAGAACATCGAAAAATAATCGACACGTATTTTTGTATTTCGGCTATGGTGTGGGTTTAAGGGTAGATTTCAACGATAGGGGTTGTCTCCAAGTAGAGATAGAAAACAATCATTTAATGTAGAAGAAAACAACCACCAGGGGGTTTTGGAACAGCTGAAGCAGAATCTGGCGTTAAAATTACAAAATTCAAAATGGCGGATCCAATATGCTGATTACAATTACAAAAATCTTCTGGTTTAAAATGCTCTGTAGTTAGGCAAGAATAATCATAGTTTGCAGGTGTTACTGTGAGAAGGTTGCTGACCGATTTGAAACCACTTTCTGTATGCATTTTTGTACGATTTGTTTACAGGTATTTCCGTAATAAGTGTGCATGGTGTAAACGATGTTTATACATCACACACTTTTTTGCACGAATATCATTACTGTAAAACGTTTTCTCGATAAATTCATAATTATAACAATTGAGGATATATGAAGTTCTGACGTAGTGAGAGGCGAGACGACTCACTTTAAATAAATACACCAACTAGTGAGAGGCAAAATAACTCACTTTCAATAAGCACCCCGATTAGTGAGAGACGACGGACTCATTATAAATAAGCACCCCTATTAGTAAGAGGCACAAAGACGCACTCCAATCAAGCATCCCGTTAAAGTACGTACAGAAAGGGATTTCAAATTGGTCAGTAATCTTCTCGCAGTAACCCCTGCGAACTATGATTATTCTTGCCTAACTACAGAGCATTTCGAACCAGAAGACTTTTTGTAATTGTAATCACCTGGATCCGCCATTTTGAATTTTGTAATTTTGACGTCAGATTGTGCATAAGCCTTTCCGAAACCCTCCTGGCAATATGTTTTCTTCTACATTAAATGACTGTTTTCTGTCTATGCTTGGAGACCACTCCTACCGTTCAAAAGGTGGTTTCTACCCTTAAACCTGCACCATTGCAGATATTAAAAAAATACATGTCGATTATTTTTCGATGTTCTACAAGAATGCAAAGTTTCATTCCAATCGGTGAGTGGCACTTCCGTAAGATTCCTTGTCAGTGTATGCCATGAAAACGACAAATGCGTAAAAGCACACCCCCAACATGTGTTAGGTTGTCATTACTATGTTTACCTCTTTTACCCGGTTACGTTCTCTTTTTTGGTCTTTAAAAATTGTCCAGGCTGGATTTTAAAGAAATGGGGAAATATCCTCTTTTAGGGAGATACACTCGGATGCTTCAA
This sequence comes from Thermobia domestica, assembly GCF_964235325.1. Taxonomy (NCBI): domain Eukaryota; kingdom Metazoa; phylum Arthropoda; class Insecta; order Zygentoma; family Lepismatidae; genus Thermobia; species Thermobia domestica. Next base: position 80,701,260 of record NC_137461.1, read on the forward strand.
CTTCAAGATTCCTGAATGTATTGGAAATAATTGTCGATGTTAATGCAGTTGTAATGATCAATTTCGAAGGAAGCTCAACACATCCAACTGTAAGCGAGAAAGGAGAAATACTTAACATTTCAGTAATCAGTATTATAGTTGCATTAATTATATCGCCGAGTGGTATCGTCCAAGGTGCTTCCGTATAATCAGGCGCATTAGCGACGGTGGGTATGTGCCTAAAGCAAGACAAACTCGAAAACAAATCAACATGTGCTAGGTGGTCTGCACCGAATAAGTCGACTGTGATGGCGTTGCTCAAACATTCCACGGAGTTTATGAGCAGTCTCAGCACAACATTAACCACATTTGTGATAAGTTTTCACTATGACAACATGCTGTTTTATAGTGAAGCGCTGCATTTCTACCCGTACAAAAAACAAATGACGATCATGCGCTAATCCGGCACCCTGTGACTACTAACCACAAAGACAATAGATGGAAATCGTGTTATGTTCAGTGCTGCCAACTTACTAGAACAGAAATGACGAGCATTTCTTTATGGGACAACCTTTATTATAGAATTTGTTCTGGGGAAAATTTACAACATCGACATGTTTACAATACCTAAAATTATAACAGCTTTTAGAACAATTCACAATTCAAATTAGCATCGCTATGCATTTAATAGAAGTAAGTCAGGTAAAAGTGTTCGATACGCAAGTGCACGAAAGCTCCTCATCTCTACGACGAGTACGCGATAAATATCTCTGTCTATTACCCAAAAAAGATGACACAAAATAGAACTTGTGTTGAATATAAGTTCATGATTCTGGAAAAATTGGCGTCGAATAAAGAAGAGTGCAATAAAAAAGAAAAACCTTGAATTTCTCATGAGCGGTGGGTGGTTTGTTAGTTACCTTGTCCACAACACCAGTGGTGGATCAAGAAGATAAAAACTGGGGGGACAACCAGAACCCAGACTATGATAAGTATATGAGTTTACTATAAACTTTCAAAATATATAAATAGCTTAAATTATTTTTGCCGATTAAAAAACTGGGGGCCTATACTCTTCGTTCTCGGGTTAGTTCCGCCACTGCACAACACACTCAAATGATCTGGCATCGAACTTATGACCTCTCTTAAGCATCAAAGGTGAGCTCTCTGCCACCTAATCACCGTATCCTTCAATTAAAAAAGGGTACCATTCGGGGTCTTTATGAGACGTTCTATCCTTTTCTCATGTATCTTGAGCAATATTTCGTATATGGTGTTTTCTTCTTTCAGCTGGAAATTGTTTCTGCCTAGAATAAATTCCAACATTTATTCACATATGGTATTAATACTTGTATATTTTTAGAAAAATCCTTGAAACGGTTTTTATAAGATCTTTTCTATAGTTTAGCATAAACAGCAAGAACAAGAGCGTAAAAACTATATTGTTACGTAATGAAATTGAGGCACAAAATAAAAAGTGTAAGAATATATACACCTAGGTAGTAAAAACAATGAAAACTCGAAAAAAAATACATTGTTTTTTTATTAAACTATATTTTCAAGGAACACTACTGGTGATACGATTACATGTTCCATATAAATACATATTGTAGTAACATCGCGTGAGAACTTAGTTCGCACAGGAAAAAAACTGTGTGTGTGTGTGAGAGAAAGAGTACCCTTGAGGTAATGACCAGATGGAAACAGACAACACAACACCAATTTAATTTCAAGGAAGCAAAAAGAGCTTCATTATATTGTACATATCTATTCCAAATATTTTTTTTTTTCTAGATGAAGGGATATTTCCGAAGAGCAAACTCTTGAAACTAAAGAAAATGAAAAAAAAAAAAAAAACACGACGGAGAGGAAAGATGAGGTGAAGAATGCCGAGTATAATAAAGAGAGAAAGAGAAAGAGAGGAAGAGAAGGAAGAATGCAATAGGTAACACATTGATGAAGTATCCTTACTACACATTAATTATGCAAGTGAGGGTTGAGGGGGGTCTTGTTCGTCTTATTATTTTTATCGGTACCTTCTTTTTGTTACAGTATACAGCCAGGTGCGTTCGTGCAGTTCAAAGGGCTTTCCACTCATTCGAATATCCATCCACATTTTCTACCATATGTAAAACAGTGGCTGTATGAGATCCGAAGCTTAAAAAGAATAACGAATGACCGACCTATACGACGATCGCTGAACTGAAAAAAAAAAGTGTCGTTGTCACATTTCAAGGAGAAGGAGGGGGGGGGATTGTGTTAAAAAGATGCAACCTTTTTCAGTAGCTATCATTTAGAATTCTTTGAGCCTAAGAGAGGGCATCATTCAGATGTGAGACATATCTAATAGCCTAATACAAAGCAGGAGGAAGGGGGAGGGGGCTACAGATTCGTCAAGGACCAAGTGGGTAGTGTGGCTGATGAGTGTTACCGATGATCAATATGATAGTTATCATCCTTCTCATAATCAAAGATCGGCGTTCTATTTTTTTTTTTTTTTTTTATTTCTTTATATGCATATTTCCCTTTAGCATTTTTTGTCCCTATGTAGAAGGATTCTTTGTGTCCTGTGGTGCTGTTTTCTCCGGTATGCTTCAGTTCTCAAGATCTATCTTCAGTTCTTCCTCATTCATTCATTTATTCATTCCGTTCTTTCTTTCTTTCTTTTTCTCTCTCTCTGTTCTTTGATTTCACGTTCCCTTTTTTATTACTTGTCATTTCGTTCGTTCTTTGGCGCTCCTGTTTTTTTCTTTTTCTATTTTTTTTTTTTATTATTTTGCTCGTCTTTTCTCTTTCTTTAGGGATGAAACGTAATGGTTCATCACATATGCATAACAAAGAAGCGAAGGTCCTATAACTAACCAACCCAATCCCAACAATCACTTTTTTCCGTTACTGTATCATCTATTCGTTTCTCTCTCTCTGTGTCTCTCATTTTCCTTTCTTCTTGTCTCTTCTCTTTATACTTTCTTAGTTACTCTATTCTCTTTATGATGCTTTAGTATCAATGTTGCCAGTTACAAAATTTGTTTGATCTTTTTTTAAAAAAAAAATCTCTTATATTTATGGATTGTTTAATCTTTTTAGCATTTATGACATAATGGTCAATAGTGGACAACGTGTTTGTGTTTTTTTCTCGTTTGTTTGTGTACGCCGTTTCTTCTCATATGTTTTTAAGGAGTTCAGTTTATCGCAACTCCTTTATGTATGTATTTATCTTGTCTGTCTGCCCGTCAGGGAGACAAAAGAATCTCAAGAATAGGGATGCGCACGAGACGAGTCGAGACAGGATTTTCCTGACAAAATTCGAGTCGAGACACGGCTCTTCCAATAGAAAAATATACATTTTTCGAGTCGAGACAACACTTTTACAGCACATTTTCGAGACGAGACAAACACAAATCTTGTCTCGTACACATCCCAACTCAAGAATTACTGGATAGATCAGTATCAATCTTGACCAGGATGTAAAGAGTCATGTTGAATTGAGTTTGAGTTTAGCGTCCCTTTCAGCAGCGAGGCTATATGAGATGTGGACCTGCTTACTGTCGTGGAATCCGAACCACATGAACCCGAGTCTGCCAGGTTAAAGGTGCGTATGTTAACCGTTTAGCCACGAAATAGTTCATATAAAGAATCAAAACTTAGGCATGGAGTTCATTGATGCAGGTGATATACAAACCGGAAGTAGAGGGAGCATGGTGTCTCAGTGGTAGAGCTCCTACCTCTGGAGTGTGTGGTCCCTGGTTCGATCCCCGGGCAAGTAAGTTTGTGATTTGATTTGATTTTTTAGTTTAGCATCCCTTTTAGCAGCGAGGCTATATGAGACGAGGGCCTACAGCTTAACCATATGAGCTCTCACCAGGAATAGAACCCGGGTCTCCCACGCCATAGGCGCGTACGCTAACACACTTAGCCACGAGGTAGCTCCAAGTAATTTTGTGGTGGACAACACTGTGTCTATGGGTTTTATCGGGCTTTCCTCCCACATTTTCATTTTACCAATTCTTCTATCATCATTCACTAGCCTTAATCCTCCATCTCTCTCAGCCTAAAGGGCATAAACGTAGGACGTTAAATTAAAAGAAAGATTTCAAAACCGGAAGTGGTAGAAATGAATCATTTCCGGTTCTTCGGTTGATCACTATAGAGCGAAATTGAAAATAGATAGCAAGAAACTGTTTTTCGCAATCGATTAAGTGTTCTAGAAATGTATTTCATATCTATCCTTAAGTCTATACTAAAATCGAGAATGATAGAAATCCACTATAACTTCCGGTTTTCATATTGATCAACACAGAGAAAAAAATATAGAAGATAGCCAGAAGTTATTTTCTTCCGGAATCGATTTAGTATTCTAAAAATAGAAATCATCTTCTTTCTTAACGCTCTATTCAATCCAGAATTGGCAGAAATGAGCTAGACCCTACTAACGGTTTCAACATTGATCGCTATATAGTAAAAACGATAATAGATAGCCAGACTCATTTTCTGTAATTAATTAAACGCCCCAGAAATACATTCCATCTCTATTCTAATTTCTCCACTAAAACCGAAAATAGTACAAATTTACTACCACTTCCGGTTCAAGTATTAATTTAGAAACTATCATGTGATGTTAACGTGTTGTACACGTGGCACTGTTACTTTGTTATAAAAAAATAGTAAATCTTCAAGTACCTTTCGAATATTAGAATATTAGAATTCGTCGGGCAAGTTGGCTCTGAGGTACAGTTCCTATAATAAGCATTTCTTCAAACAGTTGTAAGGATAATTCTAATATCTAACTAATGACAACCAATTTTAAGAGTTAGTGAACGAGATGTTTTAGTCATAGTAAAGTTTCAACCTGGAAATTATGAGTATCGAAAGACAGTATTCTAACCAAATGACTCCCTTTAATAAAACTCCACTTATGGGCACTTCATGAAATAGTGAAAACTTAAATCTAATTTTTTTTAAAAAAAATGCGTTGTATACCGTATCTATCAGGCTCTTGAATACGAATATACAGATGAAAACCTTATTTTCAGTATGAAATAGGCATTGAATATTTTCGAAAACTTCGTTTGTATAGCCCACTGATTAGGATGGAAAATTATTAGCCTGTTTTCTTTTATATGAACTCGAAGTTTAATAGTTTAATTTTAATGATCTCTTCTTCAAATTTATTTAAACACGTTTTATTGTATAGTAGCTGAAATACCTGTTCTTTGCACGGAGAGGATATGGTTCATGAAAAAAAAAAAAAAACCGAAAGCTGAAAGAAAGTGAAATAAAAAAAGAAGAGCAACGCCTTCGTGATTTCCTCTGTCAACATCAATAACGAAGAGCAGCATCCTCTAATGTTATGTAACCAGCATAACAATATCTATTGTTGGTTGCATACAGGCAAGGCGTTCTTAGAAACAGTCATGAAACGTGCATAGATTTTGATCCCCTGTCAATACCCCTTCGAGCCGAAAATCTGGAAAACGGCTTTGTACACGATTAGCTCTGGTTAAAGATCTATTTATATTCAAAATTTGGTTGCTCTAGGTGACTCATTTCTATACGAGACGCTAATGACCTTTCGTTATTATTATTATTATTATTATTAAAAACACTTTTAATATTAATAATCAAATTTATGAATAATAGAAATTCATTTTGGAAAAGGAAGACATTTAATTGGTTTTGAAGGATACACCAATAAAGTCAAATAATTATAAAATTCCAGTTTCATTCAAAGAAAAAGGAAAAATAATTTCCTATATCAACGGCTTTAAAAATATAATATTAACGTGGGTATTCAATGCTGTTAAATTTTAAACTTAAAAAAAAAAAAAAAAAAAAAAGAATATTCATTAAACTCAACCTATCAGACCTTTGGACATGAACAAATAGATATAAACCTGATTTCCAGTATGTAATGGTATTCACAAAGTGTTTAAATCCATTTTAAAATCATATTTTTCATTAACTCAAAACGAAAACAGACGATTATCAATCAAATGGTTTCCAGTTTCACTCAAAGAAAACGGAAATATAATTTCCCATATCAATCAATGGCTTAGCAAATACAACAATAACGTAGGTATTCAACGCTGTTAAATTTAAAATTTTAAAAAAATATTCGTTAAACACTAGCTATCAGGCCCTTAAATATGGATAAATAGACAAACTGCCAGATTTTCAGTATGTAGTGGCGGTCACTACATGTTTAATCTCTTTTAAAACTTGAATTTGATATCTCCCATCAACCCAAAACGAAAAAAGAGACGATTATCTATCAAACTATTTCTGGCTACACTGTTGTTTATAAAGGGAGAATATTTATATCTAAACTTTGAAAGTATGTTAGAAAAAAAAAGAGAGAAAGAACATCTTTTCCCTCTACTCCTGTGTCTCCTATTCGCTATGTCCCAGATTAAAAAAAAAATCATATAAAAGAAGGAACGATATCCCCTCAAATTAAATTGGCACCGTATAAGCTTTACTCTTTAGCAGCAGTCCTCAAGATAGATATATGCATACCGCATCGCACCCATTGGAAAATTTGCATATGAGTTGATAGGGAGCGACGATTGTCGCTTCTTCACGCACGTAAATCATTCCTCTCAATGGAGACTGAGAGAAATATATGAATATACAAACTCTTGGGATGTCTTCTTGAATCAGTACCATATAAGCATTTCAGTTCAAAAGAAAGAAGCGATTGGTAGGTATTTTTTTTTCTTTGCCCCCTTTATTTCATGTGTCCCAGCCTTCCTCTCATCTACATAGGGTTGCTTATGATAGTGACGTCATTCATAATTTGCATTTTATTCGTAACTATGCAGTACTACATAAAGCTTGTTATAATTTAAGATAATACAATATTTCATACAATTTTTCTTTCAACGGCAAAGAAAGTCCATTTTCAAACAGAAGTGACAAATAGCATAACTCAATTGTAAAAATTCCATGTTAAAATTAATTCGCACAAAGTTGTCAACCAAATTAAATATATACATATATATACTAGCAGAATACCCGTTCTTCGGGGACTGAATTTGGAACAGCACTAATGGGGGCTGAATTTGGATTTAAACGGCATCGGAAGTGTCACTGTTCATCTCAGCGACTCCAAAAACTATGGATTCGACATTAATATCGATCATTTTTAAATATATCTCCCTTCTCCCTCCCCTAAATTGCACCGTCAAAGTGAAATGATAATAACCATCCCAGGCCAGAACCTCACCTATGTGGCAAATTTGATCGAGATCTGTCAGGTGGTTCAAGAGTTATTAAGTCACAAACATAGTGACTTTCATTTTTATCTATGTAGACTAGTCTTCGGCTAGATGGGGGCTTCGCCCCCAGACCCCCAGGTTTGTTCGGCCCACAGCCTCACATCTCTTACGTATCAGCCTTTCCATCAACAGTGAATTTCGTGCATTTGTTCTTCATATTTCCTGAATTTGCCCAGCTGGAGGCTTCGCCCCCACACCTCCGCCTTTGCCCAGACTACGGTATCACACCTCTTCGACCCACAATTTTACTGAATTTCAAGTTCTTTTTCCCTATTTCAACTATTTAAAAGAAGATTAAGTATCCCAAGAAAACACCTATTTAAATAACATGGGGATTTCTTCATCCCCCTTTAGACCCCCTAAAAATTAAAAATATTAACTTTTTGTTAATTTTCCTGTAGGTTAGTCCCGGAAGGCTACAACCATGCCAAATTTTGTCATTGTAATTCTGCCGGAAGTGCCTAAACATTTTGGGGTATAGAAGACGTCCCATATAAATAACATGGGAATGATTTTTACTTCCCCATAAAACAACCCTAAAGTTAGACTTTTTTTTTTATTTTTGGTGACTTACTTATGTAACGCTAACGAAAACATACAAGCATACTGAATTTCACGTTTATGTTCCAATTCCAAGTACCTAATGAGATTATAGGTTAAAAAAAAAAAAAAAAAAAAAAAAAGAGCCTATTTAAATAACATACAGAATTTCTTAATCTTCCCTTTAGATCTCTTAAAAATTAAAAGTATTCACTTTTGGCAATTTTTCTGTCGGTTAGTCCCAAAAAACTACAATCATGTCAAATTTAATCATTATAGCCCTACAGGAAGTGCCCAATAATTTTGGGGTGTAAAGGGTGTCCCATATAAATAACATGGGAAAGATTTTTCAGTTCCACATTAAACCACTCTAAACTTGAAAATTTTTATTTTTACTGATTTACTTATATAATGCTAACGCAAACGTACAAGCATACCGAATTTCAAGTTTTTATTCTAATTCTAAGAACCTAAAACATGAGATTATGGGTAAAAAAAGACCCATTTAAATAACATGGGGAAATTCTTCATCCCCCCCTTAAGATTCCCTGAAAATTAAAATATTTACTTCTGGAAATTTTCCTGTCGGTTAGTTCCGGAAAGCTATTATCACACCAAATTTCAAGTTTCCACGTCAACCGGAAGTACCCCTTTATTTTATGTTAGTTCGTGTAGTAGTGACATAGGTTCAAACTAGATTTCCAGTACGATCTCGTCTTAAGCTTTAGATTGATGTCTCATATAGCTTTGCTGCTGAAAAGGAATGCTAACTCCAAACAAGCAAGCAAACAAAAACATTAATTCCTGGTTTTATTACTCCACCCACACGAAGTATTTTATCGTTATGACTCATAACAGAAAATAATGTAAAGATTCTGTCTTAGGGTAGAGCTAAAATATGCTATACGGGAGCTCGGACTTTCTCATCACTTTTTACTATAAAAAGTTTTTTTTCTTGTATACAACAATAACAAATATTACAGACAAAATGTAAGTTTAAAAAAAAAATAACTTTGTGATATGGTGGTGGATTCGTAGAAGCCCAATGACCATACATCTTAGGGCTTGGTGGATATTTTTTTTTTCAATGACTAGGTGTCTTAGAGAGGAGGGATAGAAATTTTCAATGACCAAGAGTCTTCTAGAGAGTATTGGATAGGTGCTTTCCAATGACCAGAGTATAGGATGGATAGGTACCTCATGAAAGCACAAAATTTTATTTGCTGTAGTCAGATGATACGAAAATTAATCCCTAATATGTGGGGATGAACGCAGTTTTAGCTTTCGAAGAAAAGAAAGAATATTCAATAAAGTGTCTGGAGCAATAGGATAATGCAGACGTTCCGTTTATTGCCAGATTTTCTTCAGCCATAAAGATAGAACGTTACAAACTATCTTACTGAACTTGAAGTTTAAAGTTTTCTGCAATCATATAGTTAGTTACGTGTTATGTTATTGAACTGAAATCTTAGAGCTTCTTCATTTGTAGAGTTAGTTTCTTGGGTATCCTTTTATTAAATTCGAACTACCTTTCTTTTCAGTCATAGAAGTAACTAGCTATTATTTTATGGAACTCAACAGTTACAATTTCTTTAGTCATAGAGTTTGTTTATTTTCTTGAGAGTTCATAAAAAGATCATAATCAAAATTTCAGCTCTGATTAGACAGCTGAGTACGAAAGTTCGGTCTGGACCTTTGTTTTTCCCGTTATTCTAAAAATTGTGATTAAAGAAGATGGTGAATCTACCGAAATTGTCTCTTGAGAGTATAGGAAACCTGATTTAATAAATTACTACTGTATTTTGTTTGAAGAAGAAGAAAACATTAATAATACGTTCTTTGCAATAAATAGAGTTGAAAAGAAACCAAGGAATTCCCAGGTGTGATTCATAGCAAAACAAAACTAAATGTCAATACATATTCACATACGTCTGTGCGTGTGTGTCTTTACAAAGAATTAATTCACGTGTACAGTATGTTCATATGGTGTCCATTGAAGAGGCAAAGTGTTGTGGTGATATGAGACAGTGTTTGTGTTTATCTTCCCACTTTGCTATCATGCATCGTGTGAAAGAGCTGAGGGTGGGTAGCACGATCAAAGCCCTCTTGTTGACATGGTCTTTTCTATGCAACCTCCTTGTCTTAAGTCAACACACGAACATCAGAATGCGAGGCCTCTTCTTCATCTCCCCCCTTTCCCCATTTCCCCTTTCTTTAATCGTAGAATATATCTATCAGTGTCTGAGAGAGCAGAAGAGTCGATCAATGAAGTATGAAGAAAGAAAGGAATTCTGTTAATTGACATCTGACAAAGAACGAACAAGTCAAATAGATGATACGAGCAATGTAAATGAGCGCTAATATTGTATGCTCAACAGAAAATACACATACTTGTCACTGATGTTGCATTTTATATAAATTACTGTCATGTACGGTAATTACACCAACTTTTAATAATCTTGACAATAAAATGTACTTATGTAACGGAACTCTTCCTTAAGTAGCCAAAAGGTTAATTGTTGCAGTTAGAAAAAGCTAGTCATTTGATTTAGTCATATGCTAAGGGGACTGACTTCATCGAGGGAGTCGAGGGAGTCGAGGGAGTCGAGGGACTCGAGGGAGTAAAAATAATTACTAGAGGGAGTCGAGGGAGTAAAAATATTCACTCGAGGGAGTAAAAATATTCACTCTAGGGAGTCGAGGGAGTAAAAATTTTCACTCGAGGGAATAAAAATATTCACTCGAGGGAGTCGAGGGAGTAAAAATATTCACTCGAGGGAGTCGAGGGAGTAAAAATATACACTCGAGGGAGTAAAAATATTCACTCGAGGGAGTCGAGGGAGTAAAAATATTCACTCGAGGGAGTTGAGGGAGTAAAAATATTCACTCGAGGGAGTAAAAATATTCACTCGAAGGAGTCGAGGGAGTAAAAAAATTCACTCGAGGGAGTTGAGGGACTAAAAATATTCACTCGAGGGAGTCGAGGGAGTAAAAATATACACTCGAGGGAGTCGAGGGAGCAAAAATATTCACTCGAGGGAGTTGAGGGAGTAAAAATATTCACTCGAGGGAGTCGAGGGAGTAAAAATATTCACTCGAGGGAGTCGAGGAAGTAAAAATATTCACTCTAAGGAGTCGAGGGACTAAAAATATTCACTCGAGGGAGTCGAGGAAGTAAAAATATACACTCGAGGGAGTAACAATATTCACTCGAGGGAGTCGAGGGAGTAAAAATATTCACTCGAAGGAGTCGAGGGAGTAAAAATATTCACTCGAAGGAGTCGAGGGAGTAAAAATATACACTCGAACGAGTCGAGGCAGTAAAAATATACACTCGAACTAGTAGAAAGAGTAAAAATATTCACTCGAGGGAGTCGAGGGAGTAAAAATATTCACTCGAGGGTGTCGGGGGAGTAAAAATATTCACTCTAGGGAGTCGATGGAGTAAAAATATTCATTCGTGAGAGGCGAGGTAGTAAAAATATTCACTCGAGGGAATTTCTAGAGTGAATATTTTTACTTCCTCGACTCCCTCGAGTGAATATTTTTACTCCCTCGACTCCTTCGAGTGAATATTTTTACTCCCTCGACTAAATATTTTTACTCCCCCGACTCCCTGGAGTGAATATTTTTACTCCCTCGACTCCCTAGAGTAAATATTTTTACTCCCTCGACTCCCTAGAGTAAATATTTTTACTCCCTCGACTCCCTCGAGTGAATATTTTTACTCCCTCGAGTGAATATTTTTACTCCCTCAACTCCCTCGAGTGAATATTTTTACTCCCTCGACTCCCTCGAGTGAATATTTTTGCTCCCTCGAGTGAATATTTTTACTCCCTCGACTCCCTCGAGTGAATATTTTTGCTCCCTCGAGTGAATATTTTTACTCCCTCGACTCCCTCGAGTGAACATTTTTGCTCCCTCGAGTGAATATTTTTACTCCCTCGACTCCCTCGAGTGAATATTTTTACTCCCTCGACTCCCTCGAGTGAACATTTTTATTCCTTCGACTCCCATAAGTGAATATTTTTACTCCCTCGACTCCCTCGAGTGAATATTTTTACTCCCTCGAGTGAATATTTTTACTCCCTCGACTCCCTCGAGTGAATATATTTTCTCCCTCGACTCCTTCGAGTGAATATTTTTTACTCCCTCGACTCCCTGGAGTGTATATTTTTACTCCCTCGACTCTCTCGAGTTAATATTTTTACTCCCTCGACTCCCTCGAGTGAATATTTTTACTCCCTCGACTCCCTCGAGTGAATATTTTTACTCTCTCGACTCCCTCGAGTGAATATTTTTACTCCCTCGACTCCCTCGAGTGAATATTTTTACTCCCTCGACTCCCTCGAGTGAATATTTTTACTCCCTCAACTCCCTCGAGTGAATATTTTTACTCCCTCAACTCCCTCGAGTGAATATTTTTACTCCCTCGAGTGAATATTTTTACTCCCTCGACTCCCTCGAGTGAATATTTTTACTCTCTCGACTCCCTCGAGTGAATATTTTTACTCCCTCGACTCCCTCGAGTGAATATTTTTACTCCCTCGACTCCCTCGAGTGTATATTTTTACTCCCTCGACTCCCTCGAGTGAATATTTTTACTCCCTCGACTCTGTCGAGTGAATATTTTTACTCCCTCGACTCCCTCGAGTGAAAATTTTTACTCCCTCGACTCCCTCGAGTGTAAATTTTTACTCCCTCGACTCCCTCGAGTGAATTTTTTTACTCCCTCGACTCCCTCGAGTGAATATTTTTACTCCCTCGAGTGAATATTTTTACTCCCTCAACTCCCTCGAGTGAATATTTTTACTCCCTCGACTCCCTCGAGTGAATATTTTTACTCCCTCGACTCCCTCGATTGAATATTTTTACTCCCTCGACTCCCTCGAGTGAATATTTTTACTCCCTCAACTCCCTCGAGTGAATATTTTTACTCCCTCGAGTGAATATTTTTACTCCCTCGAGTGAATATTTTTACTCCCTCGACTCCCTCGAGTGTATATTTTTACTCCCTCGACTCCCTCGAGTGAATATTTTTACTCCCTCGACTCCCTCGAGTGAATATTTTTACTCCCTCGAGTGAAAATTTTTACTCCCTCGACTCCCTAGAGTGAATATTTTTACTCCCTCGAGTGAATACTTTTACTCCCTCGACTCCCTCTAGTAATTATTTTTACTCCGGCTCCCTCGAGTCCCTCGACTCCCTCGAGTCCCTCGACTCCCTCGATGAAGTCAGTCCCTATGCTAAGCGTTGACATAAATATTTTGAGACTAGACGAGACTTATACATAAATTAGTGTCGTCTCAAGTGTTTATTTCTTTTTTCATACAGTAGATACTCGACTATCCGGCCTTATGTAGTGGAAGGGCAGACCAGATAACAAAAAGTCGCATAGGTCTATTACGGTTATGTTATGAATTATCTATGATTTAGGGATGTATCCAAGAGATATTGTAGATATAGCAATAACTAACTTTTTAATTAAAAACTGAGATATCGATAACAAATTTTTACATCAATATTCATGAACATCTTGTTTATGATTAAATAAAAAGAATTGAGATTTGGAGACTGGTTTTAATGCGTGTTTGTTCTTGTAGAGATATTTTAAATACTGTATCATAACTAGGTATTGACAAGTATGTAATGAGTACATACATTATTTTTATATTGTGGATTTAATGATAATTGTATATCCTTACTTCCTGGTACACTAATACCATTAAACGCCCAAAACCTGCTTTTATTCATTTTCAGATCTTATAGGTCAGTACTTTATAAATGTTTGTTATGTACTGTACGTTTCATAAATTTATAAATTTATTAAGAAAAGAACTCGAAGAATAAAAAATATTGTACACATTTAAAGATGTTTTAAAATGATTAATAAGCATAATAAAGCATAACACAGAAATAAAGCATAAAGCATAATGCTTAATGTTTTTTATTCCAGAACCTTGTGTATGTGTACAATAAAGAAAAAATGTTAATATATATTGTGCAAAAGGGAAAAATGATCAACAAAAGCTGTTATCAATGTCGCAAACCATGGAAATCAACTGTCAATTGCCTTTACGTGCAACAATGGAAAGTTCGAAATCCTCCTCTCTACGCCCCTTCCACTCAGAAGGATTTTTTTTTTTTTTTGTTTTGTTTTGTTTCCTCACTTTGTATTAAAAGGCAGGCAAGAATTGTTGTGCTTATTCCAAGATGCCAAAATCAAAGGTATATGCATCTCAGAGAGTAAGAGAATTCTAAACTAACCATTTCAAAATGGAAGGCGGTAATCTATTTTGTACTCTGTTCTGAATTCATTAAAAATAAGAGTTCTATTGTGCAGGTACGTGTGTCTCCTTCGAAGCACCGTCTGAGAAAAACTGTACAAAATGAGATAGTATGTTGTATTGAAGTAACTTTTAGCCGGAAGAATGAATAGTTTCTTATACATTTTTAATGCTTGTGTAACGAAAACTAGTAAAATAAAGCAAATATGTAATAGAAATAGGTAAAAATGAACTATAATTCAAGGAACAGCATATTAATGCATAATTTAGGAAAAAAGCATAATAAAGCATATTATAAGGGAAAATAAAGCATAATATACATCTGTATAAAGCATAAAGTTGGTTGCCCTCCTATATATATATTTGAATAAATATTCACTTACCTTGAATCTTCACTTCTTTGAACTCTTGGTTATAATCGTCCAACGTTTGACGTAATTGTTTATTCTCGAGTTCCAAATCTTGAAGCTTTGTAAGCTTCTGGTGCCATTTTAAACTCACTTCTAAAGCCGGCACTGGATCTAAAAGCAAGAGAAATAGACATAAGCCATACTGCATGTTAAATTCTAATATACGGTTGAATATTTTTATATGTAAACAAAATTCTATAAAAGCACTAAGTATGCTACATTGGATCTATAGAATATAACTATAAGCAATATTATGATGCATATTTTGGTTCTTGAAAATTTCTTATTTTTTTTTAATGAAAATCCATCACTCCATCCCGCTTTCGTGAATTAGACTAATCTTAACAGGCCTATGCATATATTCTATGCACACTTGATCTATTACTTGGTGCTATGTGCATATATGTTGTGCACACTTCTCGTACTATTGCGGTCAATGAACGGTGATGGCCCAGAATAAAATATCTAGTTTTAGGGTTTAGCACTTAAAGTGTTGACAAATAAAATAAGAATAATTTTGAGTCAAATTTCAAAAATTGAATGCGCTTAGATTTGCACTGTAAATTTTCAAGGTTTCCTGGAAAAGAAATATCTTTTTTATGTTTTACGTGATGACTGCTGGAAACACGTAATAAGCTTCTCACTAAATCAGTGAATTCTACGAGTCACTGAGACTAGCAGAATTCTTTCGGTGTCATTGCCGATTATGTACACTACGCAGAAAATATCTAAATTATATCACCAACCGTTTGTGTTTAGGCATAATGTTTGTTTACACGAATTGTAAACACTTACGGTATACGAATTGTATAAAGATTTTAAGATAAAATTTAAACTAAAAAGTAAATTTCAGTCACGAAACTTACTAGTTCTTTCTAGTCACGAAACAGAAATAATAACAGAATACGCTGGAAATTTACTGTTAAAATAGGACATATCCAGTTGCTAAATATGTTTTTGTAAAATTAACCTGATTTTTTTTATTAGCCATTTATTAACCGGTATTCAATATTTTCAATTTTTAATGGAAAATATGCTACAATATGTTGTAAATATCATTGTGCAGAATGACACAAACATAAATGCTACCCAACTTTCCCTCAAATAGTTCTTTTTTCTTTTAAATCTGCTGCTGAAAGATTAAGAAACAAAGGATACCGTTCTAATTGCTAACAGCACCAACTTCCATTTAATATTCTTTAATTACTAGCTGAAGTGTCCGCAGAGCTGGATTTAGGTTCGGTGGGGCCCTAAGCTATTCAAGGTAATGGGGCCCTTTATGTGTCCAGATGAACGTAGGCGTCCTGGTATACAGAAATGAACAAACTAGTGATATTTTAAAAAATTAGGCTAGCAGAACGGGACCCATTACTTACGTAATTGGACTTACACAACACGAAGCACTCTTGCTATATGTAGATTTTTATCTTATTTACTGTTTCTCTTATATTTTGGAAATGTAAATCCATCTTTTTCTTTATTTTTTGCTCTCCTTCCCTCAAGAGAATGGGGCCCTCGCCTATCGCTTGTTTAGCTTATACGTAAATCCGGCACTGAATATCCGTTTTTAGCGCGGTAACAAGAAAAAAACTTAATCATTTGGTATACATACAACTCTTTAAGTTTACTCAATAATTTGAAATGTGAATTCACTAGATTTGTTTGTTCAGGTTTGGCTATATTTGTTTCAGTACTGAGGGTACATAAGACATAGGTCAACAGTTTAAGGTGAAATCAGAACAACCATAATGACTTTTAATGCTCTATCATTGGGAATCGAACCCAACACCATTACCCCAAAGACGCACACACTAGCCACTAGACTAGCGGGAACAGCTTGAAGTTACCAGATACCTCTGCTTCTGGGACAACTGCTTCGATCCCCCGGCCAATTAAGATTGTGGTAGAGAACATCGTGTCCGGGGATTTTCTCGGGGTACTCCCGTTTCCTCTCACATTTCATTCCACCAATTCTTCCATCATCATTTACTTGCCTTAATCATCATCTTCCTTATCCTAAAGGGCATACTTGTGGAGCGTTAAACTGAAAGACTTCATTGCAATTCTTCGATGTCACTAGAGTTCTGGTGTCTCCCCTCTGCCTATGTAGGCTGCTCTAAATGAATTGTTCAAGAGCTGAAACAATCCCTAGTAAATTGAGTTGTTTTTCTTATGAACGTATAAAATAAAATTAAACAAGTGTATATCATAATATCCAACAACTTTTGTACATAGATAGGTATCCACCAGATCTAATAGTGCACGAAGCCGTTTTTAGATTTTCGACTTGTGGGTGGATTGAATGTGTCAAAATTTATATGCAATAATTATACAGTAAAATTATAGTGCCTGTGGGGCAGGCAACTCAACCGCTTTTTTTGTGGTGTAGGTTGTTATACCTCACATATATTTGAACTCTTTTTTGTTGCTAATCTTATTCTTCCCGTGAAAGGAACGAGTACTTCTACTACTACTGAATACGATATTCTCTCCCGTCAATGACTGTTGTTAGACGAAACTGTTAGCTATTCTGACAGCTAACTATAACACAGAGATTCAAATGAATCTTAGCACAAACGTATACGCTGACAGTATTAGTTTTATATATTAATATAGGATTAGACTTCCAAACTATGCTAGGGGCGCGGTGGCTTAGTAATAGAGCGTTCACCTCCGGTGCTTGGAGCCCTTGGTTCGATCCTAGCTCGCGCCGGTGGACTTTGTGGTGGACGAACACCGTGCTCGTGAGTTTTCTCGGGGTTCTCCTGTTTCCTCCCACTTTCTTCATTCCACCATTTCATTCATTTCTCATAATCACCGTCTCCTTTAGCTTAACCGGCATAACCGTAGGACGTAAAACTCAAAGATTTCATTTCATTTCATTTTGCAAACTATGCTATGCTTCTATTCAGTATTCTTCTGTTTAGAAAGCACTACACCGATATCGGCGTTGTGTGGATGAATTAGAACAAAATTCTTACTGGTCTATTGAGTGTAAAATCTCCAAAATAAATAAATAGATAAGTAAGCACTACTAACACTAAATTCAAAGGGTTATATTACATTTTACGTGTGATTAGTGTCGCACTAAGGATTTGGCTAATGTGTGATTATAATTTCCATATGCACAAGAAGAATGTTTGTAACATTCTCCACGACTTTTAGCTGAAGATGCCAACCATGATTTTTTTCGCAGGGTTGTCCAAATGCATTATGAGAAAAGGGTATTTAATATTCTCTCTTACCTTGTTTCCTATTAATGTGTTTGAACAACCCTGAAGAAAGGTCGTAGTTTGGACCTTCCGATATAGACATCAGTCGTGTCGTGGATAACATAGACCTAATCAAAATGTTCCGTCAATTCCTTAGTACGGCGATAATCATACGTAAAATCTCTTCTGAATATGGCTTTCATCTACTACGTATAAGTGCAAGTGGGTCTTATGCAACTCATTTACTAGTTGATTTCAAAATTATCAGATTACATTAATAAGTCACAATGTATTGCAGTCACTCAATCATTGCAACTTTTTGAGCATCTTTTAAAATGCAAAAGCGCTATAACTCCGGAATTATTTGATAAAATATCATTCTTTTCTCTATGAAATAATAATAATAATAATAATAATAATAATAATAATAATAATAATAATAATAATAATAATAATAATAATAATAATAGTTTAAAAGAGAACTGTAATGTGTGATTTCGGAGACAAGAATGATGAAATATTCTAGAAAAACGATGGTCGATATAAAGTGAAGGAATGGGAGAAAACGCTAGACGGAATGGAAGTTGAGAAGAGAAAATGAGGATAATATTTCCCATTCCTCACACAAACACACACACACAAAAAAAGAAATACTCGTAAGTATTAATTCGATTGAAACTATGAGAAAATGAGGAAGAGGAGGAAAGAGGGAAGAATTGGGACGAAAATTAAAAAAAAGAAATAATAAAAAAGGAAGAGACATATAAATAAACCTCCAGCCAATCTTCTCGCTCATGATGGATTGCTTTGTAACGAGTGTCCGATCACGGGTAATCAATAAAACTGGCTACGACAGCTTATCATTAGAAGCAACACTACACCAGGATAAAGGGAGGAGAAATGGATGAAGGTAGGTTAAGGTATGAAGAAAACAAGTTGAGAGGGGAGGTTATCGAAAAAAAAAAAAGATATGGCTGATGGAAAATACAGAAGAGAAAATGAGCAAAATGAAAACGAAAGAGGAGAGAATTATAACATTAGTAGAACAGACTTCTGTAAATCTACTTGTACAACGCACTGTGCTCCAACATTAAATACTTCTGCAGATCCACATACAAGTTATCTACGAACAAAAGTAATTTCAAAAAAAAAAAACTATAATCAAGAAGTAATTACTCATAATAATTAAGTAACCTGTATAATTCCACCGCTCCAGAAGTCTCTACTTCGACTTAATCCCACTCAAATTCACATTAACGACATCAATCCGATATCACGCTTACATCATATTTTTGAACTTGCGCTGATTCAATCTCATGATCGCCTCATGAGGTGTCAAAAAGTGAGCGTGAATTGTCGGCTTGTGAGCGCCGATTTCATGATTTCGGGAACCTATTATACCAGAGGATATTTTGACCTGACCTCACGCTCATGCCACTAATTCGACATCACATCGACTTGACCTTCACACTCAGAACGTAACTCAGACATCACTCACTCACGCAACCTCATGTTCATATCATTTCAACATCACACTCACTCGACTTCATGTTCACATCATAATTTGTTACATGTGCTGATTCGACCTCATGCTCGCGTCACGAGGCGATGATGAGTTAGCGTGAGTTCCCAGCTTGTAAGCGCCGGCCTTATGAGTTGAGCATATACTACCAGAAAGACCTTTCACTTAACCTCACTCCATGAATTCGGTGAGGTATCACATCAAAACTCACATTCAAAACATCATTTCGACAGCATGGTCATACTATATAATCAACATAACACTCAATGGACACATATACGGATTCCTCCTGTTTACTACAGAAATCTGTACGGAGTATACGTTATCCATATACTACATATGCACTGCCCTTAGATGTTACATCATGCCGTTGCAGGATGTCCGACATATAACAGTCTTCCGTACATTGCATACATATTCATATGTTAATTCGACAGCTATATGTTATATACGTCCATTTGTATGTGAGATCCTGACTGCCTATATTGTTTCATACGGAAAGTATGTATAGATGGACCACTTATACTGCAAGTACTATAAAACATGCGTTTTCAGTTATACGTTTGCTGTACGTTAAGTCCAAAGATTACAGGATTTACACATGTAACTTACGTTTTTAAGTACGCCACATACGATTTTTCTCTCACTTGTCAGTGTATATTTTGAAAACTGCATTGTAGAGAAATATCTTCATATATCTACGGATAAAATACGTAATTATGTTTTGCCTTACATATCTGGACCACACAGAAGGACCCAATCTGAAGCTGGACCCAATTTCAATTAACCGTAGAAAAATTTAGACACTTAATGTGTTCTTCGTTCTCTGAAAGTGAAATCTTTTAACTTAACTAACTAATTCTATGGACTATGGAAACCGGAGATTCAGTGCCGCGTTCACAGAAGCTCTCCACGCACTTCTATCCTTAACCAACTGGATCCAGTTTCTACTTAGTATTCCTATTTCTGCGAGATCCATCTTAATATTGTTCTACCATCTGCGCTTATTTCTTCCTAATGAATCGTTTTCCGATTGGAGTTCAAGTTAAGACTTAAAAAGCGTTCCTACTTTCTTCCATTCTGGCTACATGACCTACCCACCTGAGTCTCCTAGCTTTGATGACCCTAACGAAGTTTGGTAAATAGTACAAATTATGTAGTTACTTGTTATGAAGTTTCCGCCATTCCCCATTCCCTCTTGGGTCCAAATATTCGTCACAGGATCATGTTCTCAAATACATATCACTTGAAAATTCCTATTCCAGGTTTAACCCTTTGACTACCATTTTTCAAAATGTGAACATACTTTTGTATGTATGACTCTTTAATGTGGGATATTCTTGACATCTGTCCACAGTTTTGGAAACTAAACACAGTCTCCTGGTCACATCTGCTGCGATGGGAGAACAACATGTATTTTTTTAGAAGTTTTTAAAAACAAATTCCCAACGATGTTTGAATTATTCGCATGGGACATATGTATCCCGTTGGTAGTCAAAGGGTTAAGAATTCACATAAACCTCCGAACAGAAAGCATTACAGCTGAAAAACTATATAATCGAATTATGTGACAGTTTCCGCATTGCCCTCCTTGCTAATCTAGAGAGTAGCTCGTACAACTTTGGTGCACATGGTGCCGGGTTCGATTCCTTGCGGGAGAATATTGAATGTATTACGGTAGTTCGGATTCCATCTTAAATTGTAGATTCATATCTCATATAGCTTCGGTGTCGACAAAGGACGCTAACCTTCAGTAAATAAACTTTCCGCATTCCAACAATGTCTTCATCGGACATAATTATCGTAAATTTTAGATCAATGTCTGGCGAAGTGAGATAAGTTGATAAAATGCCAAAACTATTTGATTGTATTGCTCAGTTCATGGTTTACCTAATCTAGACTTTTGGCAAGACTATTTGTGGGAAACGATTCCTCCACATCTCAATGGCGATTCAGACGTAGGAAATTATTACCACAAAACGTCTTTTTAATGTCAGGTGGAGAACATCACAGTACTAGTACGTATATTCTCAAAGTAGTTAAAATTCGTATAATTACTGGGGTGAGAACAGTTACAACGTTATCTGCAACATAAAAAAAGTTTCCCATAATATGGATTCTTTGTAATTTTCTTACACTTATCTCTTACTCAGAGATCAATCTGTATGTAATCAGGCACAAATCAATATATGTACGTCTGCATAGACATATATAAACCACAAAACCTTCATCTATTTAAAAAAGGAAGAAAATAAAGAAGACAAATAAATGGTTCACATATATATATATACAGAATTACAGCCGCAAGCCTTTAATGTGCGGCAACCGATTCGTAACCACGCACCGCCCTTACGTACATACATCCATATATATCTACATTTATATACATTTGTATATATATGTACTACTACCAACATTCGGTTAATTACAGAAATATTACTCGCTCTTTATGGGGACTCTCAAATTCTAGGACGGAGACGGTCATGATAGATAGAACACATTCAAACTCTGCTTCCCAAGAACATTAATTCTAATTTTGAAAACCCTTTATAAAATCCTGGAAAAAAATAGGGAGGGTTTGGTCCTGATGGAGTAGGGGGAAGAGATGTACCAGAACCATGATAGCAAAACCCTCAAATGGCCAGCGTGAGTAATTCTTCAAATCAGCAAAAGAAAGAAATGTTCATGATACAAGCCTATCTATCCCCTCCTGAGCTTTAATTACACGTAGTCGTTATGACTCAGTGGTGCCAATTAACCAAACCAATAAATCTCCAACATCACCGCTGACAGTCTATTATACATCATCTTCATTTATTATTGAAACGGAGCCACGGTATATGTCACTGTCCTATTTTCAACAAAATCAATACGTATTGCTACAAGCAGAAGGAGGGCTATCAAAACGGCGTTTTAGCAAAGATTGATATTTGCAAGGGTAGTGATGCACAGACATTCAAACACAGCAAAACGGAAAGTTTTTCTTTTTTACCCATAAAAGTTTGATTTTCCTATCTTTATCAATAGTTTCGTCTTTTGTGCACGGAAGCGATGTGCCTAGCTCATCAATCAGAACACATTGTAGACCTCTATCTAGTCCGAAAATCTAATGTCATAGATTTACAACATTTCTAATTGTTCATGCTATCTGTGTCTTGAAAGAAAATGCTTTGCACACCAATATATTCTATTTATTTATTTGTCAACATAACATGCAGATGCCCAATTAGAGTATTAAAATATTACAATATATTCTTACAACAGTTTTTTTTTTTTTTTTTTTTTTTTTAGTGCAATACAGGACATTGTGTGTATACTAATTTTATCTTGTTTTTGACATAATTTGTTGTAGACAGAACATATTCTCCAGATTGGAAACTTCAACATTATGTTGGTCCCAGGGGCGGATCCAGGACCGACTTCTGGGGGGGGGGGCAGTGGGTTGCCATACTGCTACACTGCTACTTTTAAGAGCTCCAAACTCTGGGATGGGTTTTATTTATATACATAAAAAAAGAAAGTTTCCTCTTCTGGGGGGGGCGATCGCCCCCCCCCTGGATCCGTCTCTGGTTGGTCCTAGCCTTTTTTGCAATAGAAGAGACCTGTATTATTAGTTCTAGTTCTAACTGAAGGAACATGGAAGTTTAATATTGATATATTGAATTTATTTTGATGGATAGCATAGCAGTGTACTATGGTTTTCATTGAGGGATAAATTCCAGTTACTTGGTATATCAAATACCTAAGACATTTTGATTGAACTTTTTCAATTTGTTGGCGATACTTTTGTTGGGAAGGGTTCCAAATTACAATAGCATATTGCAACTTGGAAAGAACATATGAGTAATATATTTTCAAAAGTGTTTCAATGTTACTGAAGTCCTTATCACTTCTAATTATAAATCCTAATACTTTAAAAGCATCATGAATAACATTTTCGATGTGTTTAGTAAACGTTAATTTCAAGTCAAATGTAACACCTAGATCTTTAACAATATTAGGTCTGCTTACGGAAGTATTACTAAGCTTATAATCATATTTTAGAGTATTTACTCGAGAAATTGTTGAAATAATAGTTCTACATTATTGTTAGCCTATATACACTGAGAAAAATCCGTTATCCGGAAAGCGATATATTGTACAAATATACGGTATACTTATGTTTACTACGGAAATCAGTACGGAGCATACGCTATCCATATCCTACATATGTACTGCTCTTTTTCCCACTTAGATATTACATCATGCCGTTGTAGGATGTCTGACATTTAATATAACAGTCTTCTATATATTACATACGTATACGTATCTTACATACGTCAGCTATATGTTACGTACGTTCATCTGTATGTGAGATCCTGATCGCTTGTGTACAGTTCTTTCGTTCACACAGAGAATATGTTTACTCGGAATACTTATACGAAAAGTACGTACAGATATACGTTTTCAGTTATACGTTTGCAGTATGTTAAGTCCAAAAACTACGAAATTTACACATGACACATACGATTTTTTTATCAGTGTTTACCTATATATGTAAAAATATAAAGATAAAACTTACACCAACCGATAGATGGGGGACACAATGGCCCAGTGATAGAGTGTTTACCTATGACGCATGGGGTCCCTGTTAGATCCTCGGCAAAGCAAGTTTGTAGTGGACAACATCGTGTCCGTGGGGTTTTCTCAGGGTATTCCCGTTTCTTCCCACATGCTCATTCTACCAATTCTTTCATCATCATTTCAGTTGCCTAAATCGTCCGTCTCCTTTAGCCTAATGAGCATAGTCATGAGACGTTCAATTGAAAGCTATGTCACTCGATAGCTTTTATGAAGCTGAACAAAATTAAATGGGTGAGTCTTATTGGTCCTCATGTGTAGTTTTCGAGAAAAATCTACCTAAAGTTTGATGTATGACAACCACGCCATCTATTCAGATAAAGCTGATACACTAAAGTATAGGAAAACACCAGTAAGACTACAGTACACTGTACGGTTAATGAGATAAAGCCGAAAATTATAATTTAACTCAAATTTTAATTTTTGATTGACTCTAATATTGTTCAAAGATTTGACATACATCAAACAATGGGTCATATCTAGCTGAACAAAATTACATGCTTGATACTGAATTCTTATACGTAGTTTTCAAGAAAATCAAGGAAAATTACATTTTATGGCATTGAAGTGTGATTAGTTTGAAGTCATTAAAAAGTTACCAAAAAGCATGTCTTGATAGTTAAATTTAAGTTTATGGAACTGCGTTCATTCGCAGCTAATCTGTTTGCGTACGCGCCTTTGGCGTGGGAGATCCGGATTCGATTCCCGGCGGGAGCTCATGTGATCCGGATTTCAAGTCAATTAGTAGGTCCCGTCTCATATAGCCTCGCTACTAAAAGGGACGTTAAAATCAACTCAACATTAACTTAAAATTGAATTGTGTAAATGATACGTCTAAATGAGTGAATGTGATATTTGCAACGGAATCAATATGTATATATTTCAGCGCAAAAATTCACAACAGAGCTTTACTAGGATCAATCCTACCAGGATAGCCATTTTTACACGAATCCATTCAAACCTCGATCTTACGCTGTACTTTGTTTAAACTGCACATCCTTGTTGAATATGTAGAATATGCGCAGAATTCAAGAAAACATATTCATCGTCCACTACCTGCTAGGGAAGTTTTAAATTTTGTAACACTTAGTGCTTCCGTGATTCATAGAGTAAAAAATACCAGTTTCTGTAACGTATTTTCTTGTAGCGTGAAAACTCTCAAGGTCAGAGCACACAGTAATTATTTATTTACAAACAACCTCACAAAAATATACGTGCATGAAATAGTCTCCGTCTCGAGTTAAAGTGTATCTATATAGTTTCTCTACTTTAGATCTATATATTTTGTTAACTATGAATTTTATAATAGTTAAATTGTTAAGTTTTATGGTATTAAGAATGAGAGAGACGAAAGAGGAAAATTGTGTGAATGGGAAACCTTCTTTCCGCGTTTTCTGCAACTGTCTTACAACATTTCTAAGGAATATAACGTATACAATAACCTCTCGACTTGTGTATGTAATGCGTTCCGTAAGCCTATACTTAACTTGAATTTTCTTCAACTAAAATCTGTAAACTATTTAAATGTAATGAAGTACTAAACTACAATATTTACTATTGATTATTGGTATTGATAAGTGCATGTACGTGTATGTGTATCATTTACCCAATACTACTTTATGATACATCATGTAACACTACTCACTCAGATATAAAAAATGTAAAAAAAAAAAAAAAAAAGTGCAGGTTTCAAATAAAGATTCTTTGATGCACATTCTTCTATACAGAAAAATATATGTTATATTAGGGATGGCCAAAATTTTCCGGAATCCGGATTCCGGAAATTTTGTTTTCCGGAATCGGAAAATTTACTTTCCGGAATTCGGAAAAATTCCGGATTTCGGAAAAATTCCGGAATTCAGAAAAATTCCGGATTTCGGAAAAAATCCGGAATTCGGAAAAATTCCGGATTTCGGAAAAATTCCGGAATTCGGAAAAATTCGGGATTTCGGAAAAATTCCGGAATTCGGAAAAATTCCGGATTTCGGAAAAATTCCGGAATTCGGAAAAATTCCGGATTTCGAAAAAATTCCGGAATTCGGAAAAATTCCGGAATTCGGAAAAAATCCGGAATTCGGAAAAATTCCGGAATCCAGAAAAATTCCGGAATTCGGAAAAATTCCGGAATTCGGAAAAATTCCGGAATTCGGAAAAATTCCGGAATTCGGAAAAATTCCGGAATTCGGAAAAAATCCGGAATTCGGAAAAATTCCGAGATTCGGAAAAAATCCGGAATTTAGAAAAAAATCGGAATTTTTCCGAAATCCGGAATTTTTCCGATTTTACTTTCCGGATTCCGAAAAGTAAAAATTCTGGAATTGGCCATCCCTAGCTAGTAGCTGTTGAAACAGAAACACAATAATGAATATATATACTGTATTAGTTTCTTGTAGTTGGATATGTCTTTATCACTTACGTAGACAATTGCTACTGCAGTTATTTACTGTTTTATAAGGAAGGTCTTATTTTCACACACAAAAAAGTCGCCGGTATGTCTCAAACATTATCGCGTTCCCACCTGCAGCTGCTCCAAAGCACTGCAAACTACTTTAACCAGGCGAAAGGCAGTGGAGGAAAAGAAATCTCAACAAATATTCTAATAACATTCGCTTATTGTCAACATACCTACAGTGAGCGCAGAAAGTGTTCGTACACCGTGCATACTTTATATTGAAAACAGCTAGCATGAGAACGGGAGGTGGAAAATATATATATAACCAGAATTAAGACTACACATTCATACATTTTATTTCTATATACAACAGAAAGGCCAAACAAACACAATCACTGTTTTGTTCAGAAGAAAAGAGAGAATTCCTTTTTTGTAAACGCAAAATGTCACCTTACACTTATGCGTGAATTAGTGCTTATAAAGTATATTACGTTATTTGATATTTTGTGGGATTACCCTGTGCGTTAATGATTGTCTGTAGTCTTCGTGGCATTGATTTCACCTATAGTAGTTCGTAGTTCTGTAGCTTCGGGACGGATTATGTCCCATTCTTCTTGAATAGCTTTTCTTAGGCCTTCTTTAGTAGGGACAGGGCCGGCGCGAGAGAGGGTCGAGCCGTGCCACCGCCCAGAGCGGCAAGTCTAATGGGCGGCAAAATTTGAAAAAGAAAAGAATACTATCAAAATATAATGCTTCGTAATAGGCTCACATGGAAAAATAAGATTGTGTTAACCTGAGAATGTAATTGAACTTACTTTACTCACATTCAAGAAAATACTCTCTCAGGAAATTCAGAGCATTCCTCCTCGTTTTCAATTATCAAACTACTAGCCACAGGTATCTCGTTCAATATTTCCCTTGCAGCAGTGTAGATAGGATTTTGAGCTAGAGTGCATAAGATTATCACGGTGTCTTTTTATATTTTTTTCTATTCAATAATGTTCTAACGCTCCGCTCCAAGTATGCAAAAGGTACACTCCCACTTGAGACAGGCCGTTCTAGCCTGTAGCATCCAGGGGCGGATCCAGGACGGACTTCTGGGTGGGGGCGGTGGGTTGTAATACTGCTACTTAGAGCTACTTTTAATACTGCTACTTAGAGAGGAAACTTTTAAGAGCGTCGCCCCCCCTGGATCCGCCCCTGGTAGCATCTAGAGACATTTAGGTTCTAATAGCGAGTTTTTGACCAATTTACAAATTGTTCATTCCGAATATAGTAAATCGTACAGCGTATTATTTCTTGAGAAATGTCTCATTTTTTGTATAGCTAAAAAAAGTTTATGACTTTTTTTTTCTGCGTCAGTTCAACGTTAGGCCATACTAAAGGAACATATTAGTAGTCTCACTTTAAAATCATAATCCACCACAAGGTGGGAGAGCCGAATTGATGCTCTGACTCAGTTATCAAATATAGGAAGTTTATGATGCCTTACTTCAAATAAGTAATGACAATAGAACCGATAGAATGGTCGTCCACGATGCTCTGTGTATAGCAAACCAGCTGAGTTACTTTTCTTTCCTTTACTCACTCGTTGTCTGATATGACTTTAAAGCATTGATTCTCATGTGTTGGATGCAGTAGGATTTCTTGAAAATATATCTGGGTACTTTAAGAGGAGCAGAAATTATGCAAAGTTTAAATCTTACTTAGTTGATACGATGGACTTGGCATCAGCATTAGATACGGGTGATCCACTGATACGTAATACAGTGCAAGCTCGAAGTCGAAAGAAGAGACAGTTTGAGTACGAGGCAGAGGATGAAGCTACTGAAAACAGCCACAAACAAGATACAAGATCGATTTTTATTACAAAGTTCTAGAAGTGATTGTGTTAGCTTTTAAGAGAAAGATTTGAGCAACTTAAACATCACAGCGAGTATTTCAATTTTCTTTGCGATATAAGTAATCGTAAAGATATAGCTTACCACCTGAACTTTTTGTCTGAAAAGTGTACTAAACTTACCATCATTTTAACACACGAAGAATTGAAAGATATTAACCCCAGTGATTTGAAAGACAAACTGAAAGTGTTATCCACTATAATTAAGCGTGTGAAAGTTCCCCCCAAAAAAAAAAAAAAAAAAATACGAACATGACTTTGCTCCCAATGTTAGTATTGCACGTAGAATTTTGTTAATCTTGCCTGTAACAGTGGCAAGTGGAGAAAGAAGTTTTTGGAAACTTAAGTTTATTAGAAACTATCTACACTCTTCTATGTCTGAAACACGCTTGAGTGGTCTAGCGTCGATATCAATAGAACACAAATTGGCTAAAACATTGGACTACGTGATGTGATAAAGGAATTTGCTCATATCAAAGCAAGAAAAGTTTCTTTCAATTAAGGTATGTTAAATTTATGTATGTCTATTGTGTTTTAGTACATTATAAGGCTTAAGCTAATCACTTACATTTACCATAATTATCTGATTTACTGTATTATCTTCTTGCTCCATACTCTGTTGAAAACGCCTTTTGATATAAAATAAGCCTAAAAATTAAAATTCTTAGTCATGATTAAAGTATATTTTTAAAATTTTATTTTCTGTATGCGCTGCTCTATATTACAGATATACAGCGAAATCGAGAATACTGAATATTGTGTCAGTATAGAGTCGTTTAAATATTACGTGAACATTCCAGAAAGTTAGTTTTTTTTTTTTTGTTTACTTTTCCATTTTATACATGTTTTTAAATGACACTTGAACGTTATCTGTCAAAATAAGGTTTGCGGATTAAAGGGGCGGCATGTGAAAGCACCGCCTAAGGCGGCAAAATTGCTAGCGCCGGCCCTGAGTAGAGAAGCTGTGCCTTCTGATTGTTGTCTCCAGAACAGACCATAGATGTTCTATGGGGTTCATATCTGGGGATTGGGGAGGTGTGCGAAGCTGTTTCAAGGTATTATAGAGTAGCCACAATCGAGTATTTTCCGCTGTATGTTTGGAGTCGTTGTCTTGCTGAACAATAAATTGTTTTCAAGAACCATCTTCTGAGCACTAGTATGGAGATTTTCCTTTAATATGTTAATATACACTTTGTGGATCATCACTCCATCGATATGGTGGAGACGACCCACTCCTGAGGCACTCATACAACCCCAGACGAGCACGGACCCTCCTCCGTGTCTTACTTTAGGGACGAGGTTTTGAGGATTCATCTCTGTATTCACCTTGCGCCATACAATACGCCTCCCATTGGACTCGATAAAGTTAAATTTACTTTCGTCCGAAAATATGACCCTATTCCAGAAAGAAGCCTGATCCCTTATCTTTATACTCTTTTTCAAACTTTAGTCTCTTTATACGATTTGTCTTGTTCACCCAGAACATTTTCCTGGCTATCCGACCATGATACCTTGCAAATATTCCGCACTGTACTGGCTGATACTTTAACACCGCGTGTTTCCAGATCCGTTGCCAATTGCACAGCACTATTTTTTGGAACCTTTTTTCTTTCCCTAATAATGTAACGTTTATCTTGTTCACTCAACACTCTTGGTCTTCCAGTTTTTTTTTTTTTTTTTTCGCACAGTGATAGAAACATTATACATCGCAATTATTGTTTGTACTGTTGAACGAGGCCTGTCTGCAAGGTTTGCTATCTTTCTCAAAGACTTACTCTTCTTATGCAATTTAATAATTACTTTTCTTGTCTCCTCATTTGTTTCTGTTCGGTTGCTTCCCACTTTGACAGCCCACCGTGCAGTTTTTTCACTTCTATTCACAACTAAACTCATTCTGTTACTCGTCATGCTATACAGAGGTGTATACCCAGGTGAATACTAGTGAACCTCAGTTGTGGTATCTTTGTTTCGTATTCGTACGTCAGGTGTACGATCACTTTTTGCGTCTACTCTATACACTTTCTACGGAATTTATTTACTTTCTGACCATTAAACTTGTCTTTGTGGTTCTTTATTGATATATTCATAAAGCTTAGTTTTCATTATTCATATTGTGTGTGTTATTACACTTCTTAAATTTTCTGTTTCTTTTTCGCAGGCATTCTCGTTTCAATAGCATAGGTGTACGAACACTTTCTGCGCTCACTGTATGTACAGTAAATACAAATTTATAATTTTTGACTTTACGAAGTGTACAATGTAATTGTTCAATAATTAACATAAGCAGGCATTCATTAATTTATATTAATATAATAATTAATAAAACTAATAAGCGGGTGATTGATGACTCAGTGGTAGAGTTTTCATTGATGACTCAGTGGTAGAGTTTTCATCTATGGTATTCTAACCCAGGACATGTGGGTTTTCGATGGCTAATTTTGTGTTCGAAAATTTTCCCGGTGGAAGGCCTACCTTTCTTATATTTGTTCCATCATCACTCATTAACGAATTTAGTTTATCAAAACTCTATAGCCATATATTCATTCTGTCCGTCAGTGAAGCAAACAGTCTCAAGAACTATCTGATGGATTACCAATCAATTTTGGCCATGATGTACAGAGTCAATAGTTAAGAATCGAGTTCCCTGATAAATGTAATATTCAAACCGGAAGCGGTACAAATCAACCATTTCCGGTTTTAACGTTAATCATTATATAGTAAATATGGTTATAGATAGCGAGAAGCGGTTTCCAGTAATCATGTAGATAGAATGTTACCCAATTTGTACATCTGCTGAAAATAATGAGCTTAGATATTTAGAGAGCATTTTCCGCTTTAGAAAACGTGTGCTTGGTAAATAATGTAGAGAATTAGCTGAGTCAGGCATGTAGCTAGAATATGGTAATAGGAAGGGGGGGGGTCTGTCACGAAATACTGTGGTTATTTACCAGGGGCTCAATCATTCTAAACTATTCTATTGGCAACATATATTGGTTCGTTTAGCCAAGATTTCTAATGGGGGGATGATATGAAATACTGTGGTTACACACCAGAGGCTCGATCAATCTAAATATTTTACTGACAACATACCCATATTGATTGGTTAGGACAATAAAATGAGGATATATTAGTAAGTATTTTAATAAGAAGCTATGAAGAAATCTCGAGTAAAAGAATATAAAAAAGTATTGAAAAAGATAGTTTTCCGAGGTCATTCGAACGGTGTCGAGAATTTTGCGTCTGGGAAATTTGCGCCCTACCTCAAGAACAGGGAAAATTGCGCCTGCGATGTACCTCCACCGGGAAGTTGAGCTCTGCGAAATAAAAGAACCTATTGGAGCTTACGCATTTGCTCGGAGGGGCTGACATTACAGCATAAACAATCCTCCCCCCACAACCATGCCATTTGTGATTTATTTTCATTGTGGCTATATAAGGGGAGAATAAACTTCAATATAAGCCAAAAGAACACAACGGATCAACGCAATCACTGCTTCTTCCAGAGATGATTTTGGGGGAACACTGGCCTCCCCAGAGCTCACAGAGTGCCCCCTCGGAGGAGACCAAAATAATACGTCTATAATATAATAATAAATAGAATAGTACCAGCAGTGACCCCCCTCCGGAATTCTAAGTGTGCCCCCCGGATTTTTTTTTTTTTTCTGAAAGAACGACTGAACGCAATTGTGTGTTTGAATTCCAGCAAGTAAACACACTGTACATAGTTTTCTTGATAATATTACTGAACTGATTTTACATTCACTTTACATTTTCTTTTCTATATTTTGTGTCCTGAAAAGCCAAACAACTCGCAAGGATTGTGAACAGAGATATCTGGGTAGAGCCAAACAGCCTTTTGTAGATTAAATTATACTCTTTCATTATATTAATAATTATATATCAGTCATTTATACTTTTTTGTAAATTTTGTAGTATAATGAAAAATTGTATTTGTATGGATTGTCCTTTAGTGAACTAAAATTGTATTTTTTTCATTTGTTCGGAATAATATAACGGATGGAGTAACTCACTGAGACGATGATAGGCAAGCCTAGTTCAAGTGTGAGTGGAAGTTACTTTACACAATACAAAAATAAGTTGAATTGTAGGGCGCTAACATCCCAGTGCAAATATATAGCCGGCGCATTTTCCCCTCTTTTTGGGGTAGGGCGCAAACATCCCAGTGCAAATATATTGCGAGCGCATTTTTTCCTATTTTTGTGGTAGGGCGCAAATTTCCTGGGCGCAAAATTCTCTCATTCAAGGAAAATATAATGTCCGTGAAGTTGACAAGCCACTTATGTCAGACTCCATTTCGACTTTAAACGTCGCTAGTGCTACGTTAGTGTTCGATAGTGACGCAAATCGTTAGTACTTCACAGATAACGTGTGCTTTTTAAATAATGGATATAGGTCTTCTAACTGCATGCCAACACGCCCACTTCTAAGAATCATCTCAAAAATGAGGTTAACCGTTAGAGCAAGTAAGTGCTCATTAGTGCCATTAACATTAATGCCTCCATCGTACGGCTCTTTGAGTAATGATAATAGCACGCTCTTTGCTAGTCTCAATGCGTCCCTATATTCTCGCGAACATTCTGACGTGCCCAAGTTAGTTACTTTTTTTTTTTTTTTTGCAACTATTGTTTATCTGTTATTGTTTATTGCTAGTCTGCAGAGTAGTCCTTACATTAATATGCCATTGTCCTTGAT
The DNA here is from genome assembly GCF_964235325.1 of Thermobia domestica. Taxonomy (NCBI): domain Eukaryota; kingdom Metazoa; phylum Arthropoda; class Insecta; order Zygentoma; family Lepismatidae; genus Thermobia; species Thermobia domestica. The sequence continues at coordinate 80,734,113 of NC_137461.1, forward strand.
AATCATTGCGTATTTACAAGCAGTTTGTTATTACTGTTAGAAGATATCAAAAAACAACAGATAAAATCTACTACTTAACGGTTCACATTTTTCTTTTACAGTACATAAACGATTAATAATAATAATAATAATAATAATAATAATAATAATAATAATAATAATAATAATAATAATAATAATAATAAGACTATTCCAGCATAAAAGTTATCAATTGCATCCCACTGGCAACAAGCGACGCATATTTTAACTTCACAAAAATTAGTTTCTCACGATTTTCTGGAAAACTACGTATGATAACATCTTCATTATGTCAAGTTGTTTATCTCAGTGTGATATATGTCTTACCTCTGGACAATATCACAGTAAAACAAAAATTAAATATTAGAAGTACATCGTACTTTTGGACTACATCTCATTAACCATGGGAAGATTGAGTAGTGTATACTTTAGGATGTAAGTTTCAGCTTAACTTGCATCATACATTCTTAGGATTACAAAAAGGAAATTTGTTCGTTTGCGTTTGAACAAAATTCTTAGGATTACAAAAAGAAAAAATAATTTTTCCGAATTCCGGAATTTTTCCGAAATCCGGATTTTTTCCGAATTCCGGAATTTTTCCGAATTCCGGATTTTTTCTAAATTCCGGATTTTTTCCGAAATCCGGAATTTTTCTAAATTCCGGAATTTTTCCGAATTCCGGAATTTTTCCGAATTCCGGAATTTTTCCGATTTCCGGATATTTTCTAAATTCCGGAATTTTTCTAAATTCCGGATTTTTTCCGAAATCCGGAATTTTTTAAATTCCGGAATTTTTCCGAAATCCGGAATTTTTCCGAATTCCGGATTTTTTCCGAAATCCGGAATTTTTCCGAAATTCGGAATTTTTCCGAATTCCGGATTTTTTTCCGAAATCCGGAATTTTTCCGAATTCCGGAATTTTCCGATTTTACTTTCCGGATTCCGGAAAGTAAAAATTCCGGAATTGGCCATCCCTATGTTATATGTGCCATTGCATTACAATGGATCTCGAAGCCGTAAATTTGCTAATACTTCCTAATAGTTGTAATTCTGAATATCAATCAGGTAGAGCGAAATGATGTATGTCAGGTTCATAAGTCAATGGGGACTATCTCTATAGATATTATAACTTCTCGTCTTTTAATTCATATTTAAAAGATATTTAAGGATTTGCAGCATTCATTAGTACAATAATTAAAAACTGTAGTAGGTCCCTGCAACCCATGAAAAACTCTGCAGCAGGTAAGATAGTACGCATTCAACTGGATGTTGCGAAGTTAATCCACGGTTCTTAGGTAACGATATGATTTCTAACCATCAGACGCGCACGCAGACATTTTTGTTGGGAAGGATCCCGAGTTTGGGGAGGGGTCCAATGCTACAAAACACTAGGTCTGTGTAGTGTTGAACCAGTGTTATTCTTCATCCGAAACGACGATGGTCATTGTTAAATACTGCTATTCGTTACCGATAATAACGATATCTTTATTTATATACGTACTCTCTATATAAAGATATGCTATTAAAGTTAAATGAAATCTTTCTTTAACGTCCCACGATTATACTCGTTAGGGTAAAGGAGACGATTACAAAGGCAAGTGAACGATGATGGAAGATTTGATTTTGAGTTTAGCGTCAGCAGCAAGGCTACATGAGAAGTGGACGTACAGCTTACGTAGGGTTAGAACCACACGAGCTCCCATTGGGAATCGAACCCGGGTTTCCCAACCCAAAGATGCGTACGCTAAGAATTGGTGGAATGAGAAAGTAAGAGAAACGGGAATACCCCGAGAAAGTCCACAGACACGATGTCCACCACAAACTTACTTGGGTAGGGATCGAACAAGGGACTCCACGCACCAGAGATAAACATTCTATCACTGAGCCACTGTGTCCCTAATATGCTGTGAAGTAAGATGTACAGTCAGTGACAAAAGTTCTTTCCGTTTGATGGAATTAGTTTTAGTACTGTTTTGGTAAATTAAAACGAATGTAATTTTCTGTATGTTCCAGCCATACTGTTGTTATTCCCCAAATAAATTTTACCAAACGGAAATAATTTTTGTTGCTGACTGTACAACATCAATTGTATTTTATCTTTTCATAACAGTAAGACACATACTCTTAACATTGAAAAATATTGTCCTCACAGTGGAGGATTACGAAAATAAAATGCCACCCCGAGAAGTTGTCTGTTTGGTCTAACAACCCTTCAGTTGCATTGACTTCGGTAGAAATCATGGGTACTTTCAAATTTCTCTCTTAGACAGAACAATGTGTCTAAAGATGGGTTGACTTACTGTCTTTTTTTTAAAAAAAGTCCTAAACTCGTGAATATTTCCAGGCAGTTACCAACACTGCAACTGCTATCCAATCACTATGACATTTGTAGACGGAAAAAAATTTGTAGAAGGATTAACAGACGGGAAAGAATCCTGACTGGGAAATTGGACATCGAAATACAAGGACAGCATAGAAGAATTGAAAGACAAAAATACGATTTTTTCTTTCTTTTTTCTTTTTTTTTAAAGTAAAAAAAAAACTTGAGTATCTATCATTTCCTTTCCAGCTTACGCATTTAAATCCGAGCTGAAATTGATAGTGGGTTTTTGCGGAAAATGTCCATTCATTGCAACATTAAAAGAAATGAAAAAAGGGGGTATCAATTAACTGAAGTAAAAGTAGTACTTTTTTATTATTATTACAAACATCCCTGCATTAATCCTATGTACAGATCATTCTGTAATAACCACTCCTCAGTCATCTTAAGTTGGAAATATTTCACTATGATTGATTTTAGTATTCAAGAATACCTCCTTTTACGTTTTAAAATTATAATTGTCCTAAAAATAAAACTTAAAAAATAGAAGTATGTGTACACCACGTACAGAAGTTTGGTATGATTGAGGTTTTTGAAACCGGAAGTGGCCGCAGATTTCAACCACTTCTAGCTTTAGTAGAGAGAGATTATAGAGCGGAGATTAAAATAATGTATTCTTGGGACGCATAATTGATTGGAGAAACCCGCTTCTTGCTAATTATTACAGTTTGTGCTCTAAAGTGATTAACAACATTAAAACCGGAAATTCATTTCTAGCACTTCCGGTTTGAGTCATTTTTCACGAATGAACTTTTGATCCTCTACTTCCTGACAACTTTTGTCCCCTGGACAGACAGGATAAATATGTAAAGGAGCTTAAGTAAAACAAAATTGTAAAAATGTTAGTTCTAGTGTTACGATGTACGCATCATAAAGTTCTTTTTTTAAAAAAAGAAAAAGAAAAACCTTGAATTGGTCAATATTATTATAATTATAATTCATAAGTATTTTGTCTATCATTAGTGTCGGGTCATCGGCCGCAAATTTAAAAGATTCTATGCACTAAGTTCTACGTTAATCTATCCTTATGGTTCATCAATTACTATTTTTCTTCCTCTCCGTTGTTTAACTTCCATCATACTTTTCACTTCCATCAAAACATAATTTCTTCACAAACAATATTCTAATCACTTACTTTTTCTCTAATCTTATTTTAATTACTTCCAATTTGGAGTTAAACTTTTTTCTTTTACTATTCGTAATGGTTCTTCATTTATTTTGCGATTCACTCAGTACTTTTTTTTTTCTATTCTTCAATCATATTCACATTGGGAAAGCTTCTACACTGTAAACAATAAATCAGTGTTCAAACATAATTTGGCTCTTATCCTAGAAATGACTTTTTCTTTGGCTCATTGTTTAAAATGTTCAAAAATGTCCGGAAGTGTTCTATTAGTGAATAAAAAGTGTACTAACAGTGCTTAATAAGAATTGCCTACAGAAAAAAAATCTTAAGTTTTATATCCCTCGGTTATGCCAGCTAGGCTAAAGGAGACGGTGATGATAAGAAATGAATGAAATAGTGGAATGAAGAAAGTGAAAGGAAACTGAAGAACCCCGAGAAAACCCACGCACACTGTGTTTGTCCACCACAAAGCTCACTTGTCGCGAGCTGAGATCGAACCAAGGATCCCATGCACCAGAAGTGAACGCTTTATCACTGAGCCACCGCGGCCTCTCCCTAAGGAATAAATAGAGCGTTTAAAATATACTTGAAATCCGATAAGTCCAATGAGTTGGTTGTACGGGTACAGAAAAGACTTTTAAACACTGTTAAAGCAGTTTACATATCACTATTTATACATTTACAAGTTGTTTCTGTTTGTGTACTCATTGGACACATCAGAAGTTTAGGTACATTTTGAACACTCTTAGAGCAGTTCTTATTAATTACTTACAGAAGGCAAATACAACACTAATAGAACACTTCATGACATTTTCTGACATTAAACAGTGACTAGAGGCTGTTTCTAAAAATAATAATAATAATAATAATAATAATAATAATAATAATAATAATAATAATAATAATAATAATAATAATAATAATAATAATAATAATAAAACATTAATGTATCTTTTTGCAGTGTAGTTACTTTTCGTAGCTTGGCCAAGTGTCTGCTTCGTACACTACAATCAAGTTCTCCACATGAAACAGTTGATTTTTTTTTTTTTTTTTTTTTTACAACGATCTACATTGGGATTGGGTTCAGGGGACTGCTGAATACGTATCTGTTTCTATAGGAAGAGCTTTATCAAGTCTCGTATCTGGAATTTCAATCTCGTCTCCTATCGTAGACAATTCTACGCACAAGAGACGCGCTTTCGAATTCGACTCGAGTTTCGAGTCGAGTCAAAGATAATTTTTTCGAGTCAAGTTCCAAGCCGAGTCACTGTTTTTGAGCTCGAGTTTCGAGTCGAGTCGAGTTTGATAAATGGCTCACTCGTTTAGCTCGTTTTAGCTCGTTTTGAAATCATAGCCTGATTAGAGTGGAAAGCGGAAGCCATGAGAAATGTAAGCAGTAACATGGAATACTTTATGTGTCAGGCACTACTCGCATTTCATCTCGTCTCGATAATGAGACGACAATAAATTTTTTATAACGAGACAGTCTGAAACGTCGTGAGCACCAATATAAATATGTACTGTAGTCCTTAATACCAAGGCTGAGACCTGCACGATCGAATTTTTGAGCTCAAGCAGAAACTCGACTCGGGTAGTGATGTCAACCGGCCCGGCTCACATCAACTGAGCGAACAGCTCGAGCCGGCTCGGTTGGGTGAGCTGTTGACTCGGATCACTTCTCTGTTCGGCTCGATAGTGAATGAGCTGTGAGCCGAGTCGCTCGAGCCGTGGACGACCCTAAGCCCGGGCCGAGCAGTTTTGAATATGTTTGGCAGGCGCCTTATAACTTTTAACAGCTTTTGGCTCGAGCACGAATATTTGCTCCGCCTGAACTCAAACCTAGAAACTCGGGAACGATGCCCTTGCCTCCTGAAGACTTGTTCACGACCGAGCTCGGCAGTCATCTAGTTTCTAGTATTCAGATACAAACCGCCTATCTTTCATGGTTATACATAGTGTTGTTATAATAATAATAATAATAATAATAATAATAATAATAATAATAATAATAATAATAATAATAATAATAATAATAATAATAATAACTATTATTATTATTATTATTATTATTATTATTATTATTATTATTATTATTATTATTATTTATTATTATTGATAATATATTGTCTGTGTAGGATACTTTAACTATACACAGGATTTAACTCTTGATTTGGTTCTTTTTGGCTCGACTAGACTCGAAACTTGATCCAAATTCGAGTCGAGTTAGTAGAAATTTCTCGAGCCGAGTTGTCGAGTTGAGCTCAAAGATGTCTATTTGAAGTCGTGTCGAGTTTCAAAGATAACTTGCTGGAACTCGCTCGTGCCCATCCCTAATTGAACCAACGTGCCAATAGTAAAACTGCATTGCGAAGGCAAAGTCTCCTAAGGTTAGATTGGCCGATTAGCAGTGACACTCTGCATGCAAAGTGGAAAATGAAGAGCTTTCAACAATGATTGAAAACAAAATCATTGAAAAGTGCAAGGATTATCCTCTGACTTATTGAATCATATTGCTTTTCAGAAAAGCTTCAACATTCACTTCTTGAATTTGAAATTGATACCCCTAATAATGATGGTTCTTCCCTTACATTAATCTTTCAAAGCCTCCTCTATTCTTTATATCATTTTTTCATTTAGGTTTAGTAACTTTTAATGAAATAATGTAAATATTAAATGAGTTACTTTCCAAAATTTTCCTGTTTTTTCTTGTTATTATTATTATTAGTAGTATTCACTATATATATATATGAGAAGTAGTGGAGAGAATAGAAAGACCCATCATAGTTTAATTCCGAACATAGTACGTAACGAAGAAGACCGTGACCACGCTAACATTTATTTCAATAAACATTGAACTAATTTTGATAATTTATAAAAGAAACCTCTTCAAACGAGATCTTTCGTATCTGAATTATTAAAATTTTCTGTTTTTAACACGGGAGATCCGGTTTCGATTACCGGTGGGAACGTGCATGGCTCAAATCCCTCCCTAAGTTATGGTTGCAAGGGTACAAGTCTCAGGATAGCTTTGTTGTAAAGCATCGTATGAATTTCAACGAACAAAGAAAACAACATAAATTTCTAAATGAATTGGCGATCAAAATCTGTATACACCTGAAAATATGCAACACTTTTCATTATGACTGCAATGGGTTGTGTAACTTACAGGATGAAATGCTTGAACGGAAGTTTTAGAAGTTACAATAATACTTTAAAGTTAATTTTAATCCATTAATGTATTTGAACAGAGAAGATGTATTTTTACTTTTAAACAGTAAAAATAGATGAAGATTTGTAAAAGAAACATAGCGACTTAATGGAATCTAGAATTTAAATTCTGCATATCCTTTAAGCGACGATACTATTTAGTGATTACACTAAACGCAAACTTGCTTTACCTGATCTTATATTTAATATTTAAACACTGCAGCAGGCTGATTAATCATCTAAACTAATGATAAGTAATTCGACCCCTAACGCTTTTAACGAACCGTAGCTTGTTGCGCTAACCTAAGTAGCTTCAAGTTAGATTTAAATCAAATTATACATTTTCATCTGAAGAAGACGGTAGCTTTTAAAACATTCTTTTGAAAAAGGAAGTAGATCCATGTTTTTAAATATTACAGTAAAACCTGTCTAACGAGTCTACAGAAAATGCCAAACTTGTTTAAGATTCGCAGAGTTCTTCTGCAGGTATATAATTTGAAGTTCATGAGTACCAACCACGTCACCAACTACCTCTATAAAATAATTGTTGCAGAAGTACAGCAGGATTCTGAAACACGGATATTTGAATAGGGTGCAGATTAATTTGTAAGTGAAGTCTTGATCCGATTGTGGTAGGTTCCATAGTATTGGAGCTATGGACCTTTAAAGTTCATTTTTTCATGTTTTCGGCAGCCTATAACTCCGAAATTACGAATTTCTGCACCCAGGTTGGTCTAAATTTGTTGTCTTATCTTGGTGCCAGGAATCATCTCCCAAACGTTGTCGGAGTTGTTTTGAAACACCCTGTATATCGGAATTGTGCTCTACGGGTGTCCATTCAGCCAAATACATAGATCACGAAGTTAAAAATATGGCCAACTTAATTTTTTTTTTTTTTTTTTTTTTTTTTTACGAATTCTATAACAAATTAGTGAATTGAATCCTCTCAGATATATTTTTGGTGCGATCACTGTCTGCTCTAAGCTTCTAAAGTTTCTTTTTCCTTTTTCTTTTCTTTTCTTTTCTTTTTTTTTTTAAGAATAATGGTAATCATAGTCAAGAATCAGAACATTTTTTAAAAAAGCCACCTTAAAAGAATGAAGTCAAGGATAAGAATAGCTTCTAGTGTTCCACCTGTCGATCAGTTTTTAATGCAACAGTGAATTCAACAGAAAACAAAAAAAAATGAAGTGAATTCCACCCATATTTCACCCCAAAACGAACAACAACAGGTGTCTTTTGTATGTGTTGCGTGATCATCCCAGAGGAAACCGTGGTAGACCGTACATTGATTTCTTTGTATTCTCTATCCTTAAGCTCTGTGTAGGCTATTCAATATATGTAGCGGTGTGTGTGTGTGTGTGTGTGTGTGCATAAGCCGAACAACAATGGTAAAAAAAAAAAAAAAAAAAATGAAACCTCCCACTGGACAAAAACCTATCGATACCAATCGTGTTCCATTTTCTCCAGGGGTCATGGAGCTGCTTCTTTGTTAATTTTAACTTCTTTTGGTTTTGTATTTTTTTTTTTTTTTTTTTACAGGATCTTGCCAAAAAGTCTGGAAGGCAATGATTTCCGTGACTATTGATGAAAACAGCAAAAAGAAATATTTTTTGTTAAAAAAAAAGAAGTTTGTGGTCTTTGTGTATTTCCAAAGGCTCAGCCAACAATCAAACTTAAGGAAACTGATACCAATCATAGCAAAAGATAAAGCTTTCGACAGCTAAAGGCTTTCTTTATACGTTTTGATATAGCCTTGGTCGGTCATTGGATTTTTCTCTCTTTTTTTTTAAGAAATAAAAAGGAAAGAATAAATGAAAATAAACTGGAGGTGAAAGAAAGAAAGAAAAGGGACCCTCCGGTAAGAGATTTCAACGCGGAATAAACATGAAAAACGCTCCATTTTTGTCTATTTCCAAAATACGATTTTTCGATCTTTTTTCTCCTTCTCCCTTATTCATTTAGCTTGTAGGCTTTTGCTTTCAGTGCCATTGGTGCATATACAACTATCGTCAATCTGGAAGACGATTGGATTTTTTGTACCTCTTTGTTAAAAGATATTATGTACTAAAGGATCGTTTTCTATCGTGTCCCTATGAACAAAAGTTCTATCGTTTGGAGCGCTTAAAAGTAGCTCTAAGTAGCAGTATTACAACCCACCGCCCCACAGCAGTCCGTCCTGGATCCGCCCCTGATAACACCGTTCATCAATAGTGAACTTTTCGCATATGCTGGTATCTCTTAAAACTCCAAATTATACACTCTTAAATCTGAATGTTTAAATACATTTGAAAGTTATACTTTTACCCACAACAATTACTGTTACCAATGACTAATCATTGCCTGGCTCTGACAACAGAACATAGTTCCTCAATCTTAGTTGACAGTCAACTTTTTTTAAACTCATACGAACAAAACATTTACCATCATCAGCTCCATATACTAGCACCTCATAATAGACAGGAAATTTAAAGTGTGTCAGAATAATTTTTATTATCTAATGACAATTGAAACTACATCTCAATTTAATTCGATTTCTATAGGAAACTAGTGTTTCCCTTATGCGGAAAACAATTGTCCATTGATTTAAAGTATGAATTGCATTTACAACATATCTGATTAATTTTTGTTTCATTCCCCCACCCCCTCATATATCAAATTAACGTTTAAAAACAGGTTTGTTCCATTTATTTTTAAAATTCTAATTAACAATTAATATTATTATCTTATCTTTATTTAGGTCTAAATTAAAGCTGAGAGACCAGAATAGGTACAGTGCAAAACTCAGTAAGCTGTTCGTACGGAACAGATAAATAGGGTATAAATTTATAATGAACATGGAAATGATATTTAACAATCGAATTTAGAGTGTATGTGTAAAAGATAGGTGACAAGACAAACATCGGTTTTTTGAAAGGGAAGAAGTACAAGGATTGCCCGATACTTGCCGAACTCTTCTGTTGCTTCATGGATCTCTGAATGGCGCCAAAAACCATCGGTCAAATTACGTCACTGAGGTCAAGTGATCTTTTTGATTCTCTCTGAACTTGAAGTCGGCAATCCCAGTTCTCTTTTAACTGTACTGCAAATGCTGCTTACTCCGTCTCAATTCAATGGGTGTTATCCGCCTGTATTAGGTAGTTGCCGCGGATCTCCTATTACCTATCAATAACCGATTCTCTTTCCACAAACAAAAATCAAAGGAGACAGCAGACTCGAAGTCAGATTTTCTGCAAGCAGTCTGACAGGGTCCAAAAGCTGCCTAGCTTAGACCACGACTTTTGACCAGTCGACAGACAGACTGCAAGAGACCGATGCAAAGTCAAGAAACAAGTCCCTATGACCTAGGTCACATGTGTATTTAAACGATAATTTCGTGGGCGTTACGACGACATGATATCAGTTGCTCCTCCCAAGAGGAGTTTTTTTTTTTTTTTCAGGTGACGAGAAGTAGTAGGCTACGTTGACTACAGGGAAAATTAATAAGAAATTGGGAAAGTGATGTTTAAAAGGAACGAATAGAGTTGTTTATGGTAGCACGTGTCTTGGGTGATTTCTCCAAAACTTTATTATATTTCAGTCGATGATGATGATGATGATGAATTGGAGTTTAACGTCCCATTCAGCAGCGAAGCTATATGAGACGTGGACCTACTGATTAACGTGGAATCCGAACCACATGAGCTCCCTCCGGGAATCGAACCCGGGTCTCCCACGCCAAAGGCGCATACACTAACCGCTTAGCCATGAAGGAGCTCTATATTTCAATCGAGTTACATAAGCTTATGTATATGTAATATGAATTGTCCGATTAAATGGAATGATTTATGTAACTGATAAGGCGTTGAAGTTTTCTCTTTCGCTGTCTGGAACAATGTCCTGCTGTGCCAATCGGGTCCTTCACATTATTATTATTATTATTATTATTATTATTATTATTATTATTATTATTATTATTATTATTATTATATTATTATTATTATTATTATTATTATTATTATTATTATTATTATTATTATTATTATTATTATTATTATTATTATTATTATTATTATTATTATTATTATTATTATTGCAAAAATCTGATAAATTCAAACTCAAACTTTGACAGTCCATAACTCCAGAAGCAAAAAATTGCACATCACAATACCTCATATGCCTTCTAAGCTTGTCAAAATCTATTAGCATATTAAGTTTGACCAAGATCAGACACGTTTAATTGATTGCATAGATTTTTTTGTTTGTTTATTTGATTAACTCCAAACCCCAGCTTTGACAATTCGGGAATCAAAAGCTTTCACGTCACAATATTTCTTAAACTTGTCAAGGTTTACTAGCATACTAAGTTTGATTAAGACCAGACAAGTTTCATTGACTGTATAGATTTTGTTTGTTTATTTATTTGATTAAGTCCAAACCCCAGCTTTGACAGCTCGAAAATTAAAGGCTTTCACTTCACAATATTTCATATAGGTAAATAATAAACTCATCAAGGTCTACTAGCGTACTAAGTTAGACCAAAATGAGACAAGTTTCATTAATTGCATATATTTTTTTGTTTGCTTATTTATTTGATTAAGTCCAAACCCCAGCTTTGATAACTCGGGAATCAAAAAAGTTTTCACGTCACAATAATTATAATATGTATATAATAAACTCATCAAGGTCTACTAGCGTACTAAGTTAGACCAAAATGAGACAAGTTTCATTAATTGCATATATTTTTTTGTTTGCTTATTTATTTGATTAAGTCCAAACCCCAGCTTTGATAACTCGGGAATCAAAAAAGTTTTCACGTCACAATAATTATAATATGTATACAATAAACTCGTCAAGATCTACTAGCATACTAAGTTTCATTGATGGCATATATTTTTTTTAGTTCGTTTATTTAAGTATAAACCCCAGCTTTGATAAGTAGGGAATCAAAGCTTTTACATCAGAATATTTCATATATGTATATATTAAACTCGTCAGGGTCTATTACTATGCTTAGTTTGGTCAAGATCGAATAAGCTTCATCTCTCGCGTACGATATATAGTATCCTCGTGGTTGATTTTTTAATTTTTTTTAAATCAAATGAACTATGAAAACTGACCACTTTTCTTTCATTTTTCTATTCCACGTTTTAGGCATCGTTTTGGCAACCAGTAGATAGTAATAGGCCTACGTATAGCGAGTTGATGGACATTTCAGGTGCTTTGCTTTAATCTGAATAGCAAAACCTATTGCAAGCTGGCAACTTCGAAGTCTTGTGGACCCACAATGAGGCGCACTCGGATATGGAATTATAAGAAAAAAAAATTTGCATTTGGTATCACCTACCACTTATCCAAGTTTACCAGAAATACACCCCAACATTCTGTATATTAAAATATTACATTTGTATGTTTGTCTATAGCAATTGACTCCCTTTGAGAGTCTTCTTGTCCTTTAATTGTATCCGTAAAGGGACTTGCACAGATATAGTGAGACGTGGGAAGGAGATTCACGCTCATATTAAAACTGCGCTGTGTAAATTGCGCAGATTCTGCTAGTCTATCTATTAAAATGCTAGGTTTATATGTTTGTTCGCAATCCTTTCGACAATGAGATCTCAAAAGCCACAAGTGCTACAAACGTGCTGTTTTCACTGGTCGATTCCAAATTTTGTGTAGATTGCCCTGTTCTCATTCAAATTTTCAAAAACTGTGTCGTTATTGTTCTATTCAGCATTTCAGGAGCTGTTTTGAGCCCATAAGATTAACATTGTTGTAGGCCGAAACGACGGTACTAGGCAACCAATAGAGAAGTTACGTACGGCGGGTGGATGGACATTGCAGGCGCTTTGCTTAAATTTGAATGACAAAACTTATTGCATGCTGGCAACTTCAAAGGCCTCAAGAGTCACATTGAGGCGTACTCGGACGGATATGGATTTATTAGAAAAAGTATTTCCACTTGATATCGTGTTACGTCTATGAAATTGCTACAAATTCATTCCAACATGTATACATAGCAATTCACTTCCTTTGTGAATCTCCTACCCTTTACTTGTGTGAGTAAGGAGACATGCACAGTGGGAAGGAGATTCATGGTCACAACAACGATACGCTGAGTAGACAGCGCAGGTTAAGCTAGTAAAATAAAAACTCTTAATGATTTGCATTTCATTGCAAAATTAATGCTATAACAGTCTTAGATCGAAACGGAAGTGAAAAAAAAAAGTATCCAAATACAGTTCCATACAAAGGAACATGCCCACTTTGTTTGAAAATGTTTTATACTTACACTCATAGGAATTATTTAAACAATAGTATTCTTTTTATCTCTTTCTGGTTATTATTAGCAGAATAATTATTAAAATTTACCATTAATACTTCTGATTATAAGTTTGTGTGATGCCTTAGAGCAAGCATATAGAGTTGATTTTGAGTTTAACGTCCCTTTCAGCAGCGAGGCTGTATGAGACGGGACCTACTGATTAACGTGGAATACGAACCATATGAGCTCCCGCCGGGAATTGAACCCGGGTTTCCCAAGCCAAAGGATCAAGCATATACATGTAGAACCAAAGTCTTGCACACGGATAAACTACTGTATATGTATTTTTACAGTACAGTACATGCATATTTAAAACATCTAGAGAGGACAGATCATCACTAAACGAATTTAGGCAACATATATGGCTGCGTCCAATATTGTTAGTGATTTTTTTACATAGTATTTATGGGGTAGCTATAACCATGATGCAATTTCCAGTTTTGTCGGCGTTTGTCAAATAGTATTAGCGATTTTTAACCTAACAGTTCTATAAAATTTTAATCACTAACTAAACGTAGCAAATTTTCTAAACAGTATGTTAAGTGTTATTTAACGATTAGTTACTTTTAATCATCATTGATGAAACCAGAAGCAAATATTTAGGAAATACATTTTCTACTGCAAGATATTTTACTATTAACATTAGTTAAAAATATATAATGTGAGCTATAGAGTTGGATGCTTCAACTGAAATTTCAACATACTTCTTGTTTGTCGATGGAATAAAGAAATCGTGAGACGTTTTATTCAAAGGAGTTAATGATATGAGATATAAAGAGAAAAAGAAAAGAAAAAATATAACCAGTATTGTATCATGGCAGATTTCTGAAATTCTTTCACGGAGAAAATTTGTTACAGTTCCTTCGGCGTTCGCGATTGGTTACTACCTCATTCGAATATATATAACTTCGTTGAGCTGACTGTTAGTTTATCGTACATCTCTATATTATCTTTGGAATTCCAGAATTTATTTTTCTCCATTGAAAGCTAACAAAATCAACGTTGCATGTGTAACATAATGGGGGGAAAGGAGTAAAGGGAAGGCTAGAAGCAAACACTTGAGAGGTCCATCTGACAGCTTCAACAAATCATTCGACTGATCTTTTGCCTATCAGAGTAGCATTTTCTCCCTCTCTCTCTCTTTCCCATCCCAGACATCAGAACCACTCCCACTTACAGGTAGCGCTGCACGACATCCGGCAATTCATTACCTTTAGCCTCTGATAGGTGAACGTAATGGCAAGTTGCAAATTACAATGCCACAACAACAGTCCACTAACCGATCAACGAGTATCATCAGCTAGCAGACAGACGCACCCGTGCAGGAAGGCATATACATATTTAAAATCCAAATATTACTTATATGCATATAGCTACAAGAATGATGACATATGATACACGTAAGCCATCTAGCGTCAAAAATATATACTGCTTTGTAGCTGATGTGTTTAATTCAATTACATATTATTTACTTTGTTCCCAACGTGAATCGAAATCTTTTATTCTCATCATTACGAAACATTAGATTTCAAACACTTGTAACTATAAAATAATCAGAATACATTTTCAAGTTTATTTATGCTAGTACATATGTAGTTTTACCCGTGTGATATGACAGCAACTGTATGTTCACTCCTTCACTACAATCTTGCATGGCATTTCACTGAAACTGAATTACTTAAGTAGTGTACTGATATGCATATTTCTTTTTATACCTGAACATCTTAAACAAACCTATTTAGAAAACTTCTTTATTCTAGAATTTCACAGACAATGCAGTACGTTGCTTTGGAAGTATCTTCATTCTTGTATCTACTCGAAACTACATTTTCCTGTGGCTTTCTTTACCTTCTACGTCTGTCATACAACATAGATACTGCTCTTTGAATTTTAATTTATTGAACAACACATTGTTCTGAGAAATTCTTGGTTTTTGAATCACTCAAACAACATAGATATTACTTTAAGTGAGAATTTCTTAATTTTTAAACAATATATTACACTGCTCTAAGAATCTCTTTATTCTTGAATCTTAATATATTCAATGAACTTCTAAACCGTTCTGAAAATAACTGTTCTGAAAATGTAGTACAGTAGTTAGATTTAGTATGAACAAATCACCATTTAGAATTTATGCATAAATTAAACCGGTTAAAACTTCAGTTTTCTTGGAGTTAAAGACATTTTTCACATAGGAAGTTACGTGAAACAACTGGATCTACATATATATAAATAGCATTTATTGAGGTCATTAAAATTCGAGCAGGAGAAGGTTAAAAAAAATGCTATATTCAAGCTTCCTATTTCAAATGTATTGACATGTTATACAGAAATAAATAAATAAAATGAAATGAAACGTTTTCAGTTTAATTTCCTATGATTATTATGTCCTTTAGGCTAAGGGAGACGATGATTAAGGCAAGTGAATGATGATGGAATAATTGGTGGAATTAGAATGTGGGACGCAATGGGAGTCAGTGGCGTAACTGAGGGGAACGCAGGGCCTGCAGTGTAGGGGTACCGCAGAGTTTAGGGTCCCATCGCGAAGCAAATGCCAAGAACTATAGGCTATAAAAAGTAAGCTGAATACGGAATATCCATTTCCCTGAACAACATTATTTACTTTATATATATATATATATATATATATATATATATATATATATATATATATATATATATATATATATATATATATATAAGCGTTCTTGGTGAAAATTCATTCATTCTAGCAACATCAGTATAAAAAATCATCTCAGCACTCGAAGGTTAAGGGAAAATAATTTTTGCCTTTTTCGGTGAGTATTAACTTTAATTGTAATTTTATTATATTCCGTGGTCTTCTACAAGAACATAATATAGTGGGAAATTAATGGGCATGGAAAGCGGGACCCGAAAATAATCTTGCGGGGAGACCCGACATTTTTGCGTGACGCTACTGATGGGAGTAGACCAGGAAAACTCAAGGACACAATGTTGTCCATCACAAACTTACTTGGCTGGGGATCGAAGCACAGACCTCACGCACCAGAGGTAAGCCTCTACCACTGAGCTAAATAAAGAAACAATAGTTTCTGTAAATAATGATCTTTTACTACCATTAAACTAATATCATGCCCAAAGTGGTCGTTTATGGGTTACTTAATATTAGGTTCTAATAAAATATCTGGAGGTAATAATAAAATGTTTCCCAAACGGAGAACGAAATGTAATCGAAACTCTATACAAAAAAGACAAATACTGTATGTGTTTCTATCTGTTTGTTGGGTTCTGATATTATTTCTTGTCTGATTGTTTGCATTTAGAAACTCGACAACACACATGACATTATATATATATATATATATATATATATATATATATATATATATATATATATATATATAAAACTTCCAGAAACTTCATAAGGTGAAGAATATTCAACCTACTTGACCCTTGTAATATGTTGGGTTGCATCACTTGCACTTGCTAGCCATCAATGAAATCAAAGTTAAAAACCAATAAAAATAGCCAACTTCGAAAATAGCATACGATCCATTGGTACTCAACTCTTTAAAGACTTTCTGTTAACTCTGGAATCCACTATAGGGAAACAGACATGATACATAAATACGAGACCACAAAAAGTCATAAAGTGAACATTTCAGAATTTTAAAAAAATCGACTTTTATGGAAAAAAAACTCAATTTCAAGAAAGGTGCTTTTTCATCATTACTTAAAATATATCACTCTGACAATTTCATCATTCTTAAATGTCTTAGACAATACAAAATATTTTCTATGAGAATCTCCATTCTTGAATTTATTGGATGATACGGTACTTTTTTTTTTTCGAATTTCTTCAACCTTGAATCTAATGAAACTATTGTTCTGAAAAATCCCTTCACTCTTGAATGTGTGTTAGGCAATACATTAGCCTGAAAATGTCTTAAAAGTTGAACTTAATAGATAGCACATCTATTAATAGATATGACAGTAATAGATGTGAAAGTAATTAAACGCGTCAGGTTGACTCCTGCAGTAGTCTACTTGTTGTATCAGTGCAGTGTCATGGAAAATCAGAGCCCGGGACAAGAGATACGACGGCGCTCCCGTACATATCAGTTCGATCGACAGTTCAACCGCGAAGCACCCCCATGGTTGGCGCCAAGCGTAAGAAAATTTTCAAAAATAAACCCTGTTTTTCCTTGATTTTGAGCACTTATTATTGTATTCTTCCTTCCAAAATTCGGGTGTAAATAGACGGGTAGAACGATTTTAGCAAGTGTCTAGAGACACAAAAAGTATAAATCTGACCCTGGTCAAATTAAATACTAAATTTAAAAATATTCCACGTAATTTTTCCTCTTGCTTTTTCTTTCTTTCTTTTCTTTTTTCCCCTCTCGAATTTTGCGCCCCCTAACTTCGGCGTGATTTTTCGGTTATTGTTCCTCTGACGCATGTACTACAAGAGATTTTCCCCTCCGATAAACCTGGACTCCGACATTCTGATGGCCGTACAAAATTTACAAACCGTTTAGATGACCATAACGAAAACCGAAACATACTTTTCGGGGAAGAATGGGACTCAGTTCCATACTCCAATCACAGCTGAATATAGTGTCTTTCGTGAAAAAGTGAGTAAGGCGCGTGATTTTTGTAAGGATGATAAGGGATTCAATCCCCAGAGAGATACTAAATTTCAGATAAAAATGTGAGTGGAGACGTGGATCAACTTCAGGCAGCAATAGATTTCTTCTGTTAATGTTAGTGCTGAAAAAGGACATCAATCAATGAACCAATTATAGTTTCACTTACAAGCTTGTAAGGTTTCCTAAATATTTATATTACAGGCTGCATTGAGAAAAATACGTTATCCGGATACTGATATGTTGTACAAATATACGGATTACATATTTACTACAGAAATCTGCACGGAGCACACATTATTTATATGCATGTACGTACATATGTACTGCCTTTTTCCCGCTTAGGTGTCATATCATGCTTCTGCAGGATATCTGACATTTAACAGTCTTCTGTATATTATATATGTATACGTATGTTACATACATCAGGTATATGTTATATACATCAATCTTGAGATCCTTACTGCAATTATACAATTCTTTCTTTCATACGGAAAGTGCGTATAGATGGAACACTTATACGGAAAATATAAAACGAAATAAAACGAAAGTTTTCAGAATGATGTTAAATCCAAAAACTACAGGATTTAGGCATTTAACCTCAGTTTCTAAGTACGGCACATACGTATTTTTTTTTCTCTGTGTGAATTTACTGTGTCTGGTTTGGTTCGTTGGTTAGAATTGATTTTAGTGTACGTTTCAGCAGCGAGGCCATATGAGACATGTACTTACAGCTTAACGTAGAATTCAAACCACATGAGCTCCAGTCGATAATCGAACCCGAGTCTCCCGCGCCAAAGGCACTTATACTATCCAAATAGACACGACAAAGCTCTTTCGTTGGTTGAAGTTTAGCGTCTCTTTTCAGCATAGAGGCTATATGAGACGTGAATATAGACTTAAGAGGCCCCATCACGGTGAATTTAAAATAGTGCTAATTTTATAGTAATTATGTGACATCTTCAAATAGATAAAAGATAATCGAAATGTAGAACAAGAGCTCGCTAGACAATATTATTTTACATGTGATATTGTTATCACGACTTACTTATCTCTGTCGATTTCCACCATTTAGAAAATCGGCATTTATTTTCGAATTTCTAAATGGCTGCAAACGAAAAGCTACTAGGTAACTCTTGATAACGGTACCTCGTGCAAAATAATATTGTCTAGGGCGTTCATATAATTACTGTAAAAATTGTGGTATTTTAATTTCGAGCGATTATTCCTCTTAAAGTGGAATCCGAACAACCATAACGTGTTCTAACCTCTAATCTGCTGGGAATCGAACGCAAGGCCCCGTGTACTACATGCGTACGTGGTAGCCACTATAGATAAGGGAAATATTATTATAAGTCTGTGAAATCTTGAAATATACCTCGATCTACATGAAAATTTACGGATACTGTATATCTACAACTTTCGGAAGACAACTAAATATACGGTAATTTTTGTCTTGTTTTTATTGTAATTCTTTATAACTGAACACATGACGCTCGGTTGCATCACATAATGATTGATTAATACCACTCCCACAATCAATTTATTTCTTTTTATGGTTGTCCTAATTACAAAACTTGAAACAGAACAACTATTCAACAAAGAAAGAAAGAAAGAAAGAGAAAAACAAGGCAATAATAATAATAATGAAAATAGCCGAAGAGTAGATGATCGAACTCATTTGTGGTTCTTCTTTCTACTACCTAACTCCCCCTCCCCCTCCCTATTCTCGTAACACTCACTCACTCCTCTCGTATACACAGAGACGTATACACAGCCAGACACGCAACCAAAAATTCCCTTCAAGGTATTGGAAGTTTTTTTTTTTTTTTTTAATTTCTCTCTCTCTTCATCCATACCACTAATGATATCCTAATAACGCCCCGTAACCCTACATGCTTCATTTACAGATTCCGATTGCAAAGATGGAAGGGCCAATGAAAAAAAAACTGAGGGGAGGACATGTTGAAATTGATGAACTAACGCATTGGGAAAGAGAAAATTGTCAGAAAAGGGGAGAAAAAAGTCATTATTAAAAAAGGGGGAAATATTTGTTCTCAAAAAAAACGTTGATTAGTTGATTTTCTTAGGAAGGATAGGGTATATAGAATGAATTTCATAAGTACAATGATTGTTAAAGAAAAAAAACTAAGGATCACCCACAGTGAACACACACAATGTGGTCTCTCTGTACTGGCTAATTGATGCCACAAAAAACATCCGACTTACACAAAAGCCAATACAGCTTCACATTACACAAAATGATTAGCATCCTCGTTCTGGAATCTGTAGAACCAACTTCGATTCTAAGTAGTAGTTATATGTTTTAACGTTCCACAATTATGCAAGGAGACTAAGATGATAACGAACGAAATGGTGAAATGGAGAGAAAACGGGAGAACTCCGAAAAAAAATCCGAGAACAAATATTCATGTTTAAGAATGCTCCAGTACTTGCACGCAAATTTCTAGAGAGGTAGGTTAGTTTTTAGAGAGTGATCAAGTACTCCCAAACAGTCTCTCTAAAAATGATTGTGCAAGTGCCGGAGGATCTGAAAGATGGATATTTGGATAGTGCACATACTAGTTCCTTAGCGATGTCTTGACCCGACTACGATCGATCCTATAATAGAGGAACTATAGACCTTTAACATTCATTTTTTTCACGTTTTCGGTGCCCTATAACCAGTGGCGTATTTACGATTTTGTTTCGGGGAGGCCTTTGCTAACTTTCGGGGGGGGGGGCTTTGCCTGAAAATGTGAAAATTCTGCAAGATATTTCATATACTTTACTATAGTAAGTAAGATTTCGGGGGGGGCTTAAGCCCGGAAGCCCCCCCTAAATACGCCACTATAACTATGAAACTATGCACTTCCGACCACAGGTTCATATGAACTTTTTTTCTTACTTTGATTTTGGGAGGAATCTATTCGAAAAATATTTTGACAAATTTTTGTAACTCACTGTATTGTACTTCTATAATGTATGATAAAGGTAATAATGATATTACTGGAACTGCAACACAGGTAAATAATAATAAGTGCTTTGCTTTGATAGACCAGATTTTATTAATCTTTTAATAAGTTGTACGTATTTTCAGAGTTACTATGAGAGCACTTATAATAGTTATATGCATTTTTTTTGCGCGAGAATAATGTCATTACATTAAAAAAAAAATCATCATGTTATTTTATGGAAAAATGCAGATATACTGAATTTTGAAGAAATTGGTACCTATCTAGTTCGTTAACCACACATCTAATATTAATGTGATAATCACTCGTATTTATCACCATTTGTAGTGTTCTAAGCAAAGATGAGAATTGAGGAAAGAACTGAATGAAAAAAAGAAACGGGACCAACAACCATCTTGTCTTCCCATAAGTACAAGAGAAATCTTTAAACAATTTGTCTCAGTGTCATTAAAAATCACTGTGATCCCACCAGAATCATTTATGCTGTGGGTATAATCCATTATTATACTAAGAAATAAATTTAAAAAAAAACATAATGATGGATAAAGAAGATGAAGAAGAAAACGTGGAAAAATAATCAAGAAAAACTTTTGTTTTTTTTTATGTATAGCCATAAGCACTTTTCCCTTCTTTTTGACTATACACAATCTCTTTGATTGGGTAGCAACTAAAAACCACACAATAACAATATGGAATGTTAGCTAGCGCGTAAAAATTTGTCCATCAGGCAAAACTACTTTACTAAAGAACGAATATAATCACTGCAATAAGGAAAGTAACGAAGACGAATGAGGATAGAAATCATCAAGAGGCAAACGATCCTTTTACATTCAGAAAACAACGAAAACTAGAAAGGAGGAGGGAGGGAGGGTAAAAATTTAAAGAAAGAGGAAGAGAAAGACAAAAATGGAAGGGGGTAAAAAAATCTTCAGAAAAGAAATATGAACAATGGCACTCATTAAAAGATCATTTGAAGGAGCTTGGAGCCAAAATTCAAGGTGATTTAGGACATTTGAATTCCCTTTAACAGAGCAAACGTTGTTTGAGGCTAGTGAATCGTATTTTCGTATTGGCTTCAATAATATCCATTTAGCTTCATCAGCAGCGATGATTACTTTGTACTAAAAATATTATTCTTTCAGTTTTATTATTTCTTCTCTCAGAATCGTTAGGCGTTCTAGTCTTTACTACCTACTCCATTAGTTCATGAATAATTATTATTTACTTCCCATTTTCATTGATTACCTTCTATCATATATATATCAGCTGTCTTGAATTTCTAAGATTATGTCTCTTAGAAACAAAACACTTCGGAGGGAAATTAGATACAGTGAGATTTATCTAAAACGATCACGCTTAGTTTGGAAGAAATTGTCAGCTAACGAAAAAATGATTAACTTACGAAATTACATTACCGTATGGCTATTTAAGAGTAGTTAAAAATACAACATAACAGGATATATAGCTTTTTTCTGCCTAATGCATATTCTTTTTACTGCATTTCAGCGTATAATAAACAACAGTACTCAATTATACGCCACGAGATGAAACGAGAACTAATTTCGTGACGAGAAACGAGACAAGACAGACCTCTTCCTACAGAAGAAGATACATTTTTCAAACCAAATCGAATTTCGTGACAAGGAACGAGACAATACATATCTCTTCCAGCAGAAGAATGATACACTTTCAAAACAAATCGAATTTCGTGTTAAGGAACGAGACAAGACAGATCTCTTTCAACATTTGAGACGAGACTGAATTTCGTGACGAGAAACGAGACAAGATAGATCTCTTCCAATAGAAGAAAACTTTTTTCGGGACGAGACTGAATTTCGTGACAAGGAACAAAACAAGACAGATCTCTTACAATAGAAGAAGATACATTTTTCGAGACGAGACATCACTTTCCTGATACGTTTTCGAGACGATATACGAGCCAATTTTTAACTCTTGTCTTGTAAGCAAGCCTAAGGCTCAAAATTTGTTGTAAATACCTAATGAAGTTTTGAGATAAATGTTGAAAGAACTGTTCGCAATAATACGTTATTCTGGACTATTTTATGTATATGTCCACGAGGTATATTGACCAAATAACAGCAGGTAACTTTCTAACTTAAAAAGTAAAAATCTTCGAAATCTGACTGGAATTGATGAAATCAGTTTCTCCTTGCCAGAATCAAGAATTATGAAGTTCTTCACCTCTAACTGTTATGTACAGGGAAATACATAATTAGCTTTGCTTAAATATTTATCGATTCCAGTAGAATCTACTACATGTCACCAACTAGAGATATTTGAAAGGAACTTAAAATTAGATTTCGGGGGAAGAGTTCTGACCCACCACACTTGCCTAAAAAAAAAAAAAAAAAAAAAAAAAGATCAAGTTTTGAGTTGAACCTACTATAATAGAAACTACGCATTTGTTATGTGATTTTCATAAAATATGTGCGACACATACACAAAATATTAACTGGTTAGAAAAATTGAAATTCCACTTAAAGAAGTTGTACTACATGGGGAAGCAAGACACAGCTATTTTACTCAAAAGCTACTACTGTCTGTAAAGCTAAGTGAAAAAATGAAGACTTTCTAAAGTATGTATACAACTACTACGTTAAGAACCACAACTGTGTCTAACGCATTGTTTCATTATTATATATGAGATATATTTATAGCTGTCAGCCAGTAATACTAAAGTTTAATTTACGTTTTTCAATGTATAGAGGAGATAAAATAGCATATAAAAGAGAGTTGTATGTATAAAGCTATATAAATACATATGTACTTAGCTACCGACATCGTGCTTAACGCGCTTTCAAAGAATACAAGTTCGTTTTTTCATTATTATTTATTTTATTTTGTTAGTTTGGCTCTGATGGAGAAAAATAGGTCCAGATTTTTATAATAAGTACGTGAGTAAGTGAGGAAACTTCCTTTCTTAGATCGATGATGAAGAAAACAGGATTGAGCAGCTACTACATTTTTTTTCGCAAAGAAATAAAGATTATAACTGCAGGTGTTCCACTTAAGATCCGGGTTCGATTTCCAACAGCGGGAAGGATTGTCGTGATGGAACACAAGAAGTTGACATGATAGTCTCACATGACCAGTGCTCTAACAGTGAGTACATACACACGTTACGTACTACCACAAAATAGAAAATGATTTTTTTTTAGTTGTGGAAGGGGAAGAGATGGATATGAAAGAAAGAAAGAATAGTTCCAATACTACTTGAGAGGGCAGACAAAGGCCTATCCAGTAGCTGTTTAAGAATTCAACAAGCGACATTTGGTTTCGAAGGCCATGTCTCTTCCCCGCTGTGCTGACATAATACATCAACAAGGGCTTTGACCACTTTGATCAGAACAAAATAGTGCTACTACTGCTACACACACGTACATACATACATACATATATGTATGTATAAAGTCTACATATAATCAACTATAATACAGATATTTACAGAAAGAATGAAGCAAGGAAGGAGGATTTCTTCTTTTTTATAAATATCTCCGACAATGAAAAGAAATCCACACACACACGTATAGCCTCAAGATGAATCTTTCTTCTTACACGATTTTTGCTGCTTTCAAGTGTGTCTTCTTTTTATATATTATTTCCTCATTCATTCTTTTCCTATATACATATACATATTTATGCATGTACAAATTACAACTGGTCAGACTTCATCTGGTACTTCTTGTGTTGTTTCGTTTAATTCTTTTCTTTTCTTTCGTTAACCTCCGAAGGGACTCTCTTATGAGATCAGGTGACAAAACCCGATTCAGGGACATACGTAAGATCTCTCTCTCTCTCTATCCGCATACCTGACTGAAATACCATTAATATTTTGGGGCAACGCATTGTTGCCAGTTACAAGAGAAACATGTTTTTTTTATCTCCTTTCTTCCTTTTTTTTTAATGTGTACTTACCAATAAATCATTTAACACATTCCAACAGATGGTTTCTGTGCTTGCTGGAGTAACATAGAAAGATTTTTTTTTTTAGATCTCTAGTAGTGTATTGGAAATAGCAATTACTAGAAAAAAAATATTTAAAGAAAAGTAGTTTTGTAAATGTAAATTAATTAATTAAAGGTTGTCGCAGACCAAAAGTTTATTAGTAAAGGAGAATTGAGTGGTAATGTGCAATATTTCAAATATGATATTATTAAATAACTCTCTCTCAATCTCATTTTGCAGTTGTGTAAGTTAAACAATTTTTAAAACATGTATCTCAGGTGAAGTCATTTTAGATAGCCATCATACCAGTTTTGTGTATGCGGTACAATTGTATATTCCTTTTATTTTAGAAGATTAATCGTTTAACTTTCTGTACTGCATTATCGAGATTTATGATCGATTGATTCACGGCAATAAATCTACGTATGTCAGCGATGGCAAATGACAAAGTTAAAGCCCATTTCTGTTTGTTGGCAACTTACTAATATTGTTTTTTTCTACTGATTAAAGTTGGATCAAAATTATTGCTCAGAATTTCATGCAAGATTATTCCTCTCAGCGGGAATCGAACCTAGGCCCTTATGTGTCAATCACTCGGCCAAAAAAGGTTCAATTTTAGCGTTAAAAAATACCCATTTTCATACTACGATATATTGTATGACAAATAACACCCATAGCTCTTTGATCTACACATATAGCCTATGATAAGGCACGCTTTGCTAATTTACCTACATAAACAGTAGTTTAAGGCATGAAGAATGGGGACATATTATGAAGAATTTTTGCGTCATACTCATCTAAGTTACAATGGATTATATCGATTTTTGTTTTATAATCGTAATTCCATATTTGCCATCACATTTGTTTGTACACAGCCTTATTATTACTAATTCGTGTTCCAGGAATGTAATGGAAATGAAATGTTTCAGTTAAACGTTACACATCCAGGAATGTATATTAAATTCTGGAAATGTGTATCAAATCGGAACAAAAGAAGAAAGAGATAAGGAGTTATGAAGTAAGTTTATGCCAGTAACGTGAATAAGAAGTAAGTTAACAGGACAGTACAGTGATTTTTTTAAAAGAAAGAATGGTGATCGTGGACAAGATTATTCATTATGTAAAAAAAAGAAGAAGAAGTCAGTTCGCATTAGGGTTGTCTACCAGATAGGGGTTGAGTCTGTCTCGTCTCGAAAAGGTGCCATGAAAGTGATGTCTCGTCTCGGAAAGTGCATCTATTTCTATAAGAAAAAGTTCTGTCTCGTCTAGCGGGTAATCCCAGATTCATTGCAAACGTACAGTACATTTATTGGCCAAAAAGAGCTGCGTTGTCCAAAAAATTCTTAAAGTTAAACTGTATCATAAACGTGACAAAATCATAAGGTAACTTGTAAAAGCAGTATATATATAATTTGCCTATTACTGTTGTTATTCCAGTGTAAAATGGCCAACGTGGTGTACAAATACAATAAATAAATTAATATGATATACACATTGCAAGCAATAAATCAGTGTTTGAACACAATTTGGACATATCATTTTAATTTCAAGAAAAATTTTGTGTCCAAATTATTCTAATGTTATGCACGAGCTTTTGATATTATGAATCTCCTGCTATCCTACACGGAAAAATAAATTGAGTTGAGTTGATTTTGAGTTTAACGTTTCGTTCAGCAGTGAGGCTATATGAGACGTGGACCTACTGATTAACGTGGAATTAGAACCACATGAGCTCCCGCCGGGAATCGAACCCAAGTCTCCCACACCAACGCTAACCGCTTAGCCACGAGGGAGCTCAGTTTTTGCCTGAATTATTTTAAAGACTTAAGGTGTCCCGCATTCTACCTCAAAAATTATTTTCAGAATGTGCATAAGTACAATAAATAATATTTTTTTAAAGGAATGAAATCATTTCTTGAGTGCTAGATCTTGTTAGAAATAAATATATTGGAGACGTCATTACGTATGCAAGATGAGTCTAAACAAGAAGGCAAAAGACAAACAAAGTAATTCTTGTTGATATGCCGCGGTGTTTGACACACATTAGCTGCTCATTCTTGTCCTGTTGTTTCAGGACTATTTGGCAATGTCGCAACCAATCCTTTTTGAAAGCCATCATTTTAGAGTACAAAAGCAGGACAATAGCAATACATTCCTCGCTTCTTTTTTTGGTATTTGTAGTCAATATGCCTCAAGACAAGTAATACTAGTAAAAGGTCAATACAGTTTCCATTAATTAATAGCTAATTGTATGTGCGGTATAAGTGATTGGAATTTCAAACAGGCCGTTCACGTGTGGTTCACATCTTTGTTTTCTACATTTTTCTTTTCTTTCCAATGTTGGTTTCAATTACATTTGCATGTAGTATCTGACTTCAAATGTCTAACATACTCTGAAGATAACTGCAAAAGAAAGTAGTCAAATCTTCAACAATGAAACAGGAACTGTATATTGAACTGTACACTGTACACTGTGGCAATTTGAAATCGGGATTGAGGCTATAGGGAATAAAAAAAGAGTGAACATAGAAAGTTTCTTACCTTGGCTCATTCAAAGTACGACCTTCTTGGATCCATACATCGTTGCGCCGCACAGTGGAGTATTACGGCCATAAACCTGGCCAAAAAGGCAAATTTTAAAATCCGTCACATAGGTGTGAAAAGCACTCCCGCGCCAAGGGGACATATCTGTGAGTCACACAACAACCACTTCCGGTGCCTGAGTCACTCCTGGTGGGTCACAACCCTAGTTGATGTTTGGGTGTCAGTCTGCGCGGGTGTGTGTTTCACAATTTCATACTTTTCGTATTCGATCAGTTTATAGTTTTTGTGAGACTGTATATAAAAGGATCAACTTCATACTTTTCTTGAATGTAACGGAATGTAAGAGCTTTTGATTTATGTACGTATATTTGCATTACTATTATTCCTTTTATTTTTTCTAGTCGTCTAAACATAGAATACTTGTTTTACTATAAATTTTTGCAGAACATTTTATTACCACAGTGATTCTAACACTGTGTCAAGCTCTGTCAAGCTTTATCCCATTGATATTCTGAATCAGTGGTATACTACTTACTTGATTTAAAAATAAAATTTCCCGCAACCAGTTGCTTTTTCCTTATATATATACTTTTGTAACATGATGCAGATAGATTTTCAGTAAATCGAAGTGATAATTACTGCCCATAATGAGGTTGCACCACAAAAATCAAATTATTACACTGTATGTACGTGCGTAAAAGGGGTGAATATAAATAAAGAATTGTAAAACATTGATTTTGTAAATATATACACACGTATTTATATACAAAATATATACATATGAGCCAGAAATGCACAGAAACGAAACCCTTTAGCCGTCATTTTAATTTACTTTCCTATAAAATATATTTAATAAGTATAAAACATTATTATCGTTATATACTCAGTTTTTTATTTTTTATTTTTTTTTTAGGATTCTGAAGATGGAGAAAGAGTTTAAAAGGCGAGAACTCTACGAGTTAGTTAAGGAATGCGAAATCAGAGCTATTGAAGAAAAGTTACTATACATGGAAAACAGAGTAGCAGAAATGACAAAATGTCCCGAAGTTCAAAGAAGTGCCCTGAAACGGTCTCTCCGATATTTTAAAACCCAATTTAAACAAAGATGGTCACAGTCACATAACAAGGAGGAAAGGTTTTTGCAGCAGAATGAAGATTGGTTGGCGGGTGGTGTAAAGGTGCCAACATTTTCATCTAGAGTTCCAGGCCGCCCTGAAAAGGAATTTCAAGAGTCCAGCAAAAGGAGTAAACGGAGGAGTTGAGACAGCAGACTACCCCTGAAGAATTAACATTTGCTGCTTCCATGAGGCTGAGGGCTGCAGGTAATCCTGATGCAGCAGATTTGTTTAAACAAATCACGGAAACCCCAACTAGGGCTTCTAAATTCAAAAAGGCATGAGGAAGTTCCTAGCATATTGAAATAAAGAAACATACACCTACTGAGGCATTAGGCATTTTGATAGATGCAGAATTAACCAAATATCAGTATGAAGTCATACGTGATGCAAATAAAAAGATACATCCCTGCTATTCATTGGTAAAGGAGGCTAAAAAGCAGTGTTACCCACCAGAGAATTCAATTACCGTTACCGAATCACTCTCTGAAGTTAAACTGCAGGCATTTCTAGACCACACAACCTCCCGATTATGTAAGTATCTGGAGGAAGTATTGGAACATGTCTCTGCTGAAGAGAAACAAAACTTAGAATTGGTCTCAAAATGGGGGTGTGATGGATCACAGCAGTCACAATTTAAGCAAAAGTTCCAGAATTTGAAAGTGATGCAAACATTTTCCAGAGTTTGTTTGTTCCCCTTAAACTGATGGCAAACGTAAAGGATAAGAAAAAAGTCATTTGGCAAAACTCAACCCGTTCTTCTACTGGGTTGTGCAGACCGATGCGTATACGATTTGTACATGAAAGTACAGACATAACAGTAGAAGAGATGAAGTATGTTGAAGACCAAATAAAAATGTTAAAGAACACTGAAGTTCAGTTAGGTGACAACCCAGCTATCATCAAACACACGCTTTTACTTACAATGGTTGACGGAAAAGTGTGTATCGCGGCATCAGGAACAACGTCAACTGTAAGGTGTTATATCTGTGGGTTGACGTCAAAAGATTTTAATAACCTTGAAAAACGTGGTGCTGTAAACCCTGAAAATTTGAAATTTGGTCTTTCAACCCTCCACACCAGGATTAGATTCCTCGAGTCAGTTCTCCATTTGTCATTCAAACTAAACATCAAGAAGTGGCAAGCGAAAAGTCCAGAAGAGAAGAAGAATGTTAGTGAAAGAAAAAAGGAAATCCAGATGAAATGTAAGGAAGAATTACGACTCCTAGTTGATGTACCTAAACAGGGATTTGGTAGCACCAATGACGGAAACACGGCCAGACGTTTTTTTTTCTGATCCAGCTACAGCCTCACAAATCACATGAATACACTTAGATTTGATCACCACACTGAAAGTCATCCTGGAAACAATAACAAGTGGACACCACATTGATGAGAAAATGTTTGAAGAATATACGTATGCAACAGCCAAATTATACGTAGAGCATTATGGATGGCACCCCATGACACCGACACTGCATAAGGTCTTAGTGCATGGAGCAACTGTAATAAGACATGCAATAGTACCGATAGCACAACTCTCCGAGGAAGCCGCTGAGGCCAGAAACAAACATTTCCGGATGTAAAGAAGTAAATTTTCAAGGAAACTTAACAGAACAGTATGCAACCGAGATGTCCTCAATCGGCTTTTATTAACTAGTGACCCCTTCATGAGCTGCTCCAAGAAGACATCCAGGAAGAAAAGTAAACCATTCAGCAGTGAGACACTTGCACTTCTTCTACCAGAACCAGCTGAAGGGAGCTCCTCTCGGAGTTTAGAAGAAGAAAGTGATGAGGAAGTTGAAAGTGATGAGAACATCTAAACTTCAGCCCCAAAGAACTGTATTTATATGTAAATATTGACATCTCTACATTTTTTATGGTTATAGGTACATGTACATGTTTGTTTGTATCGTTTTTGTTTACAAACTATTTCTCAAATTCTTCAAGCCAATTAAGTTTACTAGGTTTAACCCTTATCCGGGCAACCAGAGCCTCCCATGCCCAATAGCTTCATTTTTCTAAAATTTCTCAATAACCATACATATTTCGAAGACATAAAATACTGAATTCTTCTATCTTTCGTCGAAGTTAAAATCATGAACATATCGAGTTGGTAAAGCTAATGTTTTTTTTTTTAATTGAAAATCTTTTCCTGACGTAACTAGGCAACCGGGGCCTGGGAGGCCCCGTATAACTTTAGTGAAATTCCTGTCAAATATTAGATCACATTGTCACATAATTATATATTGAACACGTGACTATTGTAACCTTTAGTCGGAACAGTATGCGGCAACAGAAATTGAATTTTGAGTGTTCTGCACTTAAAATATATACTGGGCCTGACAGGCCCCGGTTGCCGTTTACGTTACAAAAATGTCTGGACCGGATTTGCTATTCTGCTTGGCGGCTTACAAAAGCGTGACACGAAGTTTCGCTACTTGACAAAAATATATACCGGTACATTCTAGACTAGTCTAAACAGTAAGTGACAATAGGCATTGATTTTGTGTATTCTGCACTTAAAATATATACTGGGCCTCACAGGCCCCGGTTGCCCGTTTACGTTACAAAAATGTCTTGCCCGGATAAGGGTTAATATCGTTAATTTTCAGTTCCGATTTGCAAAATTTATTCAAATATCATTTCGTACAACACAATATTTCTTTCAAACACATTTTGTATGTATTTAATTAATCATGTGTACGTTATCTTAATTAATAAATAATATCTTATTTTTGATGCGAAAAGATTCCATTATTTCCACTAGCACCCATTTTCTAATTATATAACAGTGCATGTTGATTCAATAATGTATGTTTTCATGTCCAACTTTACAAATTCTTAGCTTCTTAAGAATATATTATTTATCACCACTTTCAATTATAGTATTGAGTATTTATAATGTGTAAACTGTTTTTTTTTACTCAAATATAACCTTTTTATTCAAAACTAACACTGCAATATCAGGGCAAAGAGTTTTGGCCAGGTTTTCAGCGCAAATACTCCACTGTGCGCCGTCAGTGCACAGACCAATTGCCGGAAGTCTTTTGTGAAATGCTGTTTAAAACCCCTTGTCATAAGCCTTATTGATGGTCGTTACGTCATCAAAGTACGAATCTTTGAGTGCAGATTTGGTGAATCCCGCGTGACCAGATCTGGTGAATAGGGAGGGTGGGCCAGGTCTGATGGATACGATCTTGCACAATCACTGCCTTGTGACTTCGGGCATCGTCATGGAGCAGAGGACACTGAACATCATCACCCCAATACTCGGGCCTCATACGTGCGATATATTGCACTAACAGCTTCAATACCTCAAGATAAAATAAGACATTAACTGTCTGTCCTGTAGGCACAAATTTCTTACGCACAATGTCCTTACTATCGTAAAAGAAAGAAAAAAAGGCAAAAGTTTTATTTTGGATTTTGATTGACGAAGTTTTCTTAGGTTGTGAAGAGTTACGAGACTTCCACTTTGCACTCTGATGTTTTGTCGAGTTATATTGAAAGGCTATGTATCATTTCCAATAACAATATTTTGGAGGTAGTTAGAATCCCTATTGGCGATAGCAATCAGTTGTTTGCAGTGATCAATCCTGTCCCTTTGTCGGTCATGTCTTTAGGAATGTGGCACGAAACGGGCACAAACTTTTCTCTTTTGAGATTGTGGGTTATTATTTGTCGCACAGTTTCTTTATTCACACGCATCTCCTCAGAAAGGATTTCCAGTATCGCATTTCGGTCTTCTATGATCAGTATCCTCACTTTCTCCATGCAAATATGCATGTACCAGATAAAAAAAAGAAAAAAAGTGGCCCCATACACTTGTTGAAACATTTGATAAGTTTTTGTAACACAAAACTTGATGTTCGCTCTGTGTTCCACGTTGAGCTTACAACACAGCTTAGAAACACCTTCACCAGGCCCACATACGTAACTGTCAGTCAAGGTCCATGTATTTTATATCAGTTACTCATGAAACATTCCTCTTTTCTTTGCACCACAACTCACTTGTACAACTGTGCCACATGTTGAGGGGGAAAATCAGTCTCGATTTCAAATTGCCGCACTTTGTATACCAACAAACTATGATTCCTCAGATTAAAATAAGAAAATATTCATATGAACTTGTGAGGAAAAGTGTATACTTTCAGAGTAATGGCTATCCAAAATCGTGAAAAAGTTCAATTTAACATATATTTTGAATTCGAAAAACTATGGAGTAGCGATCCATGTTACCGTAAAAGAAGTCATACATACGCCATCCTAAAATACATATTTCATCAATGTGCAATGAATATTACAGTATATAATATAATTCCCAAACATACTCTTAACAGAATTCTCAGACACGCTCTGATTTCAAAGTCGGTGCAAAGTAGGCAAAATGTAAACGTCGACAACAGTGAACACGAAATACTTCGAAGGGAATTCAAAAGTGTTAGGGACCACCAGCATCACAGCTTCTCGGTTTCCCCTCTTCAGAATACCGCGTGCTGCGATGTTTTGTTTTATACGCTTATACGCGAAAAATTTGAAATATATCGTGACAAAACATCGCAACACGCGTTATCTTGAGCAAGAGAGGCCGTTGTCTGTTAGGAGCATTCTTAAAGACAGTTTGAAAGTCTAAAATCATTATCACCATCATCATAGGTACTGGCATTACTAGCGGGTCATCTGCCACACACTGAGAAGCTTCAATCTGTCACTCTTTTGCCCCCTCCTTCGTTTCGATTTCCGTTCGAGTCAATTAATTCTCTATATTCTTCTTTACACCCACATTTTGTAATCCTCCAGCCTTTTTATTATCACATTTGCGTAGTCTCTGTGTTTCTTCCTCTTAGAGTACGACCCTCAAGACGAAACATAATTATGACTCTTATTCTTAACTCTTTATTATTCAAACACCCAGAAAATAAAAGTTACTTCCTAAACGCTACTCTCGCCATTCCTATCATTGCTTTTACTTCACGTTCGCATTTCATGTCTTCATTAGTAATACTGACCAGGTATCAAAAACTATTTACCTGTACTACTTCTCCCCCTTCTACTTTTATATTTCATATCAACCGGTTCGTTTTTCAATCACCATTGATTTTAGTCGTTGTAGAGTGTAATTTTCATACCATACTCTTCGCAGTATCCTCACTTTTTTTGAACGTTCCATTAATTTTCCTTTGAAGTTCCTAAACAAGGCACCGTATCATCGAAAATCGGATAAAGTGAAAGAACAAAACGAATTCTATTAGACTTAACGTTGCTTGAGTTTAATAGTAATTATCTATTATATTTAGAACTTTAAGATCTAGTTCAAGCGGTTAAAAAAAAACTGAAACAATATTTCTTTAAAGATTCAGAAAATGACCTCTCTTGTCCTCGGTGATTATTTTAGAGGTTAGTTCAGGGAGGGGGATTGCCTCAGGGCACACCCCTTTTGTGCTGAATGTGACTTACGTCTGGTGTTTTCGCAGTACTATTGTACATTCATTGGGGCACGGTGGCTTAATGGTAGAGCGCTCAGGTTCGATGCCAGACAGGTAAGTTTGTAGTGAACAACCTCGTATTGATGGGTTGTACATTTCCTCCCAGTTTCTCATTCCACCAATTCTTCCATCATCATTCACTTACTTTAATTATCACCTCCCTTAGCCTAAAGGACATAATTGTGGGACGTTAAATTAAAGAGCTTTAGTCCTCCGCGGGTAGGAAAGTTTTCTGAAATCAACACTACTTCTCCTCTCCCTTCTTTCGGGAGCCCGTATCTCCAAGTATGTGTTCTTGAATTGTATATACATACTTATACTTTCTCGGCTGCGATCAAAATATCCTTCAATTATTATTAGGAATTGAGCTTCAATTATTATATCACTACACGAGCCAAGATTTTCAAAATACTAAAGAAAAAAAAAAGAAAAAAGAAAGCGAACACAAAATAGTCGTTCGATACAAGCAGTTATCTTTTACGAAGAAAAAAATAATCCGGTACGAACTTCCTGTTTTTCGTCAACTCCTCCCCTCCCGTTCTTCCCCCTCCCCTGCGCGCACATTTGTCTATACATTAATATTCAACCTCGGTTTGAGTGAATTTATAAGCATGCAAATATATAGATTTGTGGATACGAACGAAACCCATAGAAGCTGACCTAATTAAATGCTAGTGTGAGGCAGATATGAAAGGGGGAGGGAGAAGACGGGAGTACAAGGAAGATTTAGCTGCAGCCACTACCAAATACAGTTTCAAGTCACGACATGACTGCCTCCTAAATGAAGAATATATATATATATATATATATATATATATATATATATATATATATATATATATATATATATACTCCCTTTTTTGTAATGCTAAAAGTTCTGTGTAAAATGAATGGCTCTGTCGGACACTCAAGTGATAGGCAAATTAAGATTACCATTCGATTGGGTTTTCATTCGGTTCTTTTCGGTCATTTGTTCGAACCTGTACAAAATGTCAAGATACGGACTGGTACGTACGTAGATCGCTACTACTACTACTTCACTGACAAATAAAAAAATCGTGGTGGACAAAACTCCCTTTTACTAGTTTGTTCGGTTAGGGATTTTTATACAACAGACGACACTTTCTATCCATGAAAAGCATTATGCAAATGTATTTCTCTTTTGTTGGCGTCGCTCCCTTTAGTCTTTGATATATGACATGGTTCTTGTCATTACGTTTTTTTCCCTGTTCTTTTATTAATAAGCCTATTGAAAATTTGACTAATTTTCGTTGCCTCACTTTTATTTTCATACCTAACAGTTTTCTTCTCTTTCTCTTTCTTTTCTCTTTTTCTTCACTCAGAAAATTTACTATTTTTTTCTGCTAACGAAACAAAATTAGTGTTTTGAAAATTATACAAATACTAGCCTTCAGTTAGGTGGGGGCTTCGCCACCAGACCCTCAACATTTGTTCGGCCCACGGCCTCGCACCTCTTATTTCAGCCTTTGAAAAGTCTAAATGCCAAATTTCATGTCTGTAAACCTAAGAGGCCTTATCCCGGCAAAATTAAAATTCCACTAATTTTACAGTAATTATGTGATATCTTCAGATAGATAAAAGATAATTGAAATGTGGAACAAGAGCGCCCTAGACAATATTGTTTTGCGTGAGGTACCGTTATCACAAGTCACCTAGTGGCTTTCCGTTTTCAGCCGTTTAGAAACGCGAAAATAAATGCCGATTTTCAAAATGGCTCGAAATCGAAAGCAGATAAGTGAGTCTTGATAACGGTATCTCATGTAAAATAATATTGTCTAAGGCGCTCTTGTTCCACATTTCGATTATCTTTCACCTATTTGAAGATATCACATAATTACTGTAAAATTAGCGGTACTTTAATTTCATAGGGATGAAGCCTCTTAAGGAATTTCGAGATATGACTATCTTATTTTAACAACTGCAAACTCCGCTCTTTTTCTTTTTCTTCCCTTGTAGAGGAAATATTCATAAATACTGAAACACGTCTTTTATTAATTTAGATGAGAAGTCTAAATACCATTTTCATTGTATTTTGAGGATTTCTTCCTGAATGTTTAAAGGATTTCGGCTCTCGGCATCTATGGCCATGTTATCCTGTCATGAATTAGGGATGACATCCTTCAGCGATTACACTATCCGAGGAAAGGGAAGGAAAGAAGCGGCCTGGGACCTGGTGCCATCCCGGCATATGCTTGGCATGAATGAGGAAAAATCCAGGAAAACCTCACTCAGAATGGCTGATCTGAAAAAGTTATTAAAATTTTTCAACCGAGTGTCCCCACCGGGAACCGAACCCGAGACCGTTCGTAACAAAGACGAGCCACTCAATTCACAACAGAAGGGAAAAATACAATGATTTCGAAGAATGTGACAGAATATTATCTGTATATAACATAATGTTGCCTTCACGCAATGTAAATGTTTTTTTTTATGAAATGTCTTAATTTTGATTAATTGAATCTTAAAAGCATTGTGAAAGTATTGGAATCATAAATAAATTTTCTTTCACATAAAAAGGACGTATGATCAGTAAAATTAATACTGACGTTCACTTAACAGTTAACAGAAATTGTATCAATAAAACAATTGGACACTAAAAGCATTACCTTAACATAATATATTCTTAACGTTAAGCCTTATTTTTATAATTTTATATATATATATATCTATATTTCAACTTTACCGTTATTCACCCTTCCTCTTTCTGATCTGTTAACTTAGATGTTAGACACGTCAGCAAAAGTGCAACCGAAAAAGGGAAGGTTAATAAACGAGAAAGGATACGAGAGAGAGAGAGAGAGAGAGAAATCCCCGAGATGACGATCTTAATTGGAAAGCCTTTCACTTCCAAAAAGGTTTGGCTTGTTAGCTGCCTGTGAAGAAGGTGACTCCCAGAAAACTGAAACTTTTCTCCGACCGAAATATAAGAGTTTATGAAGAAGACCTTTTAAAACGGGGTGATGGGAGTGGGGAGGTCCTTACAATACAAATATTTTAGAGCCAATGAAATGAAATTATAACTAAGGTTGAATTGGTGTGGGTAGTAGTAGTGGTAGTATTTAGTAAGTAACCCTTTTACGGATTTTTGCATATCATTTTACGACAGTTTATTATTCTTCTTTGGTGGGATTTTTGAGAAGGAAAAAGCAGCCGCCGGCCCCTCCTCTGCGTTCCTTGACATTGTGGGAGACATTAATGTGTCTAAAGGGTAAAAAAAAAAAAAAAGTACAGAAAGGCTTTTGGGGGTATAAATGAAGGGGAGAAAGGGTGGTTACAAAAGAAAAAAAAAAACGAAGTCTTAATCATGACAGACGCGCGGGCAATTAACACCAATATACTTGTCACTTTTAAGAAATTATTTTTTCAAACTGTAAAAGGAGATGAAACCACAACGTTACACATAGGGAAAAAAAAGGGAGGGGGAAAGTCTTCAAAAAGTTGTTACAGATATTAATGAAAGGTTGACGTGATTTTACACTTTCATTTATTTTTCCAGTTATTAGTTTGAACTGTTAAAACCTCTAAGGAAAATTTCCCCTCTTCCATTTACCTTTTATTTTTAAAACACTCATTTTTGTTTGATAGATTTTTTTTCGTGGTAAATTTTTGACTGAAGTTTTCTTATTATACAAGTATATACAGTCCATCAATGTACGGATTTAGTGTCACTTTTATCATAACTATCCAATTAGATGGATTTAACAGGGAAGGGGGGAAAAAAGGAGCTTGAGATTTTAATTCTAAGAATTACGTAAAGAGTTAAGGGAAAATCATTTTGAAAGAAGGAAATGTTGTCTATCCAAAAGGCATCCGTGACATTATACACATTTAGCCCTATTTAGCCCTACAAATTATGATGTTACCTCGTTTTCTTCCTTTTGGATACTTTCAAAATTGTTTGAAAGTCTCTACATGGCAATATAAGAAATCCGGAATCAGAATTTGAATAAATTAATAAATTATCTTAGCTCATTATTAAGTGTGATATATTTTCAACGAACTTAAGAAGTTCGTTATTGAATTTTCTATGTCTGGTGTGTTTGTTTGTTATTTGCAAATTTTTCGAATTTTGAGCTCTCCTATCGATAGAGCATCAAAAGCTATCGGAAAGAAGTGATGGAATTTTTCGCGTCACTCTTACCGTTCCCGAGATTTTGGCCCAAAAAAATTCGATTTTGGGAGATTTAGGGAGTCGTATCTCGGAAACCGTAAGTCATAGAAAGAACATATTGTTGTTGATCAATAGCTAAGAAGATGGTGAACATTTCGGTACAAAATAGTAACCGGTGGACACCGGTTATATCTGCATTTTCAGTGTATATATACGGTGATAAAAAATGACAACTCAATATAGCTAATTCAATAGATCCCCTAATACGCAGGTTCCAAATATGTAAGTGTATTATCTGTTGAATTTAACCAAATAAATTTAATATACAATTTCATATAAATTTCGAAAAAAAAAATCTTTTTAAGTTCGTTCTGGCAATGCACTTTGAGCATTCTCAACTGGTTTTGGTAATAGATTTAACTATATCAATACTATTAAGTACAACTGAATTTAATTTATTTCAATGAGGTCACCTAATATATAGTGGAAATAAAAAAGAAGACAGTTTTTTACCATTTACTTTGTACTTAACGCTAGAACATATTTAACAATTAAACTTACTCCTATTGCTTTCCACATTAAATTTCGACAAGATTTTTTTATTTCAATTTTGTGCTCTCATTAAGAGCTTTTGCATTTTCTACTCCAAATGTGTTCGTTTAAATTCTTGCGTCTTAAATCAAAATTCCTAACCCAACATACTGGTTTTATACGCAAAATGAGGCCACAGAGTAGCTACGCATTCCAAAATGCAAGCCGATATTAGGAATACGACAAAGATATGGATTTTCTAATGCGTAAAAAGAAAAAAAGAACTTGGAATTTACATGACCTAAAACCTATAATTCAAGGATCATATAAATAGTCTATGTAGTAAAATGTAGAGAACATTACTTTTTTCGAGTGTGTTGAATCGAATTATTTAATACCAGTCTCAATCAATGTATGTTGATACATGATATAACACAGAGGCTACAACAAATAAATCGGAAATTTGTATTATTCTCTTACCTATACCTTTAAAATATGAGGCTACAACAAAATAACTGGAATGTATTATCCTGTTACCTATACTTTTTAAAACGTTCCAAGGACAAGTTGGATCGGTAAAAACTCAATTTCATTATAACTTTTGATGCGTTTGTGATTCTTTTGCAAGTTGTATGACGTCATGATCTCATATTTATTTCATTTTTAACTATTACTAAACTGCTATTCTGCTACAACATCAAAATTTTGATAATACCCTTTTGTTTTCCATTATTTTAATGCGTTGCATTCGAAATCTGCAAAATTGAATAAAGGTAATTTCAAAAAATCAACTACGTAAGTAAATATAGACTTATTATCGAAAGAGAGCGAAAGAGAAACAGATGATCTGCCGATTTTCTAAAAGGCCTCAAGCCGGTAAGCCTATGCAACTTACTAGGAGAAACATTTTCTCTAGATATCTAGCGTAAATAAAAGTTTTACGAGTAATACCAACCCATTCTTCAATTGAGAATGGAATGGTTATTGAAGAACACTGAAACAAACAATTAGTAAATCAAGATGTCCGAAACAGTTCCCAAATCCCCCCTCCCCCCAATGGCTGCTATGTGATTACCTGTATAAACCGATACGTATCTATTGATACCGATACGTATATATTTTAATCACGATCGATCTTAGCTGTAGGAGCTAAATACACGGTTCTGATTGGTTGAAGTTATCCGTTTCTTGCCATGTAGTAAACATATAGCACAAATCAAACGCCTGCTGCTGTCGGTCCTCGTGGCCTAGCGTCCTAGCGAATGGGCTAGTAATGAAAATAGCTGTTGGCGTGGGTTCAAACTCGACCCAAGTAAAGTTTTTAAATTTTTTTTTGTAAAATTTTATCATTAAAATAAGATAAAACTAAAACTCATTTGCCCTTGTATGTAATATATAATGCATAAAAAGTGATTTACTTAAGTTACGAAAACATAGCTGACCGAGCATCAGCGAGTGAAGGTGATTAGAAGCCCCGCAGGGATCGCTTTGTTCCACCTTTACTCCCATGATAATATCACGTGACATTACGTCACACTTGGGTGATCCAACTTCGAACCTCACTCGCTTCCTTGTGACCAAAATGCGTTTTTTTTAGGGTAGCGCGTGAAAGAAAAATATGCCTCATGTTCTTACGAAATGTAATTCAAACATAATTATCTTTTTATTTTTATCAAAACACAAAGTGACAATTTTTTTCTATCACTATAATACACAATACTGGGGAATTCCGGTAATCTGAACACGTTTAATCCGAACATCCGGTTAATTTAAACAGGTCCAAACAGGAGGGGAAAATGTTATTTTATTCTATTTTATTTATTTATTTGTGGCGAAAATACAGCCTTAGGAAATCAATAACTAAAAGGATGAAAGTGGGTGCATGTTTTTGTAGAAAACAAAGTAAACTTTCGTTAAATACAATTTTTTCTTTAATACCTGTATTTAGGCCTTAAGCCACATTACAACAATTCCACAAAGTTTGAAATAGAATACAGTGTACGCACTGTACAATATTGAAACTTATTGGTTTAGTATGAGTGAAATAGAGTTATGTAGTATAATAAGTACTGTAGTGTAACATAAAACATTTTTCCAGTACAGTACGTACTCTGTAGTCAGCAAACGTGTTTTGAAATACTATACGTTATGTATTACAATACAATAAACCCGTTCACCCGCTTCAAATCGAGATTTTACTGTTATTCCGGCTAATCCGAACAATCACGTAATCCGAACAGGATTCAGTCCCAATTAGTTCGGACTAGTGGGACTCCACTGTACATACACCACAAGGTTTGGACAATCGCAACCTGCAACCAATCAGAAACCTGTATTTACTTTCTATGGCTAGGTTCGAGCGTGAAAAAAATATGCTACCGATACACATCTGTCATCTAGTGGTATATTTAGAACTTAATGGTCAATAGTTCCTGGTGAATTTTCACACGTTTAAGTGTGAAATTTCAATAGTAAGCAAACGAAATTTTAGAGGTCACTATTCACTATGCCTGGACGACAACATTAATCTGAGAATTTTTCATTCATTACCTTTGACATCAATGTCAACTTAATTGTGTGGAATTTGGAAACTATCAGTTCTTCGGTTCTCGAATTACTAGCAGCATGTGAAAACCTTAATCGATTTCAAACACTCAGAAACTGTATAACCAAGGCAAGTGCAGAGAGAACTCCCCATAAGCCACCGAAGCTAATTACTTCCTTTTTTCAGCCACTAGGAAATAAATACATTCACTCAAGGATAAAATAATTGTTTGTAGAAACCTAATATCGTCTGGTGCGCAGATATATGTAGTAGGATATATGGAAGACAACTGCATTAAGAAGAATCCTTACACACTTAATTACACACATGAAACCTTTTATATGACAATATACTTGCTTCTCCATCCCGTATCCCATATTACATTGAACAACAAAATAGTGTTTAGTTGTTGATGGAGCGCCATGTCCCCCGCCCAGAAAGACCATAAACGAAAGCCTAAATGGGTATATTAAACGCTCATCATGTTTTTGTCTCACTGGCCTAAATCACGAATATTTATAACCGGAGCAGTTTACTGGAAGATTTACAACACAGATTTGAAATTGCCAAGGATCAATGTTGTATATATGTATATATATCATTCCTACATCGCTTCCTTCCACCAGCGACAAAACAACACAGATGCAGGCATAGCAATTGACTAACGATATTGCCCGATTGTAAAACTACCCAATTAGGTTCTCTGTTTCCAAGACTACGATGACGACTACTACTAACCATTTCCATTTTGACTGTGTGTTTCTGTATATATATATAGCCTCCCCCATGGACTACAAAATTAGGATGAACATTGGATTGCATATATAGGTAGGTACGACAAGGAAAAAAAGAGAGAGAGAGGATATTTTATGTGCACTTTAAAACTAAAAAGATGAACTATGTTTTCATGATTCTGATATCAACACAAGAAACCTCTTTTGCCCTTTCTTAACAGACATATTTCTTTCTCAAGTTAATTTGCATTCAACGTACACTATATAGAATATACAATACACGTTCCTTCCCCCTTTATTTTTCCCCCGCTAGTATATCTATTTATCCATCCATGTGTGTGTTTATCTGTGTTTGTGTGGATGTGCGTGACTTAACTCATGGGAAATTTGATGATTGTCCACCAGGTGTAGCGCATATCATGTCACTG